>NC_054706.1:9195965-9525965 GCF_016097555.1 Gigantopelta aegis
GAATATTTTACAAGGAATATAATAAAACATAACAATTATAACCTGTTCCAAATTTACTAACAAAAAGGTGAAATAGAAGGAAGAAAATGTAAAGAAGATGAAAGGTTATTAGTTTCACTAATATATATTATTTATAACGTGACAGTTGATGATGATGATGATAACTAGTTTAACGTGCCCATATACCACTAGGGTTTCGAACACGCCCATCCCGAGTCCGACCTCCGAAAAGATCGGTGGCCTGACTCGGGATGGAGGGGGCGGGGGGGGGGGGGGGGGTGTGTGTGTTGAAAATGGGCAAAATTTTGAAAATAGCAATTAGTAAAAACGTTAATAGAATAAATAAAAGAAAAAGGTTGCAAGCCAAAAATAAAACAGAATTGACTGCTCGGCCGAATATTTATATAATTTGGAGCATTTTAGAAGGACAGTCCAAAATTAAATAAGAGAAAGAAGAGAGGATCGGACTATTTAATAATATTACAAAAAAGAAGTAATTTCGACATAAAATTTTGAACGCAGATTTAAACGTTTAAAGTCCGATCGAGATGTCCACGCGAGTGGCCTCGTTAAGGCCGTTTGGGTGCACAGCTTAAAGGGACGAGATGAGTTGCATCCCGTCAAGAAAGCCCTAGATTGACAGTCGATAGACGTTGAAGGTGTAGTGCTGTGCTGAAATACAGATCTTGAGAAGCCGGATCCGTCTGAACGAGTAGAGTATCAGACTAGGGTATAGTCCAGTCGTCATGGGTTGGTATAGTGGTGCGGACGGGCCCGACTCCGGAGGATACGAGATGGTATCATTATAAAGCAATGTAAAGTCTAGAAAAAGAGTAGTAGGGGCCGACCCCGCTTCCTATTTCTTCTTAGAGTGGGGCGGTCAATCTTCCAGTGCTGGTAGGACAGGCTCGGACATGTAGAGACTAAACGCGAACAAACGTGGCGTTCTGCAGAATGGTCGTCATACGAGTCACGAAAAAACAAGTCAACATAGTCAGACGGAGAAATGACGTGGAGGCGAGGAATCTCGCTGAAAAAGAATCCAACCTGGTGGTGCAGACTGTCGAAACGAGAAGCGTTCCAGCGTTCAATCAGTTCCAATGGCCGCATACATCCCAGTAGAAAACTTCATTTCGCTGACAAAAACAACGAAATGAAGGACCCCCAAGTCGAGCACACGAAAGCACGTGCAGTGTGCACAAGCGAAACAAACACGTCTTACCGCGTGGAGCTCCAGACTGGGAATCGTGACAGTTGAAACAGAATACAGTGAACATGTGAATGGTTAACTTATCTCAAAACAGGTTTCTATTGATAATTATCTCCTGGAGAGATTTGTATAACACTATCTTCTTGAACACTAAGGTTTAGGTCACCAATCAGTAAAATGTAACAGTCCATGGGCAAGATTGGGTTAGTGGTAAACAAGGATGATAAACCAATGCTGAAAATGGTTGCTGGACATTCTATATGAGTAACGTTTTTTAATTATATGTGTGTGAAAATTTCACCACTGTTTATATTACGCTTTTAATATATGGACGGTTGTATGCGTGTTTTTAGCTTAACCCTGTATTGTTACATATCTGTATTGGAGTAGATGTAGTCATCACAGGATAATGATTAAATTATTTCAACATAACCATAGTTTCTTTTGCTCGTTGCTAATTGGAGTATAGACGTTGAAGTTGTTACAGCATTTACAATCATATATCTGGGATGTCTCTCCGTTATTGATCCACATTGGAGTATAGACGTTGAAGTTATTACAGCATTTACACTCATATATCTGGGATGTCTCTCCGTTATTGATCCACATTGGAGTATAGACGTTGAAGTTGTTACAGCATTTACACTCATATATCTGGGATGTCTCTCCGTTATTGATCCATACTGGAGTATAGACGATGAAGTTGTTACAGCATTTACAATCATATATATCTAGGATGTCCCCCCGTTATTGATCCATACTGGAGTATAGACGATGAAGTTGTTACAGCATTTACAATCATATATCTGGGATGTCTCTCCGTTATTGATCCATACTGGAGTATAGACGATGAAGTTGTTACAGCATTTACAATCATATATCTGGGATGTCTCTCCGTTATTGATCCATACTGGAGTATAGACGTTGAAGTTGTTACAGCATTTACAATCATATATCTGGGAGGTCTCTCCGTTATTGATCCATACTGGAGTATAGACGTTGAAGTTGTTACAGCATTTACAATCATATATCTGGGAGGTCTCTCCGTTATTGATCCATATTGGAGTATAGACGTTGAAGTTGTTACAGCATTTACAATCATATATCTGGGAGGTCTCTCCGTTATTGATCCATATTGGAGTATAGACGTTGAAGTTGTTACAGCATTTACAATCATATATCTGGGAGGTCTCTCCATTATTGATCCATATTGGAGTATAGACGCAATGTTTCGCATTTATACAACACGCAAACAATTCATCATTGGGCACATAATACCTGTTCCAGTATAAAGTGTCGGTTCTTTTGTCGGTGTTTGTTTCTTGGGGCCCTGTGTTTATAAAACTTTTAAAATCCAGTCTCAAAACTAATTGACTCCAGACTTTAGTTGTGTTATATGTGTATGGGTGAGACGTTGTTAAAACGTTAAGTAACGACTTTAAAGTTTTAGAAGCACGGGGTCTGATCTACTAAGCAAATCGTCAAAAATGACTACACACACGACTATAACACATAATTGTCTCAAAGCCCCAAAACAAGATTATCCACCTAACAGTTGTTTGTTGAATCAACGCTTAATGATGTTTTTTTCCCTTTATGGATGATTTCCTAAATTGAAGTCTGCCAACAAGGCTCATCATTACTTTGTTAATGCTACTCTTTGTCAGCAGTAGTGACTCGGGCGTGCAGGACCTACTATAGCCCCCTTCTAGGACCTTTGACCGTGTCTTTGGCTAATCGTTGCGAAACTGTCAGCGCAACATAGATACATCACGCGAAGCGTGTTTTGTCACAGGAGGATGTGATTTCCCCATCTGCATCTGTTACTAGTGTAGCCTGAGGGGATAGGCATGATGGCCATGTCCCTCGCCAATCACATCTTTTCCTCTTCATTTTATATATTGGTCTGTGTTACAATTCGCATGATACTATTATATTAGATATCTCTTCTCTCCCTTCTTCTCGTTCGTTCGTTCGTTCTCTCTCTCTCTCTCTCTCTCTCTCTCTCTCTCTCTCTCTCTCTCTCTCTCTCTCTCTCTCTCTCTCTCTCTCTCTCTCTCTCCATGTCTCTGTATCTTTCCAAGCCGTCAGGATGAAAATACGTTTTCTTTTGTCCTATTCTATATAAATAATAAAAACCTTGTTGCTGTTCCATTAAAGACTTCAGATTATTGTGCCTACGGGATACTCTCTCTCTCTCTCTCTCTCTCTCTCTCTCTCTCTCTCTCTCTCTCTCTCTCCTCCCCTCTCACACACACACACACACACACTCACAGACACAGACACACACACAACACACACAGAGACATCAATGACAGACAATTAGACACACAGACACACACACACAGAGAGAGAGAGAGAGAGAGAGAGAGAGAGAGAGAGAGAGAGAGAGAGAGAGAGAGAGAGAGAGAGAGAGAGAGAGAGAGAGAATTGTATTATTTTTAATTTTAATATATGATATTGACGATACCTAAACCCACGAAGGTAATAATCTCATTATTATATCATCTCAAACTTAATACAATGTATTTTTGTAAACTGCATATGCATAAACTATAATTCCAGTCAGCTCTCAATCGATATTCAAATATCCTTTTTTTTGCTTTCAGAACGTATGACAACATTCACTGTAAAGTTGCTATTGACATGTTTTTGTTTGCGGACTGTTGATGCATATGTCAATTCTAGATAGAGAGAGAGAGAGAGAGAGAGAGAGAGAGAGAGAGAGAGAGAGAGAGAGAGAGAGAGAGAGAGAGAGAGAGAGAGAGAGAGAGAGAGAGAGAGAGAGAGAGAGAGAGAGAGAGAGATAAACAAACACATACACGTAGACATACAAGCACAAACAAAAAACAAACATATACACAACTCATACATACTACATTATTAATGATTTGGATTAAAACATTTATAAACGTATGCGTTGATAAATGTCTTTGTATTTGGAATCGCTCGGCCCGTAATACCAATATTAATATTTATGTGTGGAGAATCAGCCATGCGTAGTGCGTTGAAATCTCCACAGACTGGAATATTCCACTAATTTTTGTAGTTCAGTTGGCGAATACTGCGTTGGGAAGAAGACGCTGATTGCAATTGTGAGCTGTAAAATGATCTGGAACTACAAGCTGGTGTGGGTAACTGTGGGGCTGTTCTCTCTTTATAAAGGTAAGGGCGCTGGTGCCTTATTTATTTAATTAATTTATTTGGTTTAATTAATTAATTAATTACCAAGTTTGAGAACACTCCAAGGAAAACTCTAGGAGAAGATAAACTTCAAAAGAAAAAATAAGACGGACGATCGACGGACAAATCGTTCTTACAAAAACTCTGCTGATGAACGTCATACCGGAGCTAAAAATGTTATATATACTCTTCAAAAACAGTAGCAAAACTCTAATAAGATTTTACAATTGCCAAAATTGTAAAGTATATTAGCTGTGGAGAATGGTTATATGATAATAGTGAATTAATTAGGCAAACATTACAACCGGTAGTTCAGTATTACAGTAGGTTTTATGACCACCAAATATCGTGAAGGACGATTAGGGTTAAAAGTGAAATTTGAAAGTTGACGGCGTTGTTTTATCAGTAAATCGCAAATTTAAACAATAAAAATGGCTAAAAACAAAACAATAACAACTGTATGATCAACAGAATGAAAACGATTGACAGAAATAATGTTCCACAGTGATTAATCGACCTTCCTGGAAATTGTCAAAATCGAGAATGACACGTGTACGGGGCAACTGCGTGATGCACGTACAAACTGTGGAATGTATTTCGGTGTGTTGATAAACAGACCTGAAAGTTCTTTACTAGGATGTCTGTGGTCAAAACGTATGCTCGGTCTAATAGTTGATATTAACATTAATATTTCAGATTCCCCTACTTTGAAGAGTATAGTTAATTTAGAATAGTAATTGAATGATTATGTTGTAAAACTAGTGCTCATGATAGTGGCTAAATAATGAGGATAATAAAACGAGTTATATAATTATAAACATTGTCAAATACAGTCTAAATACTACCCCAAGTATTACTATATAACATTTTCAGTTCCGGTATGACGTTCATCAGCAAACCTTTAGTAAAAACGATTTGTCTGTCGTTCGTCCGTCCGTCAATTTTTCCTTTGATCTTCTCCTAGAGTTTTCCGTAGATTGTTCTCAAACTTAGTAAAATGATCTTCTGAGATAATTTTCAAAAATGTTTGAAAGATATTTCGTAAATTTTTTATTTAAATTGCTTTGATATTAAATTTGAAATTTTTTAAAATAGAAAGATAATGTTGAACATTTTAAAGTCTATCACCTAGAGGTTTGACTGGATAGTTCTGAAACTCATGATAATTATTCACAAACTAATAGATAATATCTAATGACTGTACAATTAGCATATTCAATACCGTATCTTTGTACAAGACGTATTTCAAAAGACGTTATGCCAGAGACGTGAGTGCATGCAGGTATGACTCAATGTAAGGTTATTTGTCTACCGGGGACGGCTAATCTAGTGCACAATATATGGTATTAACTCCGTCTGTCTTTTAAAGCGCACATTCAGAGCAAGCTGCTGTAACACACGCCTGTCTTTTAAAGCGCACATTCAGAGCAAGCTGCTGTAACACACGCCTGTCTTTTGAAGCGCACATTCAGAGCAAGCTGCTGTAACACACGTCTGTCTTTTAAAGCGCACATTCAGAGCAAGCTGCTGTAACACACGTCTGTCTTTTGAAGCGCACATTCAGAGCAAGCTGCTGTAACACACGCCTGTCTTTTGAAGCGCACATTCAGAGCAAGCTGCTGTAACACACGCCTGTCTTTTGAAGCGCACATTCAGAGCAAGCTGCTGTAACACACGCCTGTCTTTTGAAGCGCACATTCAGAGCAAGCTGCTGTAACACACGCCTGTCTTTTGAAGCGCACATTCAGGGCAAGCTGCTGTAACACACGCCTGTCTTTTAAAGCGCACATTCAGAGCAAGCTGCTGTAACACACGCCTGTCTTTTAAAGCGCACATTCAGGGCAAGCTGCTGTAACACACGCCTGTCTTTTAAAGCGCACATTCAGGGCAAGCTGCTGTAACACACGCCTGTCTTTTAAAGCGCACATTCAGGGCAAGCTGCTGTAACACACGCCTGTCTTTTAAAGCGCACATTCAGGGCAAGCTGCTGTAACACACGCCTGTCTTTTAAAGCGCACATTCAGGGCAAGCTGCTGTAACACACGCCTGTCTTTTAAAGCGCACATTCAGAGCAAGCTGCTGTAACACACGCCTGTCTTTTAAAGCGCACATTCAGAGCAAGCTGCTGTAACACACGCCTGTCTTTTAAAGCGCACATTCAGAGCAAGCTGCTGTAACACACGCCTGTCTTTTAAAGCGCACATTCAGAGCAAGCTGCTGTAACACACGCCTGTCTTTTGAAGCGCACATTCAGAGCAAGCTGCTGTAACACACGCCTGTCTTTTGAAGCGCACATTCAGAGCAAGCTGCTGTAACACACGCCTGTCTTTTGAAGCGCACATTCAGAGCAAGCTGCTGTAACACACGCCTGTCTTTTGAAGCGCACATTCAGAGCAAGCTGCTGTAACACACGCCTGTCTTTTGAAGCGCACATTCAGAGCAATCTGCTGTAACACACGCCTGTCTTTTGAAGCGCACATTCAGAGCAAGCTGCTGTAACACACGCCTGTCTTTTGAAGCGCACATTCAGAGCAAGCTGCTGTAACACACGCCTGTCTTTTGAAGCGCACATTCAGAGCAAGCTGCTGTAACACACGCCTGTCTTTTGAAGCGCACATTCAGAGCAAGCTGCTGTAACACACGCCTGTCTTTTAAAGCGCACATTCAGAGCAAGCTGCTGTAACACACAGCAAGCTGCTGTAACACACGTCTGTCTTTTGAAGCGCACATTCAGAGCAAGCTGCTGTAACACACGCCTGTCTTTTAAAGCGCACATTCAGAGGAAGCTGCTGTAACACACGCCTGTCTTTTAAAGCGCACATTCAGAGCAAGCTGCTGTAACACACGCCTGTCTTTTAAAGCGCACATTCAGAGCAAGCTGCTGTAACACACGCCTGTCTTTTAAAGCGCACATTCAGAGCAAGCTGCTGTAACACACGCCTGTCTTTTAAAGCGCACATTCAGAGCAAGCTGCTGTAACACACGCCTGTCTTTTAAAGCGCACATTCAGAGCAAGCTGCTGTAACACACGCCTGTCTTTTGAAGCGCACATTCAGAGCAAGCTGCTGTAACACACGCCTGTCTTTTGAAGCGCACATTCAGAGCAAGCTGCTGTAACACACGCCTGTCTTTTGAAGCGCACATTCAGAGCAAGCTGCTGTAACACACGCCTGTCTTTTGAAGCGCACATTCAGAGCAAGCTGCTGTAACACACGCCTGTCTTTTAAAGCGCACATTCAGAGCAAGCTGCTGTAACACACGCCTGTCTTTTAAAGCGCACATTCAGAGCAAGCTGCTGTAACACACGCCTGTCTTTTAAAGCGCACATTCAGAGCAAGCTGCTGTAACACACGCCTGTCTTTTAAAGCGCACATTCAGAGCAAGCTGCTGTAACACACGCCTGTCTTTTAAAGCGCACATTCAGAGCAAGCTGCTGTAACACACGCCTGTCTTTTAAAGCGCACATTCAGAGCAAGCTGCTGTAACACACGCCTGTCTTTTAAAGCGCACATTCAGAGCAAGCTGCTGTAACACACGCCTGTCTTTTGAAGCGCACATTCAGAGCAAGCTGCTGTAACACACGCCTGTCTTTTAAAGCGCACATTCAGAGCAAGCTGCTGTAACACACGCCTGTCTTTTAAAGCGCACATTCAGAGCAAGCTGCTGTAACACACGCCTGTCTTTTAAAGCGCACATTCAGAGCAAGCTGCTGTAACACACGCCTGTCTTTTGAAGCGCACATTCAGAGCAAGCTGCTGTAACACACGCCTGTCTTTTGAAGCGCACATTCAGAGCAAGCTGCTGTAAGACACGCCTGTCTTTTGAAGCGCACATTCAGAGCAAGCTGCTGTAAGACACGCCTGTCTTTTAAAGCGCACATTCAGAGGAAGCTGCTGTAACACACGCCTGTCTTTTAAAGCGCACATTCAGAGCAAGCTGCTGTAACACACGCCTGTCTTTTAAAGCGCACATTCAGAGCAAGCTGCTGTAACACACGCCTGTCTTTTAAAGCGCACATTCAGAGCAAGCTGCTGTAACACACGCCTGTCTTTTAAAGCGCACATTCAGAGCAAGCTGCTGTAACACACGCCTGTCTTTTAAAGCGCACATTCAGGGCAAGCTGCTGTAACACACGCCTGTCTTTTAAAGCGCACATTCAGAGCAAGCTGCTGTAACAGACGCCTGTCTTTTAAAGCGCACATTCAGAGCAAGCTGCTGTAACAGACGCCTGTCTTTTAAAGCGCACATTCAGAGCAAGCTGCTGTAACACACGCCTGTCTTTTAAAGCGCACATTCAGAGCAAGCTGCTGTAACACACGCCTGTCTTTTAAAGCGCACATTCAGGGCAAGCTGCTGTAACACACGCCTGTCTTTTGAAGCGCACATTCAGAGCAAGCTGCTGTAACACACGCCTGTCTTTTAAAGCGCACATTCAGAGCAAGCTGCTGTAACACACGCCTGTCTTTTGAAGCGCACATTCAGAGCAAGCTGCTGTAACACACGCCTGTCTTTTAAAGCGCACATTCAGAGCAAGCTGCTGTAACACACGCCTGTCTTTTGAAGCGCACATTCAGAGCAAGCTGCTGTAACACACGCCTGTCTTTTGAAGCGCACATTCAGAGCAAGCTGCTGTAACACACGCCTGTCTTTTGAAGCGCACATTCAGAGCAAGCTGCTGTAACACACGCCTGTCTTTTAAAGCGCACATTCAGGGCAAGCTGCTGTAACACACGCCTGTCTTTTAAAGCGCACATTCAGGGCAAGCTGCTGTAACACACGCCTGTCTTTTAAAGCGCACATTCAGGGCAAGCTGCTGTAACACACGCCTGTCTTTTAAAGCGCACATTCAGGGCAAGCTGCTGTAACACACGCCTGTCTTTTAAAGCGCACATTCAGAGCAAGCTGCTGTAACACACGCCTGTCTTTTAAAGCGCACATTCAGAGCAAGCTGCTGTAACACACGCCTGTCTTTTAAAGCGCACATTCAGAGCAAGCTGCTGTAACACACGCCTGTCTTTTAAAGCGCACATTCAGAGCAAGCTGCTGTAACACACGCCTGTCTTTTAAAGCGCACATTCAGAGCAAGCTGCTGTAACACACGCCTGTCTTTTAAAGCGCACATTCAGAGCAAGCTGCTGTAACACACGCCTGTCTTTTAAAGCGCACATTCAGAGCAAGCTGCTGTAACACACGCCTGTCTTTTAAAGCGCACATTCAGAGCAAGCTGCTGTAACACACGCCTGTCATGGGCACAGGTGTCGACTTACGCCGGCTCCCCCTTCCAGGGCAGGAAAAGGGTTGGGGTGGGTGGGAGAGGGGACCACCCGCGCTTGGCAAATGCAAGGGAGCACAAGCAGCCCGATCAGGTTCGGTAACGGGTGTGGTGTTTGTGGTGCTATCGAATTTTGAAAATGTCCCATAGGATTAAATCCAAAAATGAAATAATTTGTGAAATTTCGTGACGTAATTGTGCCGTCTAATTTGGAACGGTTTGTCGAAACGAATCTGCGCTATACTTTCTTGTGATGACGTAGAGCACAGCGTGTTTCTTCACACTAATAAACAAAGATATTACAAAGATAAACACTGATATTACACAGATTGTCAATATATTGATTTACAAGAAATTAATTGTATGTGATCTTTAATGCCTAAAACATCCATTTGTGAATGTTTATTAAATTCAGGTAACACAACTGACCAATCACTCGTTTGCATTAATTACACAAATATTTCCTAAGCTTCTTTCCATGTATATTCTCTATTGTTGTGTATAATATTCACCTTTACAACGGTAATTTTCTTGAAGTTAACTTATTCACTTATATCTATATTTAATTTTGCTAAAAGTATATCGACTTACTTGTCCATTTGACCATTTCCATGTTAGTGAAATGCACATTACCAAACGTAACGTTCATTTCACATATTACTAATGGCAGAATCCATAATAGATATTGTTTATGTCTGAGTCTGTTACATAAGATAAATATGTAATCAATGAACAGATTATGTGAAAATTAGCGCCTAAATGGTTCTAAAACAATACACAACAATCATTAGAATAATCTCACTCACCTTTTAATCCTTGTTCACGAATAAACCTAAATCAAAATTTGTGTCGCTGTCTCGTGCAAGCTTCGTAATACCCGTGAAGGCCAACTGGGCTAAGTTCAGCCAGACCAAGCACAAAAACGTCCGCTAGACTGGTTTATGCGCTTCACGGTAAACCAAATGGTGACGTTGGGAACCAATCAAACGTTTGCTGGCTGAACTTAGGGCAGATGTCGTATGTTATTTTTAGCTAATCTGCACTTTGATGGCAGCTTTAATTTTACTTAGTCGCACATTTCCGTAATGTAATTTTCTTAATCAAACAATTGGCTGTTCTTGTAAGCACGCTATAACGTTTTATTGGCCAGGACTTTGTTTTACAAATGATTTTTTTATTCCATAATCTTGACTGGAGCTTTTGTTAGATTCAGTCTTTGTGACTTTATAATAATAAAAAAATCTTTGAGGGCACGTAGTTTAAATTTAAAATTTTGTTTTTGTTTAACGACACCACTAGAACACATTGATTAATTAAACATCGGCTACTGGATGTCAAATATTTGGTCAAATATTTTGACACTAGTCATCAGAGGAAATCCGCTACATGTTTCCATTAGCAGAAAGGGAATTGACACGAACCTTGAGTGATAGATTTCACCCAAAAGGGACTGGCCATTTAGCCAATGTAGAGTTTAGACATTGTCAGATTTAAATAGGTGAACATTTTATTGATTTTGGAATCAAATTACGACGGTTAGCCCAACAGGCTTATCCGGGTATAGGCGTAGTTGAAATGGAACAGTTGTGCGTTACCGAATTGATTGAAAACATAGAGCAAAAGGCGTGGCGTTTGCAAATGCGTCATAAATATTTTAAATCTGTAAATGATGCCGTAGCATTTCCAATGGAGTGGGAAATGATTGATAGGGCAGATAAAGAGGGTCGACACGTCTCCGTGGCATCTATAACCTCTAAATCATTTGCGAGCAGTGATGGTGAAATCGATCAGTTATAAGATATGGTACAGAAGTTAACTCGTGAAATGAGGGAACTTAAGGTACTGCGCAAAAAGGACATGCAAGATAACGTTTTAAAGGACGAAGAAATAGGTCTTGTTGGAATTGCGGCGATGCAAATCATATGGCTAGATTTTGTACCAATTCGGAAGAGCCCAAAAGGTCCCAACAAATTAGCTCAGAAACCAGTGAGAACGACCCAAAAGCGTGTGCTGAAAATGAGGTCCAATTTTCAACACCGTGTTTTAGTGGGACTGGTCCCGTAAAACCGAATTTTGATTCTGCTAAGTTTGGAGAATTAAATGTTGATAATCGAAAGCGGTTGGATAGATTGTTAGAAACCTATTTCGATGTATTTTCTACAGGTGCGGATGATATAGGACGTACCAATCTTGTTTATCATAAAATAAATACTCTCGATAGTGACACAATTAAACAATCTCCTCGTCGAATACCGTATCATAAACAAAGTGAGGTGAAGAAAATAGTAGATATCTTAGACAATGGTATTATGAAACCATCAAAATCACTGTGGGCTTCTCCAACTGTCTTGGTTAACAAAAAGGATGGTACTACGAGATTTTGTGTGGATTATCATCGATTGAATGACGTCACCCAATAGGATGCCTATCCATTACCACGAATCGACGATGTGTTAGACCATTTATCAGAGCCAACTTGGTTCTCGTCCCTTAATTTGGTCTCTGGGTACTGGGAGGTAGAGGTGGACACCGAGTGCAAAAGTAAAACTACGTTTTGTGTTCCAGAGGGACTGTATAAATTCAATGGTTTGTGTAATGCGCCAGGGACGCTGGTAAATCACACTAGAATGCGAATGCAATGTCGCGTATACCGTGTAAACGGTATACGCGTATTGGCATTGGTATGGTAGAAACTGTACCAACTCTTCGCCAATCACAAACAGCGGGTAATACTATATCAGTTGTATATAGACTGATTGAAAGATAGGCTATAAAACCTAATCCAACTTGCCTAATACCACGATGGCTGTATTTTTACGTCAGCAATGGGAGTCACTGCAAGTGCGTGATGGCTATTTAGTCAGGGTTTTGGACGATACTGAGCATGCGCAAATAATCGTACCGGAAGAAGATAGAAATGCCATTTTAACTGGTTTACATGAGGATATTGACCGAATGATGTCCCAAGTTGAAACAGCGTTATTATTGGGCAGGTTGGGTTAATGATGCTAGAACTTGGTGTTTAACTTGCAAACAGTGTGCATCGCGTAAGTCACCTAGTTGTACAAACCGAGCCGGTATGATGAGTGAAATCCCGTGTTATCCATTTCAACGTATAGCAGTTGTTCTTTCAGGACCATGACCAGTTACTGATAGGGGAAATAGGTGGATTATGGTAGTCCAAAATTATTATACAAAGTGGACAGAGGCTACTATACAAAGTGGACAGAGGCCTGTGCCATTCCCAACCAGGAAGCTGTAACGGTGGCTGGTAAATTAGTGGATGAATTCATTTGTAGGTTTGGGGTTCCACACAGTTTGCATTCCGGCCAGAGGGCTAATTTCGAGTGGAAATTATTTCAAGAGAAGTGTAGGGTGTTAGGTATAACAAAAACGCGTACCACGGCGTATTACTCGCTGTCTGATGGTCTGGTGGAACGCATCAATAGAACTTTGTCAGAAATGCTTAGTATGTATGTGGAGGAGTCGCAAACTGATTGGGTTATTCATTTGCCCAAATTACTTATCGTAGTAGGGAACAAGAATCGACGAAGTTTTCGCCGAATTATCTCGTCTTTGGCAGAGAAGTGACTTTACCCATCGACATAGTGGAACGCTCGCAGAGTATTGCAAAACCCATTTCAAATTTTGTCTGGGAAACTAAGGAACAGTTGCAACGTGCTTTTAAAACTGTAGATGAGAATTTGAATAGAAGTCATGGAAAGCAAAAGTTTTACTACGATAAGAAATCTGTTGAACAAAATGTTCAGGTCGGTGACAGTGTTTGGATGTACAAGAAGAAGGCAAAAAGGGGGTAAATCGCCGAAATTGGTAAAATCGTGTTGGATAAGGCCCTTGCGAATTGTAAAGAGAATGAACGAGGTTACTTACCGAGTACAGGGTATTATAAAATAGGAAACGAATTGGGGAAGTTGTATATATCAACAAGTTGAAATTGGCTGGAAATTATAGGGAGGAAAATGTTGGGGTCGAGAAGTTATGTTTCAGCCAGACATTGTGAACCCACCATACGCAGATATTGATTATGATGACGAGTACCCAATACTTTGTCTAGTCATGAGTCGACGAATTCTACTTCCGGTATGTCACCTGTTGTTAGTAGTTTCGTTAATTATCAAGTTCAGTTACCTGGTGTTTTACCTGTGTCCGAAAGAAAGACATATTTTATTTAACGACGCACTCGACACATTTTATTTACGGTTATATGGCGTCAGACATATGGCTAAGAATATTAGCAGCAAGGGATCTTTTATATGTACTATCCCACAGACAGGGTAGTACATACCACGACCTTTGATATACTAGTCGTGGTGCACTGGCTGAAACGAGAAATAGCTCAATGGGCCCACCGACGGCGATCGAGCGAACGCTGTACCACTGGGCTACGTCTCGCCCCTTCCTGTGTCCGATGATGAGAGTACTAGTCGAAAGGTTGTAGAAACATCGAGTAACCACGAAACTACCCAACAAGTTGTGTCATCTGTATTCAGTAATACTTCCGATAAAGATTATGTAGAAACAACTGCATCGAATGCAGGCGATATTCGGGAAGTTTGCTCTGGGGAAGAAACCGATTTGGGTTGTTATGGGGTTTGCTCGACCCCACCGGTAGTGACTAGAGTGGGAAGAATACTTTAATACTTTAATTTACAGATTATGTCACAAATTAATGCCATTTGTATATTGTTTGCTTTGTATATCTGCAGTTTGAATGAGATTGGCGCCAATCGATTGTTGTGTGAATGATTTATTTTATATCTTGGCTACGATGAGATTTACAAGTTAGTTATTTCTAAACCGACTGATTTGTAAATTGTACACAAAAATAGTATTTTTGTTATTTCCGAAACACCTTTTCGTTTCTTCTGAAGCCAAAGCAAACTGAAATTATTTACAGAAAACGGTTTTATAGAATGATGGGACAGGCTATAGGTGGTGGGAATTTCGACCTGTGAACCTGTGCTCAATACGTATTGATATCTTGCACAATTATTAATAAAAACAGGTACGAACCACCGAAGTTAATTTTGATTTTTGATGTCTTATCTTGTATTTCAGGCACTGTGACTGACAACGTGGCGTTGAACAAGCCGGCCACTGCCACTTCCTTCTACTTTGGTTCGAACGCCGAACAGGCGGTTGACGGGAACACCGGGACTACCACTGCTGACTGTTTCTTCTCTAACAGCTTCGACTTAAGCCCGAGGTGGACGGTAGACTTGCTAGGAACCTACGTTGTTGACCGTGTTAATATAACCGTTTCTAGTGTCCCCGGTAAGCATATCTAGCATATCCCGTGTAATCAAAGTATGTAATATTTTTTTCTATCACATATTTTCAGAATTTGACAACTTTGCAAATTAAATATAGACGATAGTCCGTCTCACCCTCCTACAATTTATTTTTTATTTTTTTTGTAAATAATTTCAGTTTTGCTTCATGTAAGAAGAAAAAATAAAAGCGTTTTGGAAATAACAAAAAATACTATCTATGTGTGCAGTTTATAAAACAATCGACTCAGAAATAAACAATTTGTAGTAAATTCCATAGCATGAAAAAGGGCGTTCCCTGTGGGAAAGACTATAAACTAGTCGAGGTCACGGCACTACGTTTATTGACATTTAAGAAAATGTACTACGTAGTCCAGTAAATTTATGGTTTGACCTCGGACACATTGCAACAGAAGGCTTTTTTGTTTTATATTGTAGATATCACGTCACTGAATATTATATCCAAAATAGGACAAAATCGGACATCCGGAAGTGGGCTAATTTGCATAAATCCAATGTGGCCGCCAAAATGAAATTTGATGTCTTATTACTTATTAACGGCTGGCTTTAGACCACAAATATGCATATCAGTAGATAGAAATATTATACCTAAGAACCAAGTTAACATTTTAAAAAGACACCGTGACGTATCTATGACGTAATGACGCATGTTTCTTCATTTTGCGTCATCGGGTCATCAATTTCACAATAAATAGTGTGGTTTGTTTTTAGCACATTTGATAAAATCATCAATGAACAAGCTGATTTGGCCTTAAAATTGTACTTTTATCTATTTCTAGCGCTTTGTAAACGTCATGTGTGGTTTATGACGTCATTATGACGTATTTGTCATGTCAAACTGCAATGTACTTGCATTTGAAAATAAGGCAAATAAATTTCTTTAAATCCAATTACAACGTCATACTTTCTCTTCCTTCATGGATGATGTTCAGTTGAGATGTGTCATATGCAGGGAAGAACTTGAAAATGGTATAGAGACAGTGAAAATCGGTGATAAAGGAGCTACTGGTGTAAACAAGGCTAGTGAAGCTCGAGGTAACACGTCTATACATGTTCAATCAGGACAAACATTGCATGTTAGTTGTCGTTTGAATTATTGCAATAAGAAAACTATTCAGTCTGCATTGAAAAGAAAACTTCAAGATGATATACCAGCGACCAGAACTGTTCGCTCTCAGAAATAATTGCCAGTGACCCACTCTCCAATCTCGACCTTATCTGGAAAATATCGTGGCCTCTCCTCCCAAAATGCCAGGGTGGTCAGGACTGATGCAGGCAGTATGCACAGGTGAGCATCCAGGAAAATCATCGATTCATTTCCTGCCCATGATAGACATGGACCCCACTGATTTGATATGCATATATTCAACGTTACTCTTTGTTGTTTCTGAAAACCGCAGGCACTCTACAACCTCCATCCTGACGTTTGATCAACCACTGTGGTTCAAAGCAAAGAAAATTGTTATGAATGAGCAAGAAGGAAGTAACCTCACGAGTGTGATCTTACAACTTGGTAGTTTTCACACCATGATAAGCTACATAGGATGCATTGGCCATTTGATGAAGTCGTCTGGTCTGAAGGAAGTCCTTGACTTAGTTTATGCTGATAATGCTGTCAATCACATATTAACAGGAAAAGCCTATGCCAGAGCTGTGCGAGCACACACAATGGTTAATGCAGCTTTGAATGCAATGTTTGTAATGCAAGCATATAATGTGCAACTGCCAGATGCTGAATAATGCAAAACTGATGCAATTCAACAAAAAGAGGCAGGCGAGCTGCATCCAGATTTAAAAGAGGCATTTGGCATTTTTGATGCTCTTTTAGCCACAGAAGTGACAGTGAATACTGCATGTAGCAACAGTATCTTTAGAAAGATACACCAAACGTTAGATGGGCAGAAATCAAAGATGACAAACACCAAAACAGGACAACTATGGCTTCAGTATATGACCATGGTTGATCTACTCCTCACTGGTAATTTTCTGCTCCACTTGAATTCCCTTCAAAATATGTTGCCTACCTTGCTTCTTTAGGACATTCTCATTACACCAGGTCAGCTCACATTTATATTCAGGACATGCTTGATCTTGAGAAAAACAATACACATGTTTATGAACATTTTCTCTCAGGACATTTTGTAATTCGCAGAAACGGTGAAACTCCATAATGCATGCATAGTCATCATTCAAAACATTTCAATAGCAACTTTACACTGAAAGCTGTCCAGCGTTCAGAAAATACAAAACGTTAAGCACTAGTTTACATCTTATGCAACGTCATCCAAAATGACGTCATTAGAGTTTGACGTCATTTTCATTCAAAAAGACAACGTCACATATTCTTATGTCATTGGAATTAAATAGAGAATAACTAGTTAATGACGTCAGATATTTGCTTCAGTTTGTGAAGGTAAGAATGGGAAATTTTACAAGGCTCTGCCGAGCGGAATTTCTCATTCACCTGAACAGGATAACAGATATCCGACGTCACTGACTAGTTATTATCTTTATCCTGCAGACCATAAAAATTAAAAGCAAAAGCTATTATTTCTGTTATTTCAGCCACATTGTATGATGACAGAGGTCAAATGAGCGATTTTGTTATGTAGGCTATGTATCAAAAGTCATATCCTGCTAGTACCAGGATATGACTTTGCTTTATCCGTCGTCATATATCGATAGAAACTGTGGTTGCAGGATAATGTTTCGTGTATAGTTTACAAAAAAACCCTCGTATTAAGCTTGAAATTATGATAAACAGATTATGTAACAGCATCAACAAAACACGGTAGTCGATAGCGATAGGCATAATTAGCATAATATTGTAGTTTGTAACAATCAATATTGTAATTTGTAACAATCAAAGGTTCAACATATCATGGTACATAAATGAACTTACGTCCATTTTGATTAACATTATTTCATATATATATATATATATATATATATATATATATATATATATATATACATATATATATATATACAGTCGAACTTGTATATAACAACCACTCAAGGGACCAACAGAAAGTGGCCGTTATGGACAGGTGGCCTTTATATAGAGGTTCCAAAATAATAAATCGATACCCTAATTTATTTCTCTATAAAATCTTATTATTAACTGTTGTAACTGCCGTCAATTTGCGTACGACCCACTCCAAATTGCTCTGCTATCTTTCTAGCACTTAAACGTCCTTTCTCGGACATCCTGATAACTTCTACTCGTTGTTCTAAAGTTAAGGCAGAACGATTTTTCGGTGGCATTTTGTTTGATAGTTTGTTCATAAATAAATAAAACAAAACTGAAATTTACTTTTATTTAATTGGGATGTATTTGGTATTTGTTTATTGACCTTAAGCTGTTCAGCTCATAAGTACATAATTATAACAATATAATATTACAGTACACAGGTGAACTGTGATAGTATACGTGCAGTATACGTTGTAGTATCACATAGAAATAAGTATATACATAAATAGATATATCAATAAGAATTCTAACATGAGAATGCATAGAATTGATATTAAATAAAATTATTTCTCAGTTTTGTTGCATGGAATAAATATTTGCCTAGGTTGCAAAGCTGCAGTTGAATGGTTGAATGTATTTAAATACAGATGGAGTTTTCCAAAAATATTTTTTGATATACAATGTTCTTAACCGATTATATAGTGGACAAATTAGTACAAAATGATATTCATCTTCAGTATCGTCGGTACAAATGAAACACACTCTTTGAATTATCTACATTTTGATATCTGCCAGTTTTGATCGCGAGATTGTGAGCTGATAGGCGAAATTTACTAATACATTTTCTAAAATGGGTAGGTATATATTTACATAAGTAATACTGTAAACAGAACATTTCAATAAAATATTTATAATAGATACCTTCTGGAGACGCACATATCTGGCCTCTAATAACTTGCTTCGCTTGATCTAACAATCTTTGCTTAATAACTGGCAAGAAGTGGTTTCTAGTTGTTGTTTAATCCATATGTCTTCAAATCCAAGCGTGTTAAGCACACTTTTAACCTGATAAGCCCGGTTATGTTCGTTATGAAGTTCGACACAGTCGTATAAGTGACGATAGCAGTTCTTCAGAATGCAGTTGTCTGTGTTCAGGATTTTACACCAATATTTTATCATATTAAATAATCTAATATTTCGTAGTGGGACTCGACCGAGTTCTGCATAAATCATAGAATTATTGGTTGACCGTTTGACTCCAAGTAGTCTTTTGCAGAAATCGAGGTGGACTCTTTCGACAAAGTTTCCTTTGTGAAAGCCCCACACCTCTGACGCATAACTAATAATACTGGTAATATAACTGTCAAACAATGATAAAAGTGTTGCATTATTCAGATATAACGGTTTCGTTTTAGCCAATAATGCAAACAACGCCTTTTTGCCTTGATCCGCTACATGTTTTTCAGCAGTTGTGAATTTGTTGTTATAGTAAAAAATAAATCCTAGATAACAACATTTATAAACAATTTCTATAATTTTACCCTCGTAAAACCACTTCTCTGTTATTCTGAGTTTTTCCCCTTTTCTAAAAACCATTATTTTAGTTTTTTCAATATTAACTTCCATTCTCCATTGTTTTGAATAATCTAGTAAAGAATCTAACATGTTCTGTAAGCCGCCGACAGACTCCGAAAAAAGCACTAAATCATCTGCATACATTAATAGAAATAAGTTTAGGTCTCTACAGTCATAAGGTATACAATCTTTGTCAATAAAGTTCATCTCAAAGTTATTGACATATAATGCGAACAAAATCGGTGACAATATTTCACCTTGCATTAAGCCAAGGTTGTTTGGGAAATATTCTGTTTGTTGACCATTTACGGTTACACAGCTCTGGACATTACGGTAAAGCGAACGAATGACTGATGCAAGTTTTCCTTTGATACCAACTTTAGCAAGTTTACACCATAATTTCTGTCGGTCAATATAATCAAAAGCTTTTTTAAAGTCCACGAAAGCACAGTATAACCTTTTTTTAGTAGACAGTCTTAGTGATAATAGAATGTAATGCAAAAATTGAATCGGCTGTTCCTCGTGCTGGCTAGAATCCGAATTGAGCGCCAGTGACAATGTCATAATTAGCAGACCATGACAGCAATCTACGATTTAGTATAGTTGTAAAGAGTTTCTCAAGGTTACTAACAAGACTGATACCACGATAGTTATTCGGGTCACTAGAGTTTCCTTTTTTAAAAATAGGCACTATGATAGACGAAGACCATCCTTCGGGGAAATAGCCTGTAGACAGAATACAGTTAAACATTTTGTGTAATATAGGAAGAAAATAAACTTTACATTCTATAAAATATTCGTTAAGAATATGGTCTGGTCCGTGAGCTTTCTCTCGTTTTAAGTTGTCAATGGCTTGTTCTATTTCCTTTAGAGAAATATCTTGATCCAATTCTTCCCAGACAGTGTCATCATTATTCTCGAAAACAGCAGTAGTCTGTATATTATTGTCGTCGGGCGAGGACGATAGAGATTTGAAATGGTCGTAGAATATATTCAGAGGCACAGTAGTTTTTGATTGTTTACGTTTTGAAAATTTTGCATAAAACTGTCTTGGGTTATTACGCTTACGATTGTCTAACATATGATAAATAAACACAATACACGTTCATGGAAGGTTAGATAGGTTCCAGTATTGTTAGTTATAATGCAATCAATGACGAATAGTCGCATATTACTGCGTTTTGGCGATGCCGCACGTGCAAAATGAGTTTATTCATCAAATTTATACTGCACGAGAAACATGATACTCGTGCACATAAGGGTGCCATTGCTGGGTGTATACTACCAAATCAAATCCCATAGACGACAATAGTAACATATGTGGCTAAAACTCCTACCTGCAACGTATCAACCGACATAAATGCCACGGATATAAATACTACCACCCCTTACACTTAAAGTGAATCAGAAAAAAATGGGGATCAAGCTGCTCGTTTCTGAGATAACGGGTAGCGTCTATGACTACCCTAGTTTCGCACAAAATTCGAGTACTTTTTTTTACAGGTACCCCATACATGTTTCAAGCACAAGGCTACTTGACACATTGGTACTAGATGAAATAAAATTGCACATTTTTTTTACCCAGATAAAACTATTATTTTTTACAACCAACACACTCACATTTATAACCAATCACAGGACTTGTGGTGTTCACTTCTCTATCAAAAGTTGGATGCACCTCGAACTTTGACCCAGCCGGAAGTTATTTGGTTTAGTACTACCTATACTGATAACATACATTTTTCAAAAAGTGTCCAGCTATGTGTCTTTATGACAACCAGGATCTGGTGTATTCTGACATAAACTGACAACCTCACTGAAACTGTTGTTTCTACAGTGCAACCTAATATAATGTACACCTCAAAAAGCATATATATTGCATATAGTTTTGTACAAATGCAATATGTCATATTAAACAACAAAATGTTTTAAAATAAAACTCCTGAAGATATTTACTTTCAGTTGGGTGTGTGTACTCAGGTATATATGTAGAGACAACAAAGATAGCCAGAGTACCTCTACCCCTTTAAAGAATTCCATTAAAACACATGCACTTGATTGACCCCTAGATTATGAAGACCGTAACAGGCACATCAAAGAAATATCAGTATTAAAAAAATACACTGTCTGAGGAAGGAAACACAAACATGACTGTACCTGTATGAAGTAATGACTTAATGTCCTGAACATTAGTGTTGGGAGGAAATCCTGTATGCTGGGTGTGGGTGTCTTCAAGTTACCAGGTGTGGGAATTTCAAATCCATCGGCCATGCTGATTTTCATAATGAACCATCAAAACTATTGGCAGCCACCAATATTCCTGACTATATTTTATGTATAGCCTACTGTAGTTGGAGGTTTTAATAGTTGTGATATCTGGAATAATCATGCAGCTTTAACACATTTATTTTTTATTAATTACTGAAAAAAACTATTTTTAAATGACAAAATTACCCGAACATCTATTTTCTTGCATTATTTTCTAATCCGGATGAATACAATATGTACATTAGATGTATTCCTACAATCTGTAATCCAGCATTTTATTTAGCTAGTAACATTAGGTAATACAGCTTTAACAATAAAATACATTATCAACTTAATCCAAGGCAGATAATCAAATCTGAAAAAATTGGTTCTGAATCTAGTATAAACTCAAAATGCTTTTCATGAGAGCTAACTAAGTAATTATTAAGAAAAAAAAATTATCTGGAGATCTAAGTATATGTTTAACAACCTTATTGTTATGTACAAATAAGAACAGAAGGCACAATAGTGACAACAAATTTAATTATGTTTTTGGTAAAGTTTTTCTTCAAATTTACTTTAAATTTTGCATAAAACTACAAATTTGTCTAAAATATAACTTAGCACCCTATAAATATGTCAAAATGACAATAAAAATCAACTTCTTTACAAATTTGAGTTTTCAGAATTTCATACATAAAAAATTAACAATGTTAATGGAAACTAAAGACATTAACCCACTATTGGCACATGCTATTTTTAATATAAAAATAAATTGCTATTAAAATCTTAGTTCAGGTTGCCTATATATAATACCATATTTAAGAACAATTGTATATGGCAAGTCAAATACCATGTAAAAAGAAATTATTGAAATCTTTACAGTATGAATTATAGGCCAAAACCAACTTTTCTTCAGTGCTAACTTTGATTCAAACTCCATTCAGAGCCATGTACAGAGATTATTGTCACGGTCAAGGTCATTGTGAACTTGCATGATCGAGTGATGGCTAATTAATCAACCAGTATAGTTTAATTAAATAAAATGACAAAATCATAATATTTTTTATTATGCACTGAATATGTGCTATAGGGTGTATACTACCAAATCAAATCCCATAGACGACAATAGTAACATATGTGGCTAAAACTCCTACCTGCAACGTATCAACCGACATAAACGCCACGGATATAAATACTACCACCCCTTACACTTAAAGTGAATCAGAAAAAAATGGGGATCAAGCTGCTCGTTTCTGAGATAACGGGTAGCGTCTATGACTACCCTAGTTTCGCACAAAATTCGAGTACTTTTTTTTACAGGTACCCCATACATGTTTCAAGCACAAGGCTACTTGACACATTGGTACTAGATGAAATAAAAACTATTATTTTTTACAACCAACACACTCACATTTATAACCAATCACAAGACTTGTGGTGTTCACTTCTCTATCAAAAGTTGGGTGCACCTCGAACTTTGACCCAGCCGGAAGTTATTTGGTTTAGTACTACCTGCTTAGAACATGCCTCAGTCAACAGTAAAACACCAGAGAACACAGCAAGGCTAACTGCTGAAGAAAGAGAGAGAGAGCTATTGGTATGGTGCAGTTGGGTGCGAGTTATGCCCATGTGGCAAGAATCCTGAATTGCACAAAATTGACGATTACCAGGTTGATACAGCGTTACAGGGTGACTGGCAAGATTGCAGACATACCATGAAATGGAAGACCCCGCGTCACAACAGCCAACGATGACCGCCATCTCCGCATCTTACACTTACGTAACAGATTCCTCACTGCGACGTCATCTGCAGCGACTGGCCTTGGACATGTCATCAGTCATCACACTGTACGTCGTCGACTACGACAGCATGGTATCGGGGCCTATCGACCATTCAGAGGGATGACATTGACGAGGCAACATCGACTTCGACGTTTACGTTGGGCACGTCAGTTTCAACGTGTACTCTTTTCTAATGAGAGCAGGTTCCAGTTATTCAGAGCTGATGGCAGGACTCGGATATACCGACGTGCAGGAGAGAGAACAGCTCCGTGCTGTGTTCAGGAGACTGAACCGTTTGGTGGTGGATCTGTGATGGTTTGGGGCGGTATCTGTGGCCAACAGCGGACAGACCTTATTGTCAGTGACGGAAATCTGTCCGACGTCGGGTCCATGCTTACATACTTGCACATGGTGGACATACACGCTATTGAAACAAATTTATTCACCTTCGTTATGAGTGGTCGTTTATGAAATCGCACATTTCACCCCTAGTGCTGTTGTGAACTGTGATATTATCATTTTATGGGTTTTATTGAATATACTCGTCTTTATTTATCGCCAAATTATTATACTTCAAAAATATAACATTTGCATCAACTCGTGTTTTGTGTTGTTTTATAATAATTGGTATACTTTCTTTTGATCGTCAGTTATATATATATATATATATATATATATATATATATATATGTATGTATGTATGTGTGTGTGTGTGTGTGTGTGTGTGTGTGTGTGTGTGTGTGTGTGTGTGTGTGTGTGTGTGTGGTCTACCTACCAGGTATATGGACCTGGGCTTCTAATAAATCAATTTTGTCCTTATTAGCAATACTCTTTCACCTGCATATAAATTACACATCTTAAAATCAAATATCAAAACCATACTACAATACAATCAAAAACAACAACGCATTGTTACAAAACCATGGTAATTCAAACTACCGTAAATGTCGTCTAAATGGAAACACATACAGGTAAACAATAAAAATAGTCGCATACCTAGCCAGTGCACCACGACTGCTATATCAAAGGCCGTGGTATGTACTATCCTGTCTGTAGGGTGGTGCATATAAAAGATCACTTGCTGCTAATCGAAAAGAGTAGCCCATGAAGTGGCGATAGAGGGTTTCCTATCTCAATATATGTGTGGTCCTAAACCATATGTCTGACGCCATATAACCGTAAATACAAGGTGTTGAGTGCGTCGTTAAATAAAACATTTCTTTCAGTTGATCGTTAACGAGGGAGTTTCCAAAATGTCTCGAAACGTTCGCGGGGGTTCTCAATTACCTCGCGTGAGTCGCAGGGCCTTGCTCTCGTGTCGCTGGAATTTTGAACATGTTCAAAAAATTCAAAATAATCACAGAGTCATCGCGGGTGTCTCGAACTCGTCTCGAACCCGTGTCACTTTAGTTTCCGTGAGTCAGAAAGTGCGAGAAATGTGAGACAACTTTGTGAGGGGTTGGCGACCTATGAAACTAAATTGTGACTGATTGGAGACAAAAATGAGAATCTGACATTCCGGGCGCGAGACAGGCGCGAACTGCCCTGGGACCCATAGGAGTGCGATAAAATTGCGAATCAATTGAGAATAAATTGTGACGAAATTGCGACATAACTAAGACACTTTGTGACTTAATTGCGACCAAAACATTTGCACGACATTCGCACGAATGTCATGCGAATGTCGCAATTTATTCGCAGTTTCGCAATTATGTCGCAATGTTTTTGCAATTACGTCATATGCCCCACGTGACCCGGCCATGTATAAAGCTTCTCGCAAACAGCTCGTGGCCATTTTCTAGAACTTACGCCGACACAACTGCGACCGACAGTTTCACCATGCCACCCAAGGGCAAGAAAGGCAAGGCTAGGGGTAGGAGAGCTGCTGCTCCTGCCCCACGGGCCCCTACAGAGGAAGCAGAGCCGGTCCCAGCGCCTGCTGTGTCTGATGGGGAGGACTCGGAAGGTTCCTCAGCCTCCCACCTGCTGCAGCCCAGGAGACGAAGAAAGGAAAGAAGACAACTACAACTGATGGGGACAGGCAGTACCCCTGTAGGGATGGACAGTAAGATACAATGGCAGAATTTTGGCTCAATCACCCAATCTTCTATGACAAGGCACAACAGCATTACAAGAACGAACAAATGAAGATACAACTTATGCAGGAGGTGATTCAGCAAAATCGTGAGGATTGGGAGAAGATCCGCAGCTCCCTGTCAACTGGTGAGTAGAAATTGTGCATTCTTATAGCAGATTTTAGTTTGAAATTAAATCTGGCAAGAAATCAAATCTGTAGGCAAGTAATTTTCTCCCTGAGTGTGTGGGCAAGAAGTGAATTTTTTCCCCATTTATTGAAAAACAATATTCTCATTTAGTACACAGATATTATCTGTGCAAGATAGGCCATGTTTGGCAAAAAGAAACATGGTATTTGTTACCAAGTAATCTGTATCTGTTACAAAATAATTTCAGTGAAAAATACTTAAATTTCTTTTGTATTCTTTGTATGTTACAGTTACCCAAGTGGATGCACATTTGCGTAACATGCGAACCAGATTTGTGAAGTTGTTGCAACGCAAATCTGGCGCCCCTCCGTTGACACTGTCATACACAGATCAGATCTTAGAGTGGTACCAGTGTCTTCACCCACACATTCAACGTAACAGAACAACAGCAACACACACTGTAAGTATGAAAGAAAATGTAGTCCATTGCTTCAGTACATGTTTTCAAAACATTTCATCCAATCCTCTTCCTTTTTTTCTTGCAATATTCTTCTTTTTTGCATTGGCTTCAACTTTTCTTTTGTGCTTGCAGTTACCTGGTGTACAGCCTGGAGGTGATGCTGATGATGATGAGGGGGATGATGATGATGGTGATGCAGGGGAGTCAGCAGGGTACTGCAGGCGGTCAGCAGGGGAGTCAGCAGCCCTCCACCTCCCAGACCCAGTACAAAGGGAAAGGAAAGGGGGAAAAACAGAAGACCACTCACTCCCCTACACCATCCACTGTACCAGACAGTGAGGACATGTCTGTGATGGAGGTAACACAGATTCTACAAAATATGCATTTATCCTCAATGTGAAAACTGTGTAAACATGAGAACAGATTCATCGTAATATTTATTTATTTATTCCTTCCTCTTCCTTCCTCTTTTCATCTGCATAATTTTGTGCGTATGTGTTGCAGATATTGCAGCAGGCCAAGAACCTAATTTCCAACATCAGGGCCCCAACATGGGTGATCACGAGAGGAGGGTCAGAGACTTCAGCAGGTATATGGAGTCCGAGATGCTTCGAATACCAGAGTCTTCACCATAATGAATGTGATCAGAGGGTTCAAGACTGCTCAGCAACAGGGTCACCTGGCCATTTCACAGCAGCAAGCATACCAGCAGGTACAGTATAACACATACAAATTTCTTTTTTCAACAATGTATGCATTTTTCAGCAAGATAAGAACTTTGGAAACATGAGAACAGATTCATCATAATATATATATATATATATATATATATATATATATATATATATATATATATATATATATATATATATATATATATATATATATATATAATAATAATAATAATAATAATAATAATTTTAATAAATACTCATTTCTTTCACAGAGTTATGGAGGCCATTACCAGCAGCAGCAGGGAGGGTATTACACACAGCATAGTGGTACCTTCCACCAGCCGCAGCAGCCTGTCACCTTCCAGCAGCAGCAGCAGCCTGGTATCTTCCATCATCAGAGTGGACAGGATGGTGCTGTCTACAACCACCTCACCACTGTTAGCAGTTCAATGTTGGTCCTAGCGTTGAACACCGGTCTGGATACTAGCTTTAGCAACCTCTTGAGTATTTCAACACCAGTCCAGTCACCAGAAGGAAGACAGCAGCTGGACAGGCCCCGCGTGACGCCCACCACAACAGCTGCAACAGCCACCACAGCCTCAGTTCCAGTTACACAGAGCGGTGACAAGCCAGGTGGCAGAGTTGAGGAGGAGTACTCAGACTAACTTTGTAATTTCTTACTGCTTCTGTAATTTGTAATTTCTTGGTGTTTTTGTACCCATAACTTGTAATTGTAGAGCGCTAGAGCTGTATTTTTTTGTGAATTGCCACCTATTTATTTTTTTGCTACTGTATGAAAACTTGTATGTATTTGTAACTTGACACTGTTTGCACTTGCAAAATAAAATGTGCATCGAAGTGTTCGTGAACAAAATTGTTGTACATTTTCATTTGACACTTTCATTTATTAAGATGTAGTCAACGTTTTATGTCTTTGAACACTTTGAACACTCAGGCTTGGTCAGCATTGTCTTGTAATCCCACCATCCTGTACATGCATAACCCTACCCCCCCCCCCCCCCCCCCCCAATAAAACCATCCACCACAATTATTGCCCTCGTATGTTTCGAATGCGGATTTAAACGGTTGAAACGTTACCAAGACAAAAATTTAATTTGAGACACTATGACCAGCAAGAGTGTCAAAATCATATTAATAACAAAATAAAAAAACTAAATGTGATAAATAAGAACAGTGAGTTATTACCTCCAGAGGCATTCTTTATTTGTAACAAAATCCAGGGAGTGCCGAATCCAATTGGGGTAGAGAAGAGAGCGAGAAAGATAGAGAGAGAGATAGAGAAAAAGAAGATAGAGATAGAGAAAAAGAAGATAGAGGTAGAGAAGAGAGAGATAGGGATAGAGAATTCCAGTTAGCGAAATTAAAAGTGGAACATGAGTTAAAGTTGAATGCTGAAGAGGTTAGACGAGAGGCAGGAAATGGGTTTAACATGTCGGAGGCTTATAGATCAGTGCCTGTATTTGACGACCAGGAGGTAGATATGTTCTTCCAACTTTTTGAATGGGCCGCTAAGCAGCTAAATTGGCCGCAGTCTAAGTGGACATTGTTAGCCATGTCTACATTTAAGGGGAAGGCTAGCGTAGCTTATAATTCAATGAGTGATGAGCGAGCAAGTCAGTACGACCTAGTTAAGTCTGCAGTGTTGAGGGCTTATGAGTTGCGACCTGAGGAGTATCGTTTACGGTATAGCGAGTTGAGAAAAACGCAGGGTCAGTCTTATAGTGAGTTCGTGGCTAAGAAAGCAGGAATGTTTGATAAATGGGTGGTTTCTCATCAGGTAGGGTCATATACCGAGTTATGGGAATTGTTGATCTTACAGGACATTAAAAATGGATTACCAGTTAGCTTACGTATTCATTTAGAGGATCGTGATATCAAAAAAATAGAGGAGGCAGGCATAGCGGCAGACGATTACGTGTTAATACACAAAGCTCAGGCAGTACAGGATAGCTCTATACAACAGGGTGATAAGAAGAAATTTCAGCCAAGTTTTTCCCGGGAAAGTAACTATCGGGGAGAGTCGTCTAGTTGGTCTGCTAGTCAGGCAAGGAATGCACCTGGTGGGCAAAGTAAGTATAAACCTGCATTATCAGCCAATGCACGAACTTTTCGTCCACATTGCAGTTACTGTAAAAAGGATAGCCATCTTGTCGGGGACTGTTTTAAAAGGAAACGCGATAGTGCGCAAGTGGTCGGTTTAGTGAGGTCAGCTCCGTTAGCGAGAGAGTTATTGGCAGAGAAAGTAAACCCGTATGTGTCCACTGGTATGGTTTGTGATGTAAAACAAGAGTTGAGTCCTAAGGCAATATCAATCTATCGAGACACAGGGTGTAGCCAGTCTCTTATACTGTCAAATTGTTTAGCTGGTATTGAGAATTCAGATACAGGACGTAGTTTGGCTTTAACTTCAGTTACTGGGGAAAATATGGTTGTCCGGTTACATAACGTTGTTTTGTGTTCGAAGTTTGTGACGGGACCAGTCATTATGGGTGTTGTGAAGGACTTGCCTTTTGAAAACATAGGAGTTTTGTTGGGTAACGATTTGACTAGTCAGTGTTGCCAGCCGCAAGGTGACAAATTGTTAATTGAAGACAGCCCTTTACCAATAGAAGAGTGTGAGGTTGATGAGATTAGATATCCTGCGTGTGTAATGACTAGGGCTATGGCCAGAAGGGTAGCACGAGACCCAGAGGATAATTGTGATTTGTCTGATACGTGTGTGAGCCATGAAATTGTAGTGGATGAGGTTATCAGTAAAATGGTAGATACGTCAACTGAGGAACTAAATGTGGTGGAACCTGTTGACCTCCCGCAGAGGGGAAATGAACCAGTTGTGTTTGATAGAGGGGACTTACCTTGTAATAGACAAGAGTTAATCCTAGAGCAGGGGGTTGATCCAAATTTGTTGGCAGCTCGCACTACATTGTTAACTGAGGGTGAGATGGAGGATCAGATATCAGGTTATTATATGGACAAGGGAGTGTGGAGAAGGTTATGCCTGATAGTGAGGAATGTGTGACAAGATGTAGAATTGTGGTGCCCTCTAAGTACCGTCCGTCATTGTTATTGTTAGCACATGAGGACGTGTTTGCTGGCCACTTAGGGCGGAATAAGACTCATAGTAAACTTGCCTCAGAGTTTTATTGGAAGGGAATGTTTGCAGATGTCAGTAAGCATTGTATGTCATGTCATGTGTGTTAAGTTGTGGGGAAACCAAATCAGCTAATTCCTCCCTATCCCCTGCAGAAGGTTCCCATAGTTGGGGAAGCCTTTTCAAAAGTATTGATAGATGTCGTGGGGCCATTGCCGAAAACGCGTTCAGGCAACCAATTCTTATTAACAATTATGTGCTTAACTACGCGTTTTCCAGTGGCGATTCCCTTAAGGAAGGTTACTGCATCTGTTGTATCTAGTGCGCTGCTTAAACACTTCACGTATACGGGTTTACCAGGTGAAATTCAAAGCGACCGGGGTACGAACTTCATGAGCAAGTTCATCCAGCAAGTACTGTCTATGTTAGATATACGACAGATTCGTTCTGCTGCATTCCACCCTGAGGGTTGCACTATACCAATTAATTTCCGGCTGGGTCGAAGTTCGAGGTGCACCGAGCTTTTGATAGAGAAGTTAACACCACAAGTCCTGTGATTGGTTATAAATGTGAGTGTGTTGGTTGTAAAAAAAAATAGTTTCATCTGGGCTAAAAATGTATGCAATTTTATTTGATGTAGTAACACCGTGTCAAGTAGCCTTGTGCTTGGAACATGTATGGGGTACCTGTAAAAAAAAGTACTCACATTTTGTGCGAAACTAGGGGTGTTGCAGAAACATCTGGTTATACCGAAAATGAGCCATGAAAGGTACCATTTTCTGCAGTTAATACTTTGAGGTAGGGGTTGTAGTACTGATATTTATGGGTCACAGTTTGGTTGATATATTGCATATAGTGTTTTTAAAAACAAACGTTAACATGGTCGCCTATGGGATTTGAATTGGTATAGTCCAACCTTTTTGTGATTTAATTAAATTAAACTACACTATTTGATTAATTAGCCGTCACTCGGCCATGCAAGTTCACAATGACCTTGACCTTGACAATAATTACTGTGCATAGCTCTGAATGGAGTTTGAACAAAAATCAGCACTGAGGAAAAGTTGGTTTTGGCCTATAATTCATACTATAAAGATTTGAATGTTTTTATTTACATGGTGTTTGACTTGCCATATACAACTGCTCTTGAATATGTTAATATATCTAGGCAGTCTGAACTTAGATTTTAATAGCAATTTATTTTTATATTAAAAATATGTGCCAATATTGGGATAATGTCTTTAACTTCTATAAACATAGTTAATGTTTCATGTATGTACTTCTGATAGCTTAACTTTTTAAAGACCTTGATTCTTATTGTCCTTTTGGCATATTTATAGGGTGCTAAGTCATATTTTAGACAAATTTGTAGTTTTAGGGGAAACAAAATTTTACTTTGAAGACATTTTTTACCAAAGCCATAATTAAAATTTTGGTCACTATTGTGCCTTCTGTTCTCATTTATACATAACAATAAGCTTGTTAAACATATCTTTAGGTCTCCAGATCAAATCTTTTTTTAAATAATCACTTAATTTGCTCCCATGAAGTGTATTTTTAGTGTATACTAGATTTAGAACCAATTTTTCCAGATTTGATTATCTACCTTGGTGTAATTTGATGATTTATTTTATTGTTAATGCAGTATTATCCAATGTTAATAGCTAAATGATATGCTGGATTACAGATTGTAGGAATACATCCAATATACATATTGTATTGATCTGGATTAGAAAATAATGCAATAAAATAGATGTTCGGGTAATTATGTCACTTAAAAACAGGGTTTTTTTAGTAATGAATCAAAAATAAATATGCGAAAGCTGCATGATAATTCCAGATATCACAAATATTTAAAACCTCCAACTACAGTAGGGTATACATAAAATATAGTCAGGAATATTGGTAGCTGCCAATGGTTTTGATGGTCCAATTTGAAAATCTGCATAGCTGATAGATTTGAAATTCCCGCACATGGTAACTTGAAGATGCCCACACTCAGCATACAGGATTTTCTTCCAACAGTGATGTGCAGGACATTAAGTCATTACGTCATACAGATGCAGTCATGTTGGTTTTTCCTTCCTCAGACATTGTATTTTTTTAATACTGATATTTCTTTGATGTGCCTATTGAGGTCTTCATAATCTAGGGTTCAGTCAAGTACATGTGTTTCAATGGATTAAGTTTAAGGAGTTGAGGTACTCTGAATAGCCATGCTGTCTCTACATATATAGCTGAGCACACACACACATCTGACAGTAAATATCTTCAGGAGTATTATTTATTTATTTTATTATTTTTTCAAATATGACATATTGCATTTGTACAAAACTGTACAAAATACATGTGCTTTGTGAGGTGTACATTAAATTAGGTTGCACTGTAGAAACAACAGTTTCAGTGAGGTTGTCAGTTTATGTCAGAAGACACCAGATCCTGGTTGTCATAAAAACACATGATTCGCCGCCTTTTGAAACATGTATGTTATCAGTATAGGTTGCACTATACCAATTAATTTCCGGCTGGGTCGAAGTTCGAGGTGCACCGAGCTTTTGATAGAGAAGTTAACACCACAAGTCCTGTGATTGGTTATAAATCTGAGTGTGTTGGTTGTAAAAAAAAATAGTTTCATCTGGGCTAAAAATGTATGCAATTTTATTTGATGTAGTACCACCGTGTCAAGTAGCCTTGTGCTTGGAACATGTATGGGGTACCTGTAAAAAAAAGTACTAAAATTTTGTGCGAAACTAGGGGTGTTGCAGAAACATCTGGTTATACCGAAAATGAGCCATGAAAGGTACCATTTTCTGCAGTTAATACTTTGAGGTAGGGGTTGTAGTACTGATATTTATGGGTCACAGTTTGGTTGATATATTGCATATAGTGTTTTTAAACACAAACGTTAACATGGTCGCCTATGGGATTTGAATTGGTATAGTCCAACCTATAAGCCAGGGCGCAATAGAACGTTTCCACCAGAGCATGAAAAGTATGCTCCGCTGCCATTGTTTCGACAATGGTACTGACTGGGACCAGTCAATCCCTTTCGTGTTGTTCGCAGCACGATACAGAGAGATCTAATAGATATACAGTTAGGAGAGATATTTGGATAATCGTGTTTTATTCAGTTACGGGTATTATAGGATCCCCGTGACACCGTTAAAAATTAAATTGTTTTTCATTGACCTACATTGTAGATCAGTAACGGTCGTCTTTAGCTCCTCGCGTTCTTTGAGAAATGCATTTACCGCGTTTCTCAACTCATTATTATTACGCTCAGTAGCCGCGAGAGCGCACTTATCTCACTAATGTCTGTTTTGTTTTTGTCACATGCCACCTTTACTCCATCGTATATATTAGTGTAAAATACTTTATTTCCGCGGGATCAAATTTTCGCAATTTAATAAAAATGAGTGAGTTCGCGAACATTTATTTTCGAGAATTCCCATCCCTCCCCAAAAAAAAAAAAAATTAAATACCGGTTCTAATGTTAATAATTTTGACGTTTATTGTTTACAAAATACAGTAAGCTTATGCAAGGTGCTTAGGTTACCTCGTGCTCTTTTTCGTAATCCTCAAACTTGTTATAAAAACCGAACCCAAACGAAATGGAATTTGAAGGCGCAATGCTAGCGCAAGTTTGATTTAAACATTATTTATTACTGTCAAAATACTCGTTCAGTACGATTTATGATTGACCAACAGGCAAATAAAACCTTTAGTGTGAAAGCCCAATATGAACTACGAGTATGGTATCGCTATATCATACAAGCCGAACCTGGATTTGTTTTCACTTCCGCATTTTAACAAACTGTGATGTTTACTTTCGGTTTTTAAACACATGTATTGCTTTCATCGCCAGCACTTATGAAACAAAACCATACAAAACTCTGTATTGTTTATTATCATTTAATATATTGTCGTTACTTTGATACCGCTTCTTAGTATAAAGGTTTAAGTGTCGCACTGTTACTACTATAGTCCCGTGCAGCAAAAACTAACGAGGTGTCGGATCTGATTGAACAAGACTACTTTTTTTAAAGGGAGACTAAACTCCAGCATGAGCCTTATGTGTTGGAAAGATGCATACGCGGACCATCAACACTTACTGACACTTTAAGAAATGAAAAACGCGTAGTTTTAGTGTTAATAAAAAAACACACAAAAAACGTGATTATTCCTGCTAACTGGGGGCGCAGTGACGTTAACTCCGACCAACTCCTGTATGCACAGTGTAAACAAAATCAGTAATGTACGACAAGGTTCTTCGCTTTAATGAACCAAACTTGTAAAACAACATAAATGACTTGATAGTATAATAAACTATTTAACTAAATATAATTATATAGTTATATAGTATTTTTCTCTCTTAAAAAATCCAAAGAAAAAAAAGCATATTATTAGACCTATTGGTAGAATATGTTGGAGCAAAAACGACCACTCACGATACCAAAGTGATATTTTTTGTCTTTGGAATTACATAATTGGTCAGTTTTGTTATTTTAGATGGGAAAGTCTACTTAATCAAGGGTTTTTACAGAATTATTTAGAGTAATAAAGCAGGACGGCTGATAATGTCCATTAACATTGTAGGGGCGGCAGATTATCCCACAATATCCTGTGATCTTAAAAAAAACCTGGCAAGTACTTTTGTATGTGTGTTTAGACAGTGGTAATCACTTACCTTGACCGGATACCATGTAATATACACCTGCCAATCAGGAATCACATGTGCCGGCCACGGAAAGAAAGGACAAGTTAACTAAGAAAACATTCCGATTTTCATGTCAGTACGTGGGTTAATAAATGGACGAAACAATACAGCTATTTGGACACTTTGACAGTGGTGGTTTATTTTGTATTGAAAAATAATATATACTTATTTGCTGGCTTACTGGGATGGATATTATTACAGAACATTGCGATGCATTCGCAAAAATCAGGTGCGTTTTGTTTCTTCAGGTCTAAGACTAATTCCTGACGTGACACGTTACGTATTACGTAACCATTGGTTCGCCAGAGGGCGTATTCACTGGGATGGCAAAAAAACCAGTGGCTGCGCCCGTAATATATAATAGCGTCACATTTAACTGTTTTATTAACTAACTATAAGATTATACTTGTTTATATTACCCAATAATGTGCATAATATATCGTTGAATATACCAGTTCAAAAGCCTTGCTTTAGCATTCCTTTAATGTCCAATTTTTGTCAGCCTTTAATTTCGCGTGGAATTTAATTTCACGATTGTTTTTCAAATGCGAAAAACGCGAAAATAAAGTATTTTACAGTACTCAGTCTTTGTAAACTAGTCTCCAGTTCCTTGTTGCTGGCGCGATTGGCTATGAAGATACCTTCCAACGTGGCTACTTTGGATCCCAATGCTGTAAGTGCCGACTGCACTTGATCTATCGTTTTAATATTCGCTAATCGAATCTCCATTTTGTTCATTACATCGACAAGTTGGCTGAGATTACGTGTATCGCAGTTCTGTCCTATATCGCCATAAATGACCCCTCTTGTGTTTTCAAGAACGGATGATATGCACGTTTGTGTATTGCTTTGTTCTACAATGTTTATACTGTTTACAAAGGGACTGGTGTGCGCGTCACATTATAATCTGACCTGTGGTCACCACTTGCACTGGTTAATTGCTCGTGGTTGAATGGTTTACATTTAGAGTCATAAGAGAGACGGCGACGGTTTACACAAGTTTGTAAAGTACACAGATATTGGCAGGTGGGCGTATATTTGTTAGGTAGACATGCCATTAATTACCACAAAATTACGTACTGGCGGTATTTTTTTTTAACATCACAGGGTATTGGGGAATACCTGCCATCCCTAAAATGGTAATGGACTTGTTCATCCGTCATGCGTTATTATTGTAAACCATTCTGTAAAACTCTTGATTAAGTACACTTTAAAATCAAATAACTGACCAATTACGTAGTCCCAAAGAAAATAACATTATCACTTGGGTATCGTGAGTGATCGTTTTTGCTCTAGCGTAGTCTACCAATAGGCCTAATAGTGTGCATTTTTTCTTTGGATTGTTTTAAGAGAGAAAAATACTATTACCCCATTTCATTCTATGAATGCAAATTGAAATATATTTAGTTAAATGGTTTATTATATTATCAAGTCATTTATATTGTTTTACAAGTCAGGTTGATGAAAGACGTCGTAATTGACTGCATTTGTTTACACTATGCATATAGGAGTTGGTCGGAACTGACGTCACTTCACCCCAAGCTAGAATTCCGGACGCAACGAAAACAAAAGAAAATGGCTGCCTCCAGTTAGCAGGAATAATCACGGTTTTTTAATAGCTCTAAAATTACGCTTTTTTCATTTTTTTAAAGTGTCAGTATGTATTAGTGGTCCGGGTATGCATCATTCCAACACATAAGGCTCATGTTTGAGTTTACTGTCCCTTTAAAGATTCGGTGCCGCCCTCTGTCATGTTAATGTTCCCAGCTGTACAGAATATTATTGAAAGGGTGTGGTGTCGGGTTTCGTCCTGTAGTGTGTGTATTATTGGTTAATATGTGAAATATTTGTTATCAATAAACTCAAAAGTAATCAATGTAATGGTATTTAACATCAAACATATAGGGTTATTGTTGTATCGGGAATTGTTGTATAACGGGAAACTTTGCCTACTCGGTACTAGGCAACAATTTCGTGTTTTTAGTATACAGTTATCTCTGACGGCAGAGAGCAATAAAAACCGTCCAAACGTCCGTCTAGCTCTCGAACTGCAGAGTAGGCCCTACTCGAGCTAAGATTTCACATACTATATGGTCGACTTCGATAAGATCTCCTGGGGGGAACCCCCCTCCCCCCCAAAAAAAAAAAAAAAAAAAAAAAAAAAAAAAAACCTGTAATTTTCGCCGGCTGCCATTTAGAGTCATCACTAATTAATAAAAAGCTTGGGTTTTTGTTTCTTTGCCTATTTACCGTCAGAAAAGATACTATGAAACAATAAGTGTAAAAATCGATACGCAAAACTGTATCGCGGTTCGTATTGAGCTGATGAAACATCGCGGTATACCGGTCTATCGTTGCGGCACTATTAAAAAACAGACTAGACCTCGTCTCGGTAACCGTTATTACTCACGTGCTTTTGAAAAAAAAAAAATGCATTTCGTGGTATCGGTATTATAAACACTGGGAAGACCAGAAACACTTCGGATGTATAAAAATAAAAATAGGTAATGTAAATTATAAAATCTCAGTAATGTCTGATTTTAATTAGCAAAAAACAGCTCTAATGGTGAAAAATACTACAGTCTGTCAATTTAGGGAAAACTAATTTGACCACAAATTTATTCTAAGGCATATTGAAATGTGTTTTCTTACAGCGATCCAGTTGAACAATTTCGTCGTAGAAGTATTCTCACAAAACCCAGTAAACTGTCCTGATGCTGTTCCTGAGATTTGTTTAGATTACTCTGGTGATATTCTGTCGTCGGGACAGACAAAAACCTTGATCTGTGATAAACTATCCAGAAGTCGATTCCTACGCATTCGAAGGAAGATATTTGTGCAGACGCCGATGCCCTTATGTGAAGTTGAAGTATACACCGCACTTGAAAATGGTATACAATTACTCGTTTATTTATAGTTCTAAAAAGGAATAGATTACGACTATCACATTTATTAGTTAATGTGTTTATTAGTTAATGTGTGCGTGCATGCGTGCATGGATATATACATACATCTATATACATGTATATATACATACACACGCAAACACATACATACATACATACATACATGCATATACACACACACACACACACACATACATACACACACACACAAACACACACACACACACACACACATACACATACATACACACATACATACACACACATATACATACATACGTACACACGTACATGCGTTAATATCTATGTATGTAACAGTCAACCTCGACATACATACAATGTATAGATATTAATACATCAATACATACTAGCCAGTGCCAGGTCTGCCCACTGTTTCATGCACATAAGTGGGATCGACCGCGTAGATTGTAGGCCCCATGCTCAGAGCGCATCGTGGTTAGTCTTGCAATTTGCGAGAATATAGATATTCATACATCAATACATCAATACATACATACATACATACATACATGTATCAGGGCCTGTTGGGCGCCATGATCTACTTTTCCGTGACCTTGACCTTGGTGTGAGGAGACATTGACCTTGGTGCAGGTGCGCGACCTTGCTGTGAGCCTGATTTTGGTGTGCTGTTGGATGATAAACATTTGGTAATTTTAACACTCTTAGAGAGGAAACCCGCTACATTTTTCCGTTAGTAGCAGTAGCAGTAGCGGGTACGAGGGGGGTGGGGGGGGGGGGGTCGGAGGTTCGACTCCCCCAGTCCTTTCAGACAAGTAGTCCCTTTTTTAAAATTGTCTTTAGCACGAATGTTGAATCGGATCCTTCTCTTCACACAACAATTATTCGTGGCGAACAAATAAAAAAGCGCATGATGCATGTGTATATATGTATGTGTGTGTGTCTGTCTGTCTGTCTATCTATCTATAATAATAATAATAATAATAATAATATATATACTAAAAGTCAAAAGTTATTGTGACATGGATTGTTTGGAGTAATAAATTTGTTAATGGATTTATGGATGTAAACCAGAGAAAATGTACATGAAACAGCTCGAAGAAATGGAACCATGCAGTTGTTGCAGCGATTGCATGCTTTGTGCAAGAAACATGGAATATTCGGGACAACTCCTGTCCCGTGTTCACCATTTCATCCCAGACAAGTTCGATTGGTCCCTGACCTGGTTGTTTTGTTGATATCGTTGCCATAAGTGCCATATGGTGTTTCTGTGGACGTTGAATTGACATGCGACGTCACGCTGCGAGGTCCCAGATTCAAACATCCCCATGATTAGCCATCTGTCATTTTTACTGAGGCGTGGCATGACAGCATTGCATCAAACAGTTCACTAATGGTGTTTTTCTGACTTCTGAACTTCTGAAGGCTGCACAGAGTGGCAATGATTTGCGACTGAATGTCTGGCCTTTTATGTTGAACACTGGACAGCATTTCTCCCGAATAGTCCATGTTTCTTGCACAAAGCATGCAATCGCTGCAGCAACTGCTTTGGGTTGCATTTCTTTGAGCTGTTTCATGCACATTTTCTTTGGTTTACATCCATAAATCCATTCACAAATTTATTACTCGAAACAATCCTTGTCACAATAACTTTTGCCTTTGAGTATATTTCACCAGACGGTGTATTGTTGCCTCTTAAAATTCATTGGGTTATCGGTTTGAGCGAAATATCATTCATGACACTAGTTTCCTTCTAAGAGAATAGACATAACTGTGCAAAAGAAGGCTTGTATATGACCTAAGGCTTGTTCGACCCTTCAATGCATAATAAAAGGGTTTACTTAAGCAAAAAATCAGGGCTTGGTTTTTGGCTCGAACATAGCAGAATGTTCCACCGCTCCATATTCAAGGGTTTTTTAAAATTTACATTAAAATGAAAATGACATTTTTAACACTCGCTGTTCAAAACAATTGATATACTTCATCAAAATTTGACATATAATGTTTCTTTGATTTTCTAGACTTACAATACAACATTGTTTTATATGGCAATAGTTATTGTATCGTGAGGTAGGTAACGTGCGCGTATCGTATTGTCCACCTTTCATATCGTTACACCCCTAACATTGCTATCTAAAACATCGTTATTTTGTTCTTTGCTCCATAACTGGTTCAACAAAGGCCATGGTTTGTGCTATCCTGCCTGTAGGAAGCGCAAATAAAAGATCCCTTGCTGCTAATCGGAAAGAGTAGCCCATGAAGTGGCGACAGCGGGTTTCCTCTCAAAATCTGTGTGGTTCTTAACCATATGTCTGACGCCATATAACCGTAAATAAAATGTGTTGAGTGCGTCGTTAAATAAAAAAAAATCTTTCTTTCTTTGTTCTTTGCATCCAAGGCAACCACATATGAAGGCTTCCATACTTAAAACTATCGCACCCACTCTCCGAAATTGGTCTGTGCTAACTCATAACATCAAAAGTCCCTCCCGCGGGCTTATGTTATACATATATAATGGTAAGATTCATTTTATTGCAGGTTGCGGTTATCCAAATCGCATGTACCCTGACAAACCCTCTCTCTCTCTCTCTCTCTCTCTCTCTCTCTCTCTCTCTCTCTCTCTCTCTCTCTCTCTCTCTCTCTCTCTCTCTCTCTCTCTCACATAAACACACACACACACACATAAAGACACACATAAACACACACACACACACACACATAAACACAATACCACATACACACCTATATATACATACAGAGAAACACACACACGCACGTAGAAACGCACAACCTGATGCACACCCATACATACATGCTGCATACCGGTCCAACCGGGTGGGGGTGGGGGACTCCCGGTTTGGTCTTAGTCCTATCTGCTGTCTGTCTGTCCGTCCGTCTGTCTCACATATAGTTTTCTAAACGTTTTGTTTTACAGAATGTCTCAAGATATCGAGATCGAACCTTGTATATAGCTCTATCATAGCTCTTATAAATCACATTTGACTTCCACAAAGATTTAATCATTTTTCACAGAGTTATGGCCCTTGAACGTAAGAGATACGAAAATGTGTTGGACCTAGTAGGGGGCATGCATTACTTTAAAGGGACATTCCTGAGTTTGCTGCAGTTTTTAAGATGTTATCGACTAACAGAGACTTTTTAACGATTGTAATTACATATCAAATATATTTTTCTGCATAACATATTAGTGGCTGTATATTAAACGTGTTTCTGATCATTCTAATATTTGTACTAGGTTAAATTTCATCTTATTTCGTACGTACGAAATTATTTTAAGACAAAATCCAGTTTGGGCTTCTTACAAATATTAAGACGACCAGGAACACATTGAATATACAGACACTGATACTCTAAACAAGAAAATATATTTAATATGCAAGTTTAATCGTAGAAATATTTTATTAGTCTGAAACATCTTACAATGCAGCAAACTCAAGAATGTCCCTTTAACAACAGTACTCTCAAGATGCTTGTTATGATTTGTTTCAGAGTGCAGTTTTCCACAACGTTTCCCGCGCGTTAAATCATCTCGTCTGCTAAGTCAACAGACCGAGTTACTGAATGACACGACTCTCAGGGAATGTGCATTGCAGTGTGACAGAAAAATCACGTGTTTGGCATTCAACGTGAACGTCAACGCACGGCAGTGTGAGCTGATCGTCAATGCAAATTTTAGTAACTCGAAGCAGAGTGACCCACAGTGGGATTACTATGGGTCGGACTTGTGCTAGACTGACTATAGCCCGAGTACTCGGACATTCGAGAGCTAGGGGGACATTTGAACGAGAGCAGTATAATCGTCCAAATGTCCGTCCATCTACCAAACGGCAAAGTAATCGGACTAGACTCACTAGTAGTATCATGTTGGGGTTTTTTTTACATATTAAATAGGCCAGCAAAATATTGCCTGAATCTTTCACAGGCAGAGGGTTGTATCCACGACAGGTGTGCTCCAACAGTCTGCTAATGGAAGTACGCCAAAACATGGCCCATACCTATTGCCTAAAATAGAGTTTAACGACATCACTAGAGCACATTGATCATTGCCTAAAACAAATACAGTTTATTTGTCTCGAACAGTAATTCAATGATTCAACTACGCAGTGATTATGGAAATTCGTGTACTTTTATTTAACGCTAATTGTTCTACATGTTTCCAAAGCGTTTTATGGTTGAGAGAGAAATGTACACACAGTCTAATAAATCATCTGATTTTGGTATTTGGTAGTGACGGGTCCGGAATATAGCCCAGTGATAAAGCGCTCGCCTATTGCGTGGTCGGTCTAGGATCGACCCCCGTCGGTGGGCCCATTGGGCTATTTATCGTAGTGCACCATCACGACTGGTATATCAAAGACCGTGGTATGTGCTTTCCTGTCTGTATGATGATGCATATAACAAATCACTTGCTACTAATGGAAAAAAATGTAGCGGGTTTCCTCTCTAAGATTATATGTCGAAATTAACAAATGTTTGACATCAAATAGCCAATGATAAATAAATCAACGTGCTCTAGTGGTGTCGTTAAAAAAACAGACTTTAAGCTGACTTTAGCAGGTCAACTGTCGTGCGACGTCATTAACTCGTATTACGATTATTACATGCTAATGGTGAAGACCCATCACCTCCTGGATATTTGACAATTACGATTATCGCATGCTAGTGGTGAGGACCCACCACCTCCTAAACATTTGACATTTACGATTATCGCATGCTAGTGGTGAAGACCCATCACCTCCTGGATATTTGACATTTACGATTATCGCTTGTTAGTTGTGAAGACCCATCACCTCTTGAACATTTGACATTTACGAGGGAAGAAAGTAGATTTTTAACCCATCTGAGATAACACTGTGTTTGATTGACAAGACAATATCCAACATATTCTGGGGGTCGGTCCACACTCATCTGATTAGTTCATGGTGGTCACATGGACGTCAGACCGAAACCGTCCACTGAAATTAACACTATAGATATAGATAACTACAGATGACATTCCGTGGAGAACGAATCTTGGTACACGTGTTAAAATGAGGAGACGAGGGGGGGGGGGGGGGGGGGGGGCAATTATTACTTTAGTAGTTGAGATATTGATCCCCACCCTTCCCGCTTCTGGCTATATGTGCACTGTTGCCTTTTGTCAGCAGTGAATAACTCATAGCCGTCGTGAACGAAGAGGACGGCGAGCACCCCCCCCCCCCCCCCCCCCCCCCAGTCACGGGCTAATTCGGCTCCCATCACGTGTGGTAACTGTTGACAGTGTATTACTAAAGTTACTAGTCATTATGCAAATAATATCAATACGTTAGGCTGTTGTATGCTATTTTATGCCTTTGTAAATTTTCGAGCAGGGTTGAATTATGTTACAAGGAAAGCTTTTGTGTCAACTTTACACACAATACACACAAACACGCTATATATGTACACACACTAGCTACACACTAGTTATTACAATATACGGGCGTAGGAAGGTGCCAACAAGGTGTTCCCCACCACATATATATAAATACATGTAAAAAAATATATAAAAAAACCATTGCTGCTGCTACAAAGTAAGCATGCCATGCCCTCCCCCCGCTTCCTACGCCAGTGCAATACATACATACTACACACATGGTACACACCTATATACACATATTACATGCACGTATATACTACACACGCACTCACACACAATATACACATAATATGTAAGCATATGTAAACAAATGCACGCACATAAATACACGCTCATATCTGTACAGTGTCAATATGTTTGAATTCAGGTACTTTGAGAACAATATAATCGCGATATTAGCTTTATTTGATCAAAACAAACTCGGCTAAGTTAGAGACTAATATTTATACATGATGTATATACACTACACGGGCATGCATTCACGCTCGCACGTACGTCAGTATACGTAAACAAATGCACGTACATAAATACACGCACGAACGCAGGCACGCACACACATATTAATACATTGTCTGTCTATATGAATACGTGTGTTTTAAGTACAATATAATCGCGACATTGGGCATAATTAGTCTAAACAAACTCAGCTAAGTTAGAGATTAATATTCATTACCATTGAGTTACATACTACATGTTTTAGTCAAGTAATCAGTTTTAGCAAATCCATTGTTTCTTGTCATCTCGATATAGTAACTCAAAGTGTACTTTACAGGAAACAGAACAACAACCAAAAAGAAGTTTCTTTTGTTTAACAGCACCACTAGAGCACATTGATTTATTAGTCATCGGCCATTGGATATCACACATTTGGTACTTTTTGACATATAGTCTTAGACAGGAAACCCGCTACATTTTTTTCCATTATTACCAAGGGTTCTTTTATATGCACCATTAGTTCAGGGACCAGAGCCGACAATGGTATCACCTGGCTTTTTACACTTTTATGTTAGTTTTGTAAATATGACTTCCTGTCGTTTGTTGTAAAGGCACATTTGTTTCAAACAATTTAACAATGACCCCTTTAGTTTCTCACAGGGTGTCTATCATTCACATTCTAGGAAGTTGAGTTAAGTATGTTCATCATACATGAAGCAGTAGTACAATTAATGCTAAGGTGTCGGATTTGTTTTCCTCTGGTGACCTATTTATTACACCAATTTGTATATATTATGTATCAGTGTATAGATGGGTTCAACTTAAACATTTTGAGTGCTAATTCGTGTGGCTATGTCCCATTGGTTGCATAGTTATGATACATTTTGTTATCCCTACCTCAAAATGTTGTACAAGAATTTGTCCTCGCCTCACTATGTTTATTGGGTGATATCCACCAAAAACCTACTCCTTAGAAAAGTCTATCATACTAATTTATTAACAACAGACATAGGGCTATTAAAAAAACACCATGAGAATTTGCCCGCCCAGGTGATACCAATTCGTTTTATTTCGGGGTTTCGCCCATGAACTACATCCCACAGACAGGATAGTACATACCACACGGCCTTTGATATATCAGTCGTTTTGTGCACTGGCTTGAACGAGAAATAGCAGGACCAAAAAAGTACCTACCACGGGAACACTTTAACTATGGCTATAACTGTCTATTTAGAGTTGTTGTAATGGATTCGTAATAGTTACTTGATGTCGAATTTCTGTTTTTAGCTAAAGGATGCTTTGGGAAGCCACAAGTTTCACATTATAGAGTTATTATTACGCAAAAAGGGTACCTGTATCGATTAATATGCAGGTATTTATTTTAGATTATTATTATTATTATTATTATTATTATTGTCGTTGTCGTTGTTGTTGTTGTTGTTGTTCCTATTAGTATTTATGTAAAGAGAGCAAAATATGAGAATGCATCTTTGCTTAAAGTACTTTTTAAAACTGTCGTTATAAAGTTTCCTCCAGTTTAACTGTAAATAAGATTTCTTTTATCAGCCCAGCAAACACTTCTATTAAAATGGGAAGGGATGTAGCCCAGTGGTAAAACGTTCGCTTGATGCGCGGTCGGTCTAGGATTGATCCCTGTCGGTGGACCCATTGGGCTATTTCTCGTTCCAGCCAGTGCTCCACAACTGATGTAACAAAGACCGTGGTATGTACTATGCTGTCTGTGGGATGGTGCATATACAAGATTCCTTGCTGCTAATCAAAAACGAGTAGCCAATGAAGTGGCGACAGCGGGTTTGCTCTCTCAATATCTATGTGGTTCTTAACCATATGTCTGACGCCATATAACCGTAAATAAAATGTGCGTTGTTAAATAAAAAGATTCCTTCCTTCTATTAAAATATTATTTGAATTCAAGCTAAATACAGTGAATTGTCTCGCTTTTAAACCTTTTGTATCCAGCAACAAAACTGAAGTGATCCAAGGGAGGTTACCCCAATATTGCTTCATGTCTCAAACGTTATACGATATGCGCTAAACTACCAGGGTGGTAAAAGTACTATTTTGTACGCAACTAATCCTCTTCTGGTTTTTATATTTGTTTGTTGTTGTTGTTGTTTTTATTGTTGTTTTGTTTTTTTTGACATTTTTTATGCAGGGCCGTACCTAGTTTAAAATAACGAGGGAGAGAGGGTTCGTGAACACAGACTCAGAGCTGAGTAAAACTAACATACATGTACAGCTAAACTAGGGCCGATTTCATGTCTGGGTTTTGTAACACCGGGTCATATCACAACCTAGGTTTAATACTGGTTTACGTAAAACGCTGAAACACTTGACCAAGACCTACACCTGTGGTGAATTTCAGATGTATCTATTTTACCCGTGTTTACAAAACCAGCGGCGTTTAGAGAAAACATGGCTGGGGTAATAAATAGAATAACAAACTCGGTATCAGTTATTATCAAATTTATTTCACGCGGGACATAAATTTGATAATAACTGGTAACTCGTTTATTATTCTATATATATCGCAGGCGCTTTGTTGTTCGTTCGCCACGAACATGGTAAATAATTGTTGCGTCAAGGGATGGATCTAATTATACAGTCGTGCTAAAAAAAAAGACAAACGGGCATCTTGTCTAAAGGGGATGGGGTTCGAACACCCCGAACCCTCGCCCTTTATTCGCTTCTGTAGTGGGTTCAAATGGTCTCTGAAAATATGTTCACAGTTCATGGCTCTGCGATACTGAAGTAAAACACGATTTTGCTGCCGAAGTTATCCATGAAAAAAGTTACTTTGAGCAAACCCAGCGAAAAACCACCTCAAGGGCAGGTTTAAACAAGCAATACAATTGTAACCCAGTGTTAAACAAGGGTTATTGAAAACCAGACATGTGAAACAGTAAACATGACTCCGGGTTTAACCTATGTTTAAACATATGTTTCCAAAACCCAGCGATAACCCAGCCATATGAAATCGGCCCTCGATGTATAAAAAGGGGATTGTTAAAACCACTGGCTATCGCGCTCGACAAAGGCTATTATTTGGTGACTCGAGTTTGAAAAACATTGACCTCGGTAACTGTAGAACACCTTTCTACAACACCCCACCCCAACTCCACTCCGTACAAACCACGGTCCTGTGATATTAATTTTGTGTGATTTCATAAATCCAAAACACTGTACATGCCCTTCGAAACGATGTCTGGAGGTGGCGCGGAGTACAGCATCTAGTGTGTGTGTGTGTGGGGGGGGGGGGGGGGGGGGTTACAAGCCATATTTGTATCTAATGTGTATATGTAGAGTATATTTCTGTTGTAATTGTCTGCCACTGTTTAATGTTAATTAGCAATATGCTTTTTAATTCGAAAAATATTCAAACAACTGTTAAAGTCATTATACTACCGTAGTTCGTTTGTATCAACATCTTAAAAAAAATGGATTCCAAATTTACAGAAATATACTAAATGCGTCATTATCCATTGCTAACAAGATCTCAAATAAATTGTATTTACTTCTGTTGTTGTCGCAATGTTGTTTTTGTTTTGTTGTTTTTTTGTTTCTTTTTACTTTAGGGTAGCGGAGGGGTGTTTTTCGGTTGCGTGTTTTTTAAATTTGGAACACACACTCACTCTCTCTCTCTCTCTCTCTCTCTCTCTCTCTCTCTCTCTCTTTGGGCGAGATGTAGCCCAATGGTACAGCGCTCGCTCGATATGCACCACCCCATTTACAGGATAGCACATACCACTCACTTTGATATACCGGTCGTTGTGCACTGGCAGGAACAAGAAATAGCCTAATGGGTCACCAACGAGGATCGAGCCTAGACCGACCTCGCATCAGGTGTATACAGAGGGCATTGACAAAGATTGACAGTAAATGACAATGTCGTTACATCAATAGTTAATGTGTTGTAGGAGAAAAGATAAAAATAGTAAATATACATAGAAATGTATTGTATTTCGCTATGAAGCTGGAATCACATTGATTATTTATCATTACCATCTCAGTAAATACCCAGTAGACACAGGATGTGTAAAAACTCTTAATATCAGGTTTAAACTACGTCGGCTCGGATAATTATTACTAACCTTCTTTTTTGGTTGCAATACAATTCAGGTGGTGCTTAATTAACTGTCAGGTGTTTGTGTGAGTGAGTGTATGTATGTGTGTGTGTGTATATGTGTGTGTGTGTGTCTGTGTGTATGCGTGTGTGTGTGTATGTGTGTGTATATTTGTGTGTCTGTGTGTGTCTGTGTGTATGTGTGTGTGTATGTGTAGGTGTAAACCACTTGCACCGACCAGTGATCCATAACTGGTTCAACAAAGGCCATGGTTTGTGCTATCCTGCCTGTGGGAAGCGCAAATAAAAGATCCCTTGCTGCCTGTCGTAAAAGAGTAGCCTATGTGGCGACAGCGGGTGTCCTCTCAAAATCTGTGTGGTCCGTAACCATATGTCTGACGCCATATAACCGTAAATAAAATGTGTTGAGTGCGTCGTTAAATAAAACATTTCTTTATGTGTGTGTGTGAGTGCGTGTGTTTGTGAGAGTGTGTGTGTATGTGTTTGTGTGAGTGTGTGTGTCTGTGTGTGAGTGTGTGTGTGTCTGAGTGAGTGTGTGTGTGTGTGTGTGTGTGTGTGTGTGTGTGTATGTGTGTGTTGTGTGTGTTTGTGTATGTGTGTGTGTATGTATATGTGTATGTGTGTTTTGTGTGTGTGTGTGTGTGTGTGTATGTATGTGTGTGTATGCGTACAGGCAGGGTGCGACAGAAGGAAGTCGACAGTGGGGGTTTTGGGGTATGCTTCCCCCTAAACGTTTGAAACCTGTCTTAAGATTTACCACCAATATTTGTGCCTCTCACACACACACACACACACACACACACACACACACACACACACACACACACACACACGTATATATATATATATATATATATATATATATATATATATATATATATATATATAGATATATACATACATACATACATACATACATACATACATACATGTATAGATAAAAGAAAGTCACTTTAAGTGTATCTCCACTTAAGGCAGAGTCGAAAGGGTATTTCTGCAAATTATCTACGAATCTACATCTTCTGTATGAGGACTGCCACTCGACAGGTCCTTATAGGCGCGTGTATCCAGGAATGTATACAGTAGACTGTTGTGAGCGACGTTTCTAGAGGGGTATCGAGTCGTGCTTCCACGGAAATTATATATTTTTTAAAATGTTCGACTAAATAGGACCGATTAATCTGCCACCCCCGCTCACAAACAACAAAAAGCATACAAACACAAAAACAAAAACAAAGAAACAAGGAAACAACGGTACACGTGATACTGACTGCGGTCTCTCTCCACACTGTGATGTAGAGCTGGGCAGTATACCGAGCAAATATCAAAATAACGAAATTTCGGTACTGAAAATATTCTCGCAATTAAATAAAACACACTTTAAAAATATATTCGAAGACAAATTGAGTGACAATAATAGTGTGAGGGCATCATATTTTCAATAAAAGTTGGAGGAAATTTAACACAGACAATCCAGGATATCTAATTTGTACAGGATCAACGTGGTTATATTGGAATTACGAAACAGTATGAACATTATGCAAGCATAAGTTTAGATCCAGGACGGTATACCCCAAGAACCCCGAGGTAAACTACACCCAAAATACTTATAGTTTGAGTTTCAGGGAGGTCGAGGTTTCGAAATTCGTATAACACATCTAAGAACTGAAACTGCATTGCAAATGGATGATTTCGTAAGAAACGGGCGATGTACTTGTTTTAATTAAGAATCAGTTCAATAGAAAATTTATATTTCACAAAGTATTCACTGGTATGAACGTGTTGCCTATCTATATTGACATCAAGTGTTAGCGATCATAGGGGGGAAAAGAGGTGAATTGACTGCTTTTTCTAAATATTTCCTTTTAACCAATATGTACATATGTCTTTTCACGTAGTGGCCTTAAACAGTGGAAATACTCGTAATTATTTTAGGACTGGCCATTTTGATAGGGATGAGGGAAATTAAATGCATATCACAATAAAGAATCTGTAATATTGCATTGATTAAAACCCTTTTATAATCGAAAACTAATCAGTTTGACATAAATTGCATCAAAACACATGCATGTGTAAAACAGACTGTATGAAATGTACTGGCTTTATCAGCATTATTTCACCTGTGGTCACACCTGTCAGGTGTAATATGTGTAGTGTAGTGTGTTTCAAATTGACTGTAAATTGCCTCTGTGCAGCCTTTACATAGCCAATTATATATTATTCGTTAATAAACGTCGACTTTTTAATGTTTATTACGCCCATCATTTGTATAAAAGGGTCATCATGCTTAATGCTCATGCAGCTTTCAGGTTTTCATTGCAGTGATTTATATAAATCATACATGTTAAGGAAAACCGCAGTGGAATATAATTTTGATTAGGACTTTGATTATTGTTGTTCAGTTGGTCGAGTACTGTGTTGTAGACAACACTGGGCTGTGATGGCCTGTAACTACAAGTTCAGAGGTAAGAAAGTTAGTGTGGATAACGTGTGTGGATAGCCATCGAGCTCAGAGGTAAGAAAGTCGGTGGATAGCCATGGGGCTATACGTGTTGATAATCGTGCTATCCGTGTTGATAACCGTCGAGCTATCTGCCGAGCTCAGAGGTAAGAAAGTCAGTGTGGATAGCCATGGGGCAATCCGTGTTGATAATCGTCGAGCTATCTGCCGAGTTCAGAGGTAAGAAAGTCGGTGAGTATAGCCATGGGGCTATCCGTGTTGATAATCGTCCAGCTATCTGCCGAGTTCAGAGGTAAGAAAGTTGGTATGGATAGCCATGGGGCTATCCGTGTTGATAATCGTCCAGCTATCTGCCGAGTTCAGAGGTAAGAAAGTTGGTATGGATAACGAATGGGCTATCCGTGTTGATAATCGTCGAGCTATCTGCCGAGTTCAGAGGTAAGAAAGTCGGTGAGGATAACCAATGGGCTATCCGTGTTGATAACCGTCGAGCTATCTGCCGAGTTCAGAGGTAAGAAAGTCGGTGTGGATAGCCATGGGGCTATCCGTGTTGATAATCGTCGAGCTATCTGCCGAGTTCAGAGGTAAGAAAGTCGGTGTGGATAGCCATGGGGCTATCCGTGTTGATAATCGTCGAGCTATCTGCCGAGTTCAGAGGTAACAAAGTCGGTGTGGATAACCATGGGGCTATCCGTGTTGATAATCGTCGAGCTATCTGCCGAGTTCAGAGGTAAGAAAGTCGGTGTGGATAGCCATGGGGCTATCCGTGTTGATAATCGTCGAGCTATCTGCCGAGTTCAGAGGTAAGAAAGTCGGTGTGGATAACCATGGGGCTATCCGTGTTGATAATCGTCGAGCTATCTGCCGAGTTCAGAGGTAAGAAAGTCAGTGTGGATAACCATGGGGCTATCCGTGTTGATAATCGTCCAGCTATCTGCCGAGTTCAGAGGTAAGAAAGTCGGTGTGGATAGCCATGGGGCTATCCGTGTTGATAATCGTCGAGCTATCTGCCGAGTTCAGAGGTAAGAAAGTCGGTGAGGATAACCAATGGGCTATCCGTGTTGATAACCGTCGAGCTATCTGCCGAGTTCAGAGGTAAGAAAGTCGGTGTGGATAACCATGGGGCTATCCGTGTTGATAATCGTCGAGCTATCTGCCGAGTTCAGAGGTAAGAAAGTCGGTGTGGATAACCATGGGGCTATCCGTGTTGATAATCGTCGAGCTATCTGCCGAGTTCAGAGGTAAGAACACCAGACTGTGACACATTTTCAGGTTTTCATTGCAGCGATTTACATAAATCATACATGAACAGGAAAAAATGCGGTGGATAATAATTTTGAATAGGACTTTGATATTGTTGTTGTTCGAATACTGCGTTATAGACATCACGTTGGACTGTAAACTGTAACTGTAACTGGAAGTACAGGTAAATGTGGATAACCGTGGGGCTATCCGTCATTTATGAAGGTAAGAACCCCTGTGTCTCTTTTATTTATTTATTTATTTATTTATTCATTTATTAAGGTATTTAGTATACTAACTGGATTATTATGATTTAAAAGTAGCCTCGGCTCAAACTACTTAAGACATAAAGTTCGGGACCACACAGATAATTAGAAAGGAAACCCGTTGCAGCCACGCAATAAGATATTCCTTTCGATTAGCATCAATGGATCTTTTATATGCAGCATCCCATTGACAGGATAGTACATACCACAGCTTTTGGTACACCAGTTGTACAATGGTTAGAACCAGAAATAGGCCTACCGACGGGGGTCTATCCTAGACTGACTGCGCATCAGGCGAGCGCTTTACCACGTCGTGCCCCTCACTTTTAGGGAAACACACCCTGAATCGTCATAGCATCGAATGAATGAATACACGAATGCTTAAAGGGACATTCCTGAGTTTGCTGCATTGTAAGATGTTTCCCACTAATGAAATATTTCTACGATTAAACTTACATATTAAATATAGTTTCTTGTTTATAATACCAGTGTCTGTATATTCAATGTGTTTCTGGTCGTCTTGATATTTCTAAGAAGACCAAACTGAATTTCGTCTTCAAATAATTTCGTACGTACGTAAAAACAATATTTTAGGAAATAAAATAAAATTTAACCTAGTACAAATATTAGAACGATCACAAACACGTTTAAAATACAGCCACTAATATTTTATGCAGAAAAATATATTTGATATGTAATTACAATCGTTAAACAGTCTCTGTTAGTCGATAACAGCTTAAAAATTGCAGCAAACTCAGGAATGTCCCTTTAACCCCCGCTCAAATTCCTATCCTGTCTTTGATACTTTCTACACATTGCCCTGATAATAGCTATTAAAAGGCCACTAAATAACTTGGTTATTGATGCACATTATAAGTGTATGTGTTTATAAAACTGCTACCTTGCTTATAAAATAGTTCAGTGTTTTAACTATTATATTAGATATAAAGATTAATTCTTCCAGTGACTCTTTGATTTAAATGTATCTTTAAGTGATTCTCTTCCCAGTTGTAAATGTGTACACCAGAAACATGTTCTGCAGGTGACCTTAAAGCGATAGAACACTTTGCAAAGTAAGTAAGTAATCAGTTTTACAAACTATCGTCTTAAATTGTTTTTTAAACAAATCCTGAAAAAAATATTGTCGTCTACTTCAAGTTTAATCCATTGAATAAAATTGCTGTTATATTGTTGGGAACAAACACATCAGAATTAGTTACCGGTCTTATTTTGAGAAAACCCCAAAGGTACTTTATTCAATGTAAATCATATTTTGAACGTGTGCATTCAAAACGTTTTATGGTAGACATTTGGAGGCTATATCTATTAAATACGATACACCATTAAAGGGACATTCCTGAGTTTGCTGAACCTTTCAAACTGTTATCGACTAACAGAGACTTTTTAACGACTGTAATTACATTAGTTGCTGTACATTAAACGTGTTTCTGATCGTTCTAATATTTGTACTAGCTTACATTTCATTTTATTTCAAAAATACGAAATTATTTGAAGTGTGCTTCTTGCAAATATTAAGACGACCAGAAACACATTTAATATACAGCAACTAATATTGTATGCAGAAAAATATATTTAATATGTAAGTTTAATCGTAGAAATATTTTATTAGTCGAAAACATCTTACAATGCAGCAAACCCTTTAACCAAAATGATGCCTTATGCTATTCCATATTTTGAACTTGTACATACTTTTTTGTTTCTTTGGTGAAAGACTTTCAAATTTTTGTCAGTGTTTTACATGAAGTGACGGATCTGACAGCTATGGTAGCAGTACTCATGATGGGTTCCAGTGGTGGGGCAGGATATCTTCACCTTTCGTAAACACCTGATATCATCACTGTTTTGACAGCGATTCATAAGTGCATATCATTACATGTCTATTTATTCCAGTGATACCCGTCCTGTGCTAGTTTTAATTTATTAAACTAGTCTGGGAGTGAAAGCAATGTAGAAAGTATGTATTGTCCAGTGAAAGATGTTCGGAATAGCAGTTCTTCTATAGATGAGGCACTATTTTGCAAAATACTCATTGAATTTCGGTTAACGACTTGAAACGATGAAAATCTTACTTAAATAATAACATATTATCCATTTCAGTTAAAGTGAGTCAAGTATGAAAGGAATTATGTTCAAAAACAATTTAGATAGCATTAAGAGACCATACATTAACTAAAATAAATGAGTGTACCCATTTTGTATTGCAACCAGTGAAATTTCATTGAGTACGAGCATATGAGTATCCAGTGAAATATAATTGCTTATTACCTTTTTTGGTCATCAAATGCACCATAACATTTACGGCAAACCAGACATATTCCCAACTTGACATTTGACGTCATAATCCAAAATGGCCGTATTCAGCCACCTGTTTTATATCTTTTTCTTATGTCTATTATTTTTTAATATTTAAACAAAATTCAATAGATTACGACTCATTTTAATTTTTAATCTTTTCTTTGGCCTTCGAATAACTCGGCTTAGAGTTATTAAGAAATTTGGGGACCAAATGATCGATTTTGTGATCACCCCAAGAAGTCCTTCAATACCACGAATTGATCACGTGGAACTACAAGGAAGTATGGAGTGACTTTTAGACTAAGAGATCACGTGGTTCCAGAGGGTAATTTAAAATAAAAAAAATTATAATAAATAAATGTTGGGGTTTTTTTAGGTTTTTTTTAGTTCTTTGTTGTTTATCTTGTATTTTTCAGGCACCAGGACTAGGAACGTGGCACGTGGCATGCCAGCCATAGCCAGCTCCTCAAATTTTCAGAACAATCCCGAAAAGGCGATTGACGGAAACACGACATCTTCCTCATCGAAATGTTTCATCAGTGAGAAGAATCAAACTTTAACGCGGTGGATGGTAGACTTGCAGGGAACATATCGTGTTGACCATGTTAATATAACTGTGACAAAATATTTCAGTAAGCTGTTCGCATTTCTATAATTAATGTATAATTTTTCAATCGTGTTGACCATGTTAATATAACTGTGACAAAATATTTCAGTAAGCTGTTCGCAGTTTTATAATTAATGTATCATTTTTCAATCGTGTTGACCATGTTAATATAACTGTGACAAAATATTTCAGTAAGCTGTTCGCAATTCGATAATTAATGTATCGCTTTTCAGTCGTTTAATTAAAGTGACAGGCCCTAGTTTTTAAAAACTACGACATGTTTTTCTTTATTAAAGCCGTTTTTGATAGTTTAAATTAGAAGTACTTACATTTTATTATTTAGAATAATCATTTCCGTACATCTGAAGTCGTTCTGGTTATCCAGGGTTTTTGTAATACCCCAAAATGCATTTTTCGTAATTATACTCATCGAAATGTGTTGCAGGTTTGTAGATTAACTAAACTTATTGTTAATTTTCACGGGTTGAGACTAGGATGTATCGTTTTTCATTCATGTCGAGGGTTGGTTATATCCAAAGTTTTAATATGAAAAGTATCACGTTGTTTTGTTGGTTGTTTTTTTCAGTTATACTGAACACTAAAAGAAACGCGAATATTAATTTAATTTAATTTTCTTTAATTTATTTATAATTATTTGGTTTGGTACGCAGTAGTTTTTCTATGTCGAACTTGTCAATGTATGTAGTGTGAACTTGTCAGTGTATGTAGTGTGAACTTGTCAATGTATGTAGTGTGAACTTGTCAGTGTATGTACTGTGAACTTGTCAGTATATGTAATGTGAACTTGTCAATGTATGTAGTGTGAAGATTTTAGGCGCAGTTTGACTGTCTATTTACAGAATTGTGTCATGCATATATACGTAGCCATGAAATATATAGATCAACAGAAGCCATAAAAGTGATATTCGGTGTAAATTTCCATCGTATTTTAGTTGCAGTAAAAATATAGAAATCATATGTATATTTGTGTGAACAAGTCTATGCTTCTAATTGCCTCCCGTATATACCATTACAATATAATTACTGAGGTGAACGTCGCTTAATAAAAAATTTGGGGATGATTACCAACTGTAACACTAAGCTCAGCATAGAAATAAAAAGGTAGAAATAGTAAATTTACTAGAAGGAAATGTTTTATTTAACGACGCATTCAGTACATTTTATTTACGTTTATACGACGCCAGACATATGGTTAAGGACCACACAGATATTGAGAGAGGAAACTCGCTGTCGCTATCTCATGAGCTACACTTTAGGATCATCCCACAGACAGGGTTGTATACCACGGCCTTTGATATGCCAGTAGTGGTGCAGAGAGAGAGAGAGAGAGAGAGAGAGAGAGAGAGAGAGAGAGAGAGAGAGAGAGGGCAAATTTTATGATACGTTTTTTTTGGGAGGTTTGTGGTGGGTGTATGGAAGGGAGTGTCTGGTCTCTGTTTATGATGCGGATATGTGCACCCTGTAAGATGATGTTGACCAGGGCTAAAACGTCCGTGGTTGAAATGCCAGTCCACGGTCTGCACGTGGTGGAAATCAACAGACATGTCTGGTGAGCCATCGAACAAACCATTATTTCAACACCGCACAATATATAGTTAGCGATGAAATAACGAGCTTTCCATTTCCCTTGGGGAATGAACAATTTACTGAACTGTACATGTCCATTTCTAGTATGATGCACTTCGATACATCGCAGAGAGATCGTTTAAGTGCTCTGGTGATGAACTTAGCCTCATTCATTAAACTGTGACAACTTTCTTTGCGATATCGCGGTGTTGCTTAAAGTGACAGATCCTAGTTTTTAAACACCGCGACGTATTTGTGCACTATTAGAGCCGTTTTGATAATAAAAATTCCAAGTTACTGATATGTTATTGTTTAGATTATCCACTTTCGTACATCCGAGGTGTTTTTGGTCACCCAGGTTTTGTTTTAATATCCCCAAATACAAGTAACGGTTATCGAACTAAACTCTAATCTATTTGTAGACGTTATATTCTCGCTTAAAACTCACATAATTTAATTTTACCCTTTTATAACTTTATCCAGATGTGATACAAATGAATGAATGAATGTTTAACGACACCCCAGCACGAAAAATACATCGGCTGTTGTGTGTCAAACTATGGTAGATGTAATACTGGTTTGTAACCTAACCAAACTTAGTTTCTATTTTGTCGGCTTCAACTAGGGTGTACGCCTTTAAGAGAACTCGGTGTTTGTGAATTAGTCCACTGGCATTTGTTTTCTTCTAATGCATATTAAACTATGTTTTATTACAGCGAACATATTGAAAAAGTTCGTCATTGAAGTATTTTCACACAACCCGGGAAAATGTCCTGGTGCTGTTGCTGAGATTTGTTTAAATTACACTGCCGATCCACTGGGAGAAGGACAGACAACGACCTTGACCTGTGACAAACCAGCCAGAGGTCGCTTCCTTCGCATACGAGAATGGTTTGCAAAATGGAAGCAGATGCCATTATGTGAAGTTGAAGTATACCCCGCAGTTGAAAACGGTATAAAGTTACTCGGTTATTTTACAATTATCACATTTCAGTTATTAATACCCAATAAACACCAGAACGTCTTTATTTTAAACGCAAATATTTACACAAAATATACAGAAAATATCTTGAATCTTGTCTGTCAGTGGGAAGAAGAAAATGAACAAAAACACTATATAGTGGTGCTTTTGTTGCTGAACTAGCTTTGAACATTAAAGGGACATTCCCGAGTTTGCTGCAGTCTTTAATATGTTATCGACTAACAGAGACTTTTTAACGATTGTAATTACATACCAAATATATTTTTCTGCATAAAAATTAGTGACTGTATATTAAACGTGTTTCTGATCGTTCTAATATTTATACTAGGTTAATTTTCATTTTATTTCCTAAAATATGTTTTTTTCGTACGTACGAAATTATTTGACGACAGAATCCAGTTTGTTCTTTTTACAAATATTAAGACGACCAGAAACACTTTAAATATACAGACACTGATATTCTAAACAAGAAAATATATTTAATATGTAAGTTTAATCGTAGAAATAGTTCATTAGTCGGAAACATCTTACAATGGAGCAAACTCAGGAATGTCCCTTTAATAGAAAAACGAAATTGCATTCAAAAGATTTATTTAACATTTAAAAAACTAAAGTTCATGTCTTTGAGATGATTAGTTATATATAAAAACTGAATAGGAATTACGTTACTCTTACAATGATCATATTTCAGTTATTAATCACCAATAACACTCAAACATCTCCATTTTAAGAATAAATACTTCTATGAAATATATAATTTTTTCTCATTAATTACATATTAAAATTGTTTCTTAAATATAGGTCAAACCTCGATGTCTGTCAATAGGAACATGAAAAAGATTATTTCGAAAACACACTACAGAATGAACTTTTATACTTGAAATAGTTTAAGTATTGATAGCAAAACGAAATTGCATTCAAAGCATGCAAAGATGTGTTTAAAATTTAAATAAAGAAACTTTTGGAGTTCGTCGACCAACAATACACACACTGCAGAAAGAAACCCGACAGTACCCGCTTTCAATAATGTTTCAATGTAGTTGCTGACAGGTTTCTTCATGTAGTGTATGTATTAGTAATTAATATGTCAAATATTTGTTATCGAGGAACTCGCAAATATTCAATGTAATGGCATTTAACGACAAACATAGAGTTATTGTTGTATTGGGGCGGGAATCTTTGCCTACCCGGTGGTAGGCAGCCATTCCGTGATTTTCTTATAGTTATCACTGACGGCAGAGAACCATGATAACCGTCGAAATGTCTGTGTAGGTCTCGAACGGTAGAGTACTCGGACTAGTCCAGCCACCGAATCTGCAGGACCTAGAAATGGAATGATGTTCCACACACGACGATCTTAAAAGTTAACAGTTAAAGTTTGTTTTGTTTAACGACACCACTAGAGCACATTGATTTTACATAAGCGTACGAGACGGGGGTGGGAGAGAAAATCGTTAAATTCGGGCAAAACAATAGAAAAATTCGGGGAAAATTAGCTGGCCCTCTACACAAATGGGAGCCCGTACGTCTATGGTCGACGATTGCTAAAGCATTACCTAGAGTTTCCTCTAGCCTTCCCCTATATATCAATATCAATAAGACGAGGGCTGGAGGTGTTTCAAGCTATATTGATCTAGACGTGTGAAAAATATTGTTTTCATGGGTGCTCTGATCCTTGTAGCACATTGTCATTCTCTCTAAATGGACGATTTCTAGTGTCTTGTCTATAGGAGAGCAGTCTCTCCCGAGGAGATCGTTTAATGGACATTTCACCAATCTTGTCCCCGCCAGAAAGAGGACTGCCATTCCCAAACTAGTTTACTAAATCAGAACTAGCACAGGACAGAGCTAATTGTAATACGTACAGCTGTAATAACATGCACTTGTGAATCACTGTGAAAATAGTGATGATATCAGGTGTTCGCGAAAGGCTGGGCATATCCTTCCCCACAGTTAGCACCCGTCATGAGTACTGCTACCACAACTGTCAGGTCCGTCACTTCATCTAAAATTAACAACAACATATTGCAATGATTTATGAAATTTTGTATTACAACACACCGTTGAAACGATCCAAACTGCTTAGTTTTACGAAAAATACTCCTATATAATTACTATAATTATCTAATTATTCTACTGAACCCTCCAAAACGTCAGACTAATTTTACAAATCACTCTTCCACTTATAATATATATTTACAACAGACAAACTCCCAAACGAAAGAGCTGGGGCGGGTCGTAGCCCAGTGGTAAAGCGTTCGCTTGATGCGCGGTCGGTTTGGGATCGATCCCCGTCAGTGGGCCCATTGGGCGATTTCTCGTTCCAGCCAGTGTACCATGACTGGTATATCAAAGGCCGTGGTATGTGTTATCCTGTTTGTGGGATGGTGCATATAAAAGATCCCTTGCTGCTAATCGAAAAGAGTAGCCCATGAAGTGGCGACAGCAGGTTTCCTCTCTATATATCTGTGTGGCCCTTAACCATATGTCCGACGCCATATAACCGTAATTAAAATGTGTTGAGTGCTTCGTTAAATAAAACATTTTCTTCCTTCCTTCCTTCCTTCCTTCCTTCCTTCCTTCCCAAACGAAAGAATAATGTTGGCAAACATATTTACGTGTCCTTGACCTCAAAACGTTCATGCACACCTTTCTGGAACCAGCTATGGGAAACCAGTGACAAAAACACCCACTTATATAGTGCAACAAACAGCGTGCTTCGCACCAAATACATCAGTAGCACGTGCAATAACTATTGACAAACACACGGTCTTCTATACTGTCGTCTATACTGTCATCAAGTCAAACAAATCATATTTATGACGTGCCTTGTTTGACACCCTATAGCCGATCTCTATCTCTTTGTGCTGCGGTGTCGTTAAACATCCATTCATTCAAGTCGAAATCGATAAATAAAACTTTAGAAAACAAACGAACTAGACTGTACCCAGGATTATTTCACACAGGGACACAAAAAACAACAACACAAACACAGAGACATATGAATTTTTCAAAGATAATGCTGCATTCGGGTATGCTTGAAAATATACATTTGCCAGTTGCAAACTCGTAATTACAACTTGTGTGCATTCTGATTCACTTGTCCAAAAGAAAAACATGTTATTTCCTCAAAATAGTCAACAACAATGTGTTCCATGGACACACACACACACACACACACACACACACACACACACACACACACACACACACATGCTCAGCTTTATATTTCATTTTATTTCAGGATGCGATTATCCAAAGAGTTTTCCGCGCGTTGAATCCACTCGTCTGCTAAGTCAACAGTCCGAGTTACTGAATGACACGACTCTCACGGAATGTGCAGTGAAGTGTGGCACAAAAATCACGTGTTTGGCTTTCAACGTGAACGTCAACACTCTGCAGTGTGAGCTGGTCTGTCATCCAAGTTTTAATGATTCCAAGCAAAGTGACCCACATTGGGATTACTATGGGTCTGACTTGTGCTACACTGACGAACGCGTTGAAAACTGTTCAGGTTGTTAAACAAAGACAACAGTTAGAAAGACATAATAGTTTAATTTTTCTTTTTTTAAAAGACTTTCTAGCCACTAATCTGCGCGTCATCGAATAACTGTTTGACACGTAACTTGAGACCTATACAAGTTCTCCTGTGAGAACTCATCCAATATCTGCGGAAATGCTGGAATAAAAATTTGTGAGCATGGTTCTCTTTTTTTTTCTTTTCTTTTTTTTCTTCTTTTTTTTCTAAACCTTTATTACCCCCAGATCACTGGCCTTGAATCATCGTCTTACAACATGTACAACAATAATAAAATTATAACATGATTATGTGTACCTGTATAACGGTATGGTAAAGGTTTTATATTTCATAGTATGTATATAAACAATATGTGATATGTATGGGAGTTATATTCATTACATGGTTCTTGGTACGTCAATCCATTCCTAAACGCGTTTTAATACATGTATAACCGTGCAGGATTAAAAACGTGTGTAAATATCGCATTAACATTCGGTAGGCCTATCTGTTTTTGTCTTCGGGAATCGGGCGATGTTCGGGATTTCGTTATGTACAGCCTGAACATGAAAAATGCGATTTTTTCTAAACAATATTTTTCCTACATTGATTTTTTTTAACATATATAAATGCATCGTGTTGAGGTGTATCTGTGTGCCAAATATGAACAATGTACACATCGGCATTAACATTCGGGCTTTGTTTTTGTCTCCGGGCGACATTCGGGCTCCGGGCTGCAAATAGGCTGAACCGGGGGGATACAGGCTTGGAACAGACAAGTTCTTTAACAAATGTTTTGGTGCCATTCCCATCGACCATCTTAGATAATTGTCGTAATCTCCAAGTGTGAAGTGGTCAGTGCAAATCGTATCCCATCTTGACAGTCCTTTCCAATACGCACGTGTTCGGTTTAAGAACCGCTTCCATGCAAACAATGTCAGTTGGTCATTCGGGAAAATGTGCAAACGTCTTTTGCCTTTAACTGCAGCTTTTGTACATCCATACACCGAACAATGGTTCACCATGTTTCACATTTGATAGATATTTTCAAAATAATATTCCACACATACAATTTAATTCAATAGAATAACATTTTCGCATTTTAAAAATACACGTATTCCACTTCCATGTGAAATGTCTGAAAGGCTGCGAATCACGCTAAAATGTTATGCCGGTTAGCGCGTCACGGGGTCACGTGACTTAACTCTTGGAGTTAGAGGCTTTTTTGGCAAGCGATGGGAAAAGCGTGACTTTTTATTGCGAATATATTAAAAACGGGTAAAAATTTTAACATTTATTTTATTGATACTTAATATATATTGTAAAAGGTATACGTAGATACCAAACAATAGTGAATTACATTTTTGATAAATGTAGACCTTTAAATAAAATACTTTGATTATATTTCAAAGTCTCTTGTGACACATTACAATTTTTGTATTCTCTGCAGAAAGCTACTTACTCTTTTGTTTCAAAATGTTTAATTCAAAACTCGAATGGGAGCGAATAATCGAGAATTGAAAAATAAGAGGTAATTTGACGTTACAAAAAGTGTAAATGTTATATTTATTTATGCAGTTCAGCAACTATTGCTGTAAATGGATGTTTGACAAATGAGAAAACGACCTTCCTGAAAATTGTGCAAACATTCGTCATGTGCACAACTCATTTGCTAGTGACACGATAACACCTTGAATTATGAGGTAGGGGTTATCAGGTCAGTAGGAAGCATGGCGACATGGTAATATTGAATGATCAAGTCATAAATCATATGTGCAACGTGTTATCTTCGTAATAAATGTTTATGCATGATTCTACCATAACTTTGGAAAATACTCGATTCTGATTGGCCAGTTACTTTAAATCATAGGTGATTAATCATGGAGAACCACCTAACATTTAATTAGGCCGCTTTACTCGCGTATGAATACAACGCGGTATTTACAAACATGTCAGCCGAACAAGGGGGCGCCTTTAACATCTGTACGCTTCAGGACATGTTTGATATAAATCCAGACTTTTTTGAAGAAGAAATGTATGTAGATTTGCCAGAACAAGAAAAGAATGAAAGTAAGTACACAAGTTGCAGTTTTAACAAGAAGAAATGGAAAAATAGCTGTGTAATACTCTAGCCTAGTTATAGCAGACGATCAAATTTTGTTTGGGAGGGATATGGGGGTGATTTATTAAATTTCAAACAAACGTGTTATTTATTCTTGTTTATGGAGTTTCCTTTATATATGTTAATAAAATAGACAAGATTAAATAATTGTACCAAGTTCTACGGTCGTATGTATTTATTTATAATGTTTTTATACTGTCAATAGGTGTTGACGTTTCAACATTATGCACATAAACAAAGTGGAACTATGCTGCCTGTTCACTCCTATTCCCTCCGCGTATTAAAAATAGTTCTAACTTTGAATACGTTTTAATCGTGGTAGAATGGAGATAAACATACTCTGATTTCATTTTCGAGGTAGGTTATTGTGGATTTAACATCGCTAAATGTTACATTTAAAACTTCACGCTAACGCGTTCGGTATTAAATGACATTTAGCGGTGTTAAATCCACGATAACCTACCTCGAAAACGAAATCAGAGTATGTTTATCTCCTAATTAGACTGAAACTCTTAACGTTAAACTGGCTATTACCCAATGTTATTTAGTTGTATTTCAGGGATAGTTGTGACTCGATCGGTCGATGCCATTCTCAGATGATTTTGGGACTGAACCTGCGCGGCAAATAAACTTACTATTATTATTATCATCAACGATTTTCTTGACTATACTCTCGAATACAGTTACCATACAAGAGACGCTTTGGATGATGGCTGTTAACATTAGTAGTTTGTTTACTTTCAGTAAACTGCAAGACGTTCGCAAGCTTGTTACTCGTGTGAACTCTACTTTTAAAATGGCCATATATTAACAAATTGATTGATGTGTGTTTTGTTTTTTTAAATAATAATGCTTCCCTGTCTAGTGCGCTTATGAGTGGGCGGGATTTAGCTCAGTCGGTCGAGTGCTCACTTGCGGTACTTGTTTCGCATAATAGAACTATCTCTATGGATCCATTCAACTGATTGTGGTTTTTCTCGTTCCAACCAGCGCACCACAGCTGGTCAAAGGCCGTGGTATGTGTTTTCCTGTCTGTGGGAAAGTGCATAGAAAAGATCCCTTGCTGCATTAGGAAAAGTGTAGCGGGTTTCCTCTGATGACTACGAGTCAGAATTACCAAATTGTGACATCCAATAGCCGATGATTAATAAATCAATGTTCTCTAGTGGAGTCGTTAAGCAAAACAAACTTCTTCGTTCTACAGCAAGGGACTATTTTTGTCTGATGCTTCTGAGAGCATGGGCCGTATTTTTATGCAACCGGACCCTCAGTAATCCATCCGTGACAGAGAGGAGAAATTTAACGCATGCCGAGGTGAACACCATGGTAAACGTATTCTTCGATGATGATAACTGTCCAAATGTCCGTCTAGCTCTCTTACCGTCAGAGTACTAGGACTAGGCGTTGCCCTCCACACACACCTATCAATCAACGTCGACGCGACTGTCGAGTCAAAAGTGTTAATTCGGAAAGAACAACGTTGTTGTTGCTTCTCGTTCCAGCCAGTGTACCACGACTGGTATATCAAAGGCCGTGATATGTCCTCAACTGTTTGTGGGATGGTGCATATAAAAGATCCCTAGCTACTAATGGACAAATGTAGCGAGTTTCCTCTCTAAGACTATATGTCAAAATTACCGAGTGTTTGATATCCAATAGAGGAATTACATTTTTTAAAAGTCAATAAGATGGGCGGCAGCGGTGGGTGGCTGGGTGGAGTGATCACGTGACTGAAACGCGAGTTAACGTCTGCAGGTTGTGACAATCAACAGCGATGTCTGGTCAGCCACTGCACATAGACACGCCATTAATTCAACTCCGCACCATTAAGTTAGCGATAAAATAACACTAAAATGAGGATACCGTTCCCTTGGGTAATGAAAGATTTACATGTCGACTTCTAGTATGATGCTCTTCGATACATCGCATAGAGATCGTTTAAGTGCTCTGGTGATGAACGTTTGAATAGTAAAACAACAGATGTAAATTAATAACTATATTTATAAGGTAATGTTATAGTAACGATTTGTTACTTTTATGTAGGATATAGAGAATAATACATTAGTGGCTGTTAGATACCATTTCTCTCACAACGAGTTGTTTTAAAATGTATCTATCGAGCGAAAGCGAGCTTGATACGTTTTTAAACAACGAGTTGTGAAGTAAATGGTATCTAACGGACACGAATATATTATTCTATTTCTTACATATCCTCAAAAACCAGGTTTTAAGCTTATTTTAACATCTTTATGGACTAAAAGATATTTACAACCCTTTGCACTTGTAGCTGACTTACGCGTTACAGACACCTGATTTCCAGTGTAATCGATTTCCGACGGGCTGGGTTTTTTTGTATTGGACGTACGACATTAGTGACCTGGTCATCACCTAGGAGCATCTAGTCGTATATCTTGAAATTGTTAACAAACAGTTATGTGTTATCAAAAATAACGTATGATGTTCTCACTAACGAGTGTGTGAGAAAGTCAAGTGATAATGTTCCTATTGTAGCACCTCGGTTTTTTCGTGGTCTGGTTTCTGCTTTAGATTGCCTTGTGATTTCCACCTATAACGTTGTTGATCCGCCATACACAACAATAATTACTTTGATTATTAAAATATTTATTACAGTTTTACTGATTACTCTAGTCTGTTCAGATTCGTACTAGGTCTTCACCCAAATGTATTGTGTTGTCCCCTGTGGTCACCTGGTGTGAGCCTGCCCTTTACGATAGCTGAGCAGCCTGAGCTAATGTCTAATGGCTGACCCTGTAGACCGGCCTCGGTGGTGTCGTGGTTAAGCCATCGGACATGAGGCTGGTAGGTATTCGCAGCCCGGTACCGGCTCCCACCCAGAGCGGGTTTTAGCAACTCAGTGGGTAGGTGTAGCATCACTACATCCTCTTCTCTCTCACTAACCACTAACAACTAACCCACTGTCCTGGATAGACAGCCCAGATAGCTGAGGTATGTGCCTAGGACAGCGTGATTGAACCTTAATTGGATATAAGAACGGAAATATGTTGAAATGAAATGCATGACCCTCTAGAAGCTGGTCGTTCTGTCGTTTTAAAAAAAGTCGCCACGGTCTGGGGTTCATCATCTTCGTCCATCTGTCCACCAACAAGCTTGGAATGATAACTTACACTCTTATACAAAATGCATACCTACAGCATATTTAAAACAAAACATGAATGTGAACATTATATTCTGTACTTGCCTGAAGAACTTCGCATTATTTTTAGTCAATAGGTACAATATGTGAATGTGTTTCTGAAAGATACTTTTATTTATTCTCAGTTACAATAGCTACATTTGTACGTGTCCATGGAACACATTGTTGTTAACTATTCTGAGGAAATAAGGGTTGTTGGTTTTTGTTGTTGTTGTTGTTGTTGTTTTTTTGTGGGTTTTTTGGGGGGTGTTGTGGGGGGGGGGGGGGGGGGGACAAGTGCATCAGAATGCACACAAGTTGTAATTACGAGTTTGCAACTGGCAAATGTATATTTTCAAGCATACCCGAATGCAGCATTATCTTTTTAAAAACGCATGTCTCCACGTTTTGTGATTAAAATTATATATCGTATTTGGACTTTTATACTGCAGTAAACTAGTAATATCATCCACTCCTACTTTGCCCTCAATTATTTGTCAATTGTCCCCCCCCCCCCCCCCTCCAATATTGTGTCGACGGCAATTTATATTTCAACAATGGTATTTGCCGTCTGTACCATTATTAAGTTCCAGCCCTGTCATAGTATCAGCTGCCAATTTAAGACTATTATATTATAATAATTTTTATTTTTTTATTTTTATTATTAGCTCCACAAACATATTTGGTAGTGTGTGGAATGATGAGATGATTATGATTTACTGTTTTATGTAGTTCCAATGTCTTCTACTTCTATTCAGGTTCACTGCATACATTTATTTTTAAAACAAATAGGGCTCTTACTCTTGTAAACTGTCAACAATGATATAAGTTTCAGTTTTATAAAATATTGTTGAAATAGTTTTTATTATAGACACCACACAGGAAGATTTGTGCTGCAGGATTCTGCTGGTTCACCACTTTATTATTGAACAGGAACAAGACATATTTATTTTAGGTACGTTATTTTTCAGAATGTCATGATATGCTGGCCAGTTTGGGTGGGCATAAATAGTGGGTTCTAAAATACATCAATGTTTAAAAACAAACAATTCTTACACTTACAGATATCGTTTTATTACTATCTTTGTGCCTCAAATAACCACTCAACTGGCTGCTACAAGGCTAAGTTTGCAGGTCATGGGTTTAATTGTTATAAATTATTCACAACAATCGTATTTTAAGTATTCTAAAGTGAACACTGAAATAAAACAAATTAAAGTCCTAAAATGTTAAAAACATTTAAGATTTTTCAAACTTGAGTATACTCATTCTGATGTCCTGTAATCATCTCATAACTTGAGTAATCATTTGGTCAACTTATGAGATAATTATAGGACATCATAATGGGAAATGGCTGGTTGCAATTGTATCAAAGTATATGCAAATATTTTTAAACTATGTGCCATGGGGCTTCAATAACAACATAAAAGTACAACCTGTGACAGAATATTTGGGTTTTCATTTAAATTACAGTGAATTGTTTTTTTAATCATCCAAAAAATTATCAAATATGCTACATTTCTGAGTGGGTGAAGCTCACCGTCCATTTGTTGTTTTTATTTGAAGGTTATTTTTACAAATTTCAATGAAATTACTTTACTTTCCTTGTGCAAAAGGCAACAATGTCATATGTCTTGTACTGTCTGGACGGTTAGGCACAATAGACACATTCATCGATACAGCTTCTCAAAGGTTCAGATTTACAACATTCATTCACTTGCAACAGATAATGTGTCATTCATCATAACTGATTAGTTATTTACGTACATAATACATTGAAATTATATGTTCGGAAAAAATCCCTGAAAACTCCCACCCTGCTGTTGATTGCTGTTTACAGCATATAACGAGACTCTAATTTGTATGTGATAAAAATATGTTTCACAGTTGGGGTCATGACGGAAAACACTAGTTAATCCATTCATAATGTACTAATTAATAAGAACAACATGTTTTTAATTATTTCATAACACTGATGGCATTTCACAAACTTTCTTCTTCTTTTTTTTAGATTCCATGATGCTGGACATTTCGTTTCGTACTTTGATTTCATTTGGGATTTTCCACTGACTTCGACAATGGACGTGAGGTAAGGATATAGAAACGACACATTACATTCATCTGTAATAGTACAAATGTTTTTAATTGTATATTTAAATGATGTTCCAGAATTAGCCATTTTGAAGAGTTGAAATTAAATTTAGTTTTGTTTAACGATATCACTATAGAACATTTATATATTAATCATTGGCTATTGGATGTGAAACATTTGGTAATTTGTACATATAGTCTTAGAGAGAAAACCCGCTACAGTTTTCCATTAGTAGCAGATGATCTTTTATATGGACCATCCCACAGAGAGGACCATTTTGAAGAGAGAATACTGGTAAATGTACACATTTAAATCACCTCTAACATAACAAAATAACAAACTTTTTATCACTTGTATGTTTAAATGATGTTCCACAATTAGCCATTTAAAAAAGACAATACTGGCAGATGTACACATTTAAATCACCTGTAAAAGAAACACACTTAACACTTGTATGTTTAAATTGTTCCAGATAAAGCCATTTTGAAGACAAAATACTGCCCAATATACACATTTGAATCACCTGCAAGACAAAAACAGTTATGATTTGTATCTTTAAATTATATTCCAATATGAGCCATTTTGAGGAGACAATACTGGCAAATCTACAATGTTTGTTTGAAGATATATTCGTGTTTAAAAATCCGGACAATGGAAATGTTAATGTATTACGTTTTTTACAACATTTTCCCACAATTTTTAATTGACACTGAAAAAAGGTTATAACACAACTTCAAGTGGTTAATCGCTTTTCAATATTGACATTTAATGCTGTGATGTGCCAATTCTTCAAGTACTTCAAGGTTTCTCTTGTTCGATTTTTTTTTCTATATCACATATCATTTTCACAGACGGAGTTTAAAAGAAAGTTTGTTTGTTTTATTTAACGACGCCGCTAGAGCACATTGATATTTTATCTTATCATCGGCTATTGGACGTCAAACATATGGTCATTCTGACACTGTTTTTAGAGGAAACCCGCTGTCGCCACATAGGCTACTCTTTTTACGACAGGCAGCAAGGGATCTTTTATTTGGCTTCCCACAGGCAGGATAGCACAAACCATGGCCTTTGTTGAACCAGTTATGGATCACTGGTCGGTGCAAGTGGTTTACACCTACCCATTGAGCCTTGCGGAGCACTCACTCAGGGTTTGGAGTCGGTATCTCGATTAAAAATCCCATACCTCGACTGGGATCCGAACCCAGTACCTACCAGCCTGTAGACCAATGGCCTGCCACGACGCCACCGAGGCCGGTTTAAAAGAAAGTGCGTGGTGTATGCTGAACATGCCGGACAGTGTGGGAAATGACTGGTTATTTTATACTGGTAAAACAAACAATTCATGTAGATTCTTCCAGTAGTTTCATTCACATTCATATGGGCATTATGTATTTCAATATTAACAACATTATCTGTGCCTCTTAAAACCATAACCTTAGTTTCATACAACAACACTGTAAAAATGTCTGAATATTATTATGCTGATGAACTTGGAATTTTGCCCTATCATATCACAACATCAGTTATAGCTGGAAATAAACCCATTACAAATGGACTCTTGCTGGATCTTTGGGAAATGAAAACTGAAACTCCCAATATATCAATAGGACATATCTGTACATTCTTCAATGTTAACACCAATACCAAGACATCCTGGTAACAAGAATAAGTCAGTTAAAGGCTAAGTGTAAAAAAAAAGTGGAAAATATGGGAAACATTTTCTTTGTATGCCATTTTAGTTTGACACCCAATAGCCGATGTATTTTTCGTTCTGGTGTGTCATTAAACTACCATTCATTCAATCATTCATTTATTCATTTATTATATGTCATTTAAACTGCATCTTCCTTGGACATCAAAACAGGCCACCACCATCATTAACAAGTTACAGAATCAATTGGTCATTGAGACTTAAAAACAGAAGGAATGGGAAAATTAGAAATTTTACCTAAAAAGGCAAATTGATTGCGTGGAACATATCAGGGATGTAAAACAAGGTAAAATCTCCATTGTACAGGAAATAATCACTGGACAACTGAAGGAAACTACGAAACTTACTTCACACATTACGAAATCAACGGTTTTGCATGAAAACGTTGAGAGTAGTTTACAGTTCAGAAAGTCAACTCTTTAACATTGAGTAAAAAAGCTTAATGATAGAATATTTTCATTGGAGGTTAAAATAATAATTTAATATTGAGTAACAAATCCGTTTTGGACAAAACTAGTCAGCTTAAAATGAAATCAGAGGATGATTTTTCTTCTATTACACACCAGAATTACAGTATTAAATATTTGGAAAGCACTGTCAATGACTTAAAGAGTAATTATCTGCAATTGTATGATACAGAACAGCGAATGTTTACAACTGAAACTGATGAAATTGCTTGACTGTAAAGTTGCATTTGACAATGTTGGTAATGTTATTGCAGCTGTATCTACCTTGTGTGGCAAAACTCAGATTGATAGACTCCCAAGTGAACCAACGGTTTATGAGTGGAATAGCAGGAGATTAGGATTACAACAAATGCAACTAGCTGAAACAGTTACCACTGGAAGCACATTAACCCTTTATACAGATGATACTTAAAGTGCTGTGCCAGACCATACACTAAAATTTCAAATTCCACAATTAAATGCTTTCTTAATTCATTGCAATAATATTTTACACCGATATGTAAGTCAATAATTACGAAAATGCCCCATAAAAGTATTAAAACATCACTCCCGTAGAACACTGCCGGAAACGACCGAGTAAAATTCTCGGTAAAAACATTTGCCTGTAAATAGCCGTGACGTCACGAAGGGAATGCGCTTCACAGAAACCTACCACGATATGACTTTCAGCGCAAGCGAAAGTGGGACCGACAGCGACTGCCAAGCTTGATCATGCGATTCTTCTTTCGATGATGAATAGTGTAGTAATGACGACTGGACTAATATTTGTGCAACACAACAAATAATGCCTTATCAGTTTGAACCTGGAACATCTTCCGACGAACCACCGGCCTGACAGATGACGATGAAAATGGTCGTGGAGACAGCTTACCACTAATTTACAACTTTTATTCTTGTTTTGTTCTTTAGCTTTTCGTGCGAATTATTTTGCTACACTGTATGTTCTAATACTTGTGGTGTAGTAGAAAAGATGATAAATAACTCTTGAATTCTACGAGTCAAGTGGACCCGATATCGGTAATTTTAAGAAATAAACAAAAACGACTTTTAGTCCGTCCCATCCATGAAGATGTTTTTTTTTGTGTGAATAATTTCAGTTTAGTTTGACGTCAAAAAAAAAAAAGTAAAAGTGTTTTGGAAATAACAAAACAATACTATTTTTTTGTGTGCAGTTGTGAAAACGGTCTGCTCAGAAATAAATAAATTATAGCACATTCCATAGTATGAAAAAACGTTTTCTCTGTGGGAGGTATAGTAAAATTAATTTAATGTATTTATAGTCTGTTTTACAGGGAACGCCTTTTTTCATGCTATGGAATTTACAAGTCATTTATTTCTGAGCCGATTGTTTTCTAAGATGCATACAAAATTAGCTTCTTTTTTTTCTTTCTTTTTTTTACAAAACAACCCTACATTTTTGTAGGATGGGACGGAATAGGCTATAGATACTTACTTGTCTGTACTTTATTGTTTTAATGTTCTCGAACTAAAAAGAAAAATCTCACAAATGAACGAGATGCAAACGACAACAAATCGGATCTCGATGATTGCACGAACCGTGCATGAGAAAACAAACTGACCGGAGTTGAAAGCATAACGCAATTTGGGACATTGATGATATGCACCCCAAGGTCGTTTCGGTGTGGATGGCGTCGGCTTGTTGTCATTTGTTTTGTGTCGCAGAAAAATTGTTGGTACAGCATCTTTTTTTAAAAGCCATAACACATGGTATTTCCATATCTCGCTAAAGCCGACAAGCCAGTTTGGACGAATCGAAACTAAAGTGTCTGCTATCGCAACGGTCTCCGGCATTTTCTTCCTGTCCAGTATTTCCACGTTACTTTAATCAAATTCACACACAGCTTTCTCACAGCAACATTACTAGGAAATGCGTGAAGACTAAATTTATCGGCTTTTGTATTGCTACAGCCGCCAACAACACGCCGTTTAACCATAATAAACACAAACGAAGCAATGAACAATGGCGCCGACTATCGAAAGGAGTTCCCTTCGTGACGTCACGGATCAAGTCTTACGGAAATTCCCGAAACGAATTCAGCTGGTTCTGTTTTTCAGGGGAATATTTTTAAATGGAAAATATACTGGTATATAAATTTTTTACATTTTTTATTTTTATTTTTCTAATCATATTAAATAATATCTTGATTGATATAGCTCAATACATTATACATCTGGCACAGCATAAAATGCGGAGAAGAAAAGTATGGTGGCTATCATGTTAGCAATAAGGTGGACAATTTGTGGGTACTGGGTTTAAGGAATATGGCGAACAAATCAAGTAAGAATACCCTTGACACGTTTAAAATGGTACAATCTGATCTAGACAAAAACATGAATCATGTCAGTAAAAATCCCAGCTGTTTAAAGGGAAATGTGAGAGACCGCATAATTAGTAAAATCCGGTGTACCATGTCAGACCAAGCAGCGACTGATAAACACTTCAGTGACTTACTAACAGTACCGAAAAGACGTTTTGCCATCAGTGACACAAAACTGGCCTTTGCTGGATGATGATCAGAGAAGTGCAAGTTCCGAAATGTACAACTTTTTCTGTGGTTTACATTTTCTTGTCAACCTTGCTGAGGTCACCAACATCAGTCTGACTAAGTTTGAAAAATAGTCTGGAACTGCAAGATAAAGGTGCTGTCGATTTCTTATGTATTATATGCATATCATGTTGCATAAAAATTCTGAATCATGATAATCTGTTGAAACTGAATTGTTTGTGCTTATTCTGTTTTATTTAAACAAGTACAATAATTTTAGTTTTCATCGCAGAATGATATGACTTCTCCATGGACACAAACCTGTGAACTGAATGTAAAAGTGTAACAACCACATGGCACAGGGTTATCACATATATGATATCATAATATACATGGTATGTCCTTGCAAATTCTCTATTTTAAAACATAATAATAATGTCATAACAGAGAAAATGTCAACATCTATTGGTTTCTACTCAACTATATTTTACTACAATTTTTATAAATATATATTTTTACAAACAGGATTAACTTTTATTCTTCTACTGTAGTTAACACGCCATTTATTATACTACTAACTCGAATCATAGCAACCCATCAAAAAAAGAAAAAAAAAGAAAAAAAAAAAGAAAAAGAAGAACAAAAACAACAACACCAACCTGATGTAAATTTAATTTTAAAATATACATGCTTTACACTCGGTAAATTCGAATTACTGAGTTGAAATTAAATCGGTGTAGGTTTGTTTCACGTGCCCGTCAACTGATTACATGTACTAGAAATCTCTACCAAGGTCAATGTTACGTGACAGTATCGTGAAACAGAAAGTAGAAATGTCTGGAGTACGTCGCTATACTATTATCACAGTGTAATTTACCACCCCAAGGCAGACCTGCACAAAACACGTAACGCTGACAATACAGTGCAGCAATAAACAGAGTAAGGCCAGCAACGTCAATCAGCAATGAATACAGTAAACAAATTAACAGGGATAAACTTAAAGACGGCAGCTAGGTACGCCAATCAACTATACATTAATTAAACAAAATGAAGGGTTTATACTGATAGGCGACACACACACAAAACATTACCTAGACAGTATGTCGCCATTAGCAATATAACCTTTAATCAAGAAATAAGACGTTTACGTAACCATATGAATCGAGCTATATTTAAGCAAGACGCAAATGTGCTTCACACACACATCTGATTCCGCAATAAAGACGATATACGCTCGATTCATTCTCTCTTCATTTTATAACTAGGTAAGTCATTTTAACTATATATTTCGTACAATGTTTATTTTTATGCAATTATTATCTATGTCGATCTCACATTCATGTTTATATATTTCTATGCTGTAACACATACCTTAGAACATAACATGTGTTAATGGTTACACGCATTATGCGTTAGTTACACACACGTATGAATGGTAACATGCCTTATATACACAGATGTCACTTGTTAATGGTTACACGCCGTATGCATTAATTACACGCACGTATAAATGGTTACATGCCTTATATACACAGATGTTACTTATTATCTATTCATACTACTTATTATTACAATGAATAAGCATTTATTATTACATTTCATGGCAAATGTAATATTTCTAGTTGTTAGTCAAAACGTATGTATTGCAATGTACACACACATTTGATTCCGCAATAAAGACGATATACGCTTGATTCATTCTCTCTTCATTTTATAACTAGGCTGACTCCAGTTGCTCCCTACTACATCCCGCAGAGTAGTTATTACAAACAAAGGTAACCCGAAAAACAAGACGGTTACAAGTGGTGGAGATGCTTCCGATCCCGACCAATGAACGGAGCCAGCCCAATAAACTACAGAGAGAAGCTTCGACGGAATCATACAGACACATTAACAACATCACCACCAGCAACAACAACAACGCTATATTCGGAAATAATTACACAGCCATCATCATTATCAACAACGGTTACGACCAACACTCAGACACTTCCGTTGTCATCCACAACTACAACACACAATTTGTCATCGCTTCCTGCGATACCAACAACACAAGGAGGTTCTGACACGATGGCGCATGTTAAACTCGAAACATTTTCAGGTAGCCAAGATCCCACAACTTGGTGGAATGACTTTACAGGCTTAACAGCGCTAAATGCATATACTAATGAACAAGCGTGCCTGCTACTGCCGTTCTATTTAGAAGGCTCAGCAAAGGTGTGGCACCAAGATCTCACCGATGACGTTAAAAAACACCTGGCACGCCTTCGAGAAGTCTTCGAGAAACGTTTTAAAAAGAGTTCGGTGTTTCAATTGGGACTCCTCAGTATGTCTCAGAACGCATTGGAGACTGTGGAGGAGTTCTTGGCAAGAGTGCAAACGGCCACACAAAATAGAAATCTGCCTAAGGAAGTGGTGGTAGCCATCGCGGTGAATGGACTAAAGCAGCCAATGAGACAGTGGGTCCACCTTAAAGAACCCCAAACACTAGAAGAAGTGCGACATAATGGTCAGATGGTAGAACAATCTAGCCCCACGCTTTTTCAAGCAAACTGTCGATTTGGCAGAAAAGTTTGGACACCTATCGACGGTAGTAGAGGCTATGTTAACGGGAAACAAAGCTAAGGTTAATCAGATCAAACAAGAGGCAGAAACGCTCCAGGCGACAAATCATGGTGCAAATAAACAACATCAGCCAGTATACCAAACGCCATGTCAACAACAACATCAGCCAGTATACCAGGCGCCATGTCAACAACAACATCAGCCAGCATTCCAAGGGCCATGTCAACAACAACATCAGCCAGTATACCAGGCGCCATGTCAACAAGAACATCAGCCAGCATTCCAGGGGACATGTCAACAACAACATCAGCCAGTATACCAGGCGCCATGCCAACAACAACATCAGACGCCATACCAACAACAACGCCGATACAACAATGGACAGAGAGCAGGTCCACGACACCAGCCATCTAGAAACAACCGTTCCGCTGTACCAGCTCATCTGAAAAACCGCTGTCCAGGATGTGGTGAGTATTGCCCTAGACGTAATGTTTTTCCACATGTCAATACAATTTGTAAATATTGTTACAATAGGCAAAGGAGAGCTTCTGATATCAGACACAAACCAGTCAATGTTTCTCTTGTCGCCCCCTTAACAAAAAACACAGTCCATGTTAAGGTGAGGCAGTTGAAAACAACAGCTTTGGTTGACACAGGGGCATCTATTAGCTGTGTTAGCCAGAAATTCATTCAAAGGTTAGGATTACGATCTACAATGTCCAAATCAAACATCCCCGTGATCATAGGAGTAGGGGGAGAAAAACATCCAGTATTAGGCTCAATAACTCTGAACATTCGGTTTGGCAACATTTCCATTTCACAAACATTTCATGTCTTTTCTTCTCTCCATCATTCTCTCATTCTGTGGATCGACTTTCTCACACAAAACAGTGCTACAATTGACTTGGTTTCACGCACACTCTTCATTCATGATGGTCTCATTTCTGTCTGTATGGCTGATACAAATGCTGGCCGTGTCAGATTAGTAAAACCAGTCATTATTCCCCAACTATCGCAAGCAGACATACCTGTACAGATATCCCGGTGCGGTAGAAACCAAATTGTTCTCCTCGAGCCTGCAGTGAGCTTACAAAACTTACAATTACAGCGTGTAAAGTGGTCAAAACTGACAAAAAGTCCATGTTGGTTAGAGTTCTAAATCCTACTAATTTACCCATTTGTCTAGGTTCAAGAAGAGTAGTTGCAACCGCATCAGTGGTAGATGCTAATTATGTGCATACTCTAGCAGATGTCCCAGACCCTCCATCAACTCATTCACATGTTTTTTCTATCACACCGTCAGAAAATCAATCCCAATCAAATGACATATTCTTTGATCTTTCTGACTCTGACCTCACTCTAACACAGAAGGTACAGCTACAAGAATTTCTCTCAGGTCACCGCACAGCATTTGCTAAAGATTGGTCTGAACTGGGGAAAACTGACTTGCATCATCACAAAATTGACACAGGTGATGCTAGACCTATCCGACTTCCCTTCTACAGACAAAATATACAGGTTAGGAAAGAATGCTCAACACAAGTCCAACAGATGCTTGATGCGGGTATTATTCAACCGAGTTCTTTTGAATGGCATTTTCCAGTAGTCATGGTGAAGAAACATGATGGTACTTACCGCTTTGCTGTTGAATACAGGAAGCTTAATGCGGTAACACCAATTTGCTTTCCATTGCCTCGATTTGAAGATGTCATTGACTCAGTTGGTGAATCACATGCTCAAATATTTAGTGTCCTTGACTGTGCTAGCGGATTCTGGCAAATACCTCTTGATCCAGCCACCAAAGATCGGTCAGCATTCATAACTCCAGGTGGTATTTTTGAATGGAATCGGCTACCCTTTGGATTGAAGAATGCTCCGATGGCCTTCCAGCAAACAATTTCAACCGCCCTCAAAGAAATGAACTGAAAATACATCTTGATTTACGTTGATGACATCATTGTTTTCTCCAAAAAATTTACAGAACATCTCCAACATTTGGAATGCATCTTTCAAAAGATAAAGGAAGCTGGACTCACACTCAAACCTAGCAAATGTCGGTTTGCTGCGAAAAAGGTAACATATCTCGGACATCTGTTTAGCAAAAAGGGAATCGAGGTGGACAATACTAAAATCGATACAGTGGTAAACATTCCTACTCCAAAGACAGTCCATGATGTCAGACATTTCTTAGGAATATGCAGCTACTATCGCAAATTTGTTCACGACTTTGCAAAGATTGCCACGCCTATCAACTATCTGTTACAAAAAGATGTTCCATTCCAGTGGACAGACAAATGTCAGGAAGCCTTCCTACAGCTAAAAAGATCCTTAACATCTGCACCTATTCTTGCATACCCAGACCCACATCAGCCATTCATACTCACAACAGACGCCTCCGGGACTGCTCTTGGGTATATTTTGAGTCAGCTAGATTCCACTGGAAGAGAACATGTTATTTGCTATGGAGGTCGATCTCGTCATCCATGCGAAAAGAAATGGGGAACCACACAACTAGAATGTCTTGCTGTACTAGAAGGCATCAGAACCTATAGAGTATATCTTTCATCACAGAAGTTCCAAGTTTTCACTGATCACAAAGCACTGACATGGCTAAAAGATATAAAACCAGATTCGGGACATCTAGCCAGATGGTCACTCATGCTACAGGTGTATGATTTCGATATTATTCATCGTGCAGGGACCGCCAACAAAAATGCCGATGCCTTATCTAGAATCCAGTATAAGGAACAAACGACATTGCCAGTTACAGATGACATCCCTTCATTAGATCTAAGGAACATCCAGCTTGAAGAACCAACTTCAGCCCAGCTAGCAGAATCACATGAAATAGAAGTCTCTGTGTGTACAACTGACACTGATACACCACAACATTTACAACAAATACATACGACGCAAAGTCAAACATTGAATTCACCCTCAGAGGAGCCAATTCAGCTTTCTGTTGAATTCCACTACAATCACGAAACAGTTCCAATGGATGCATTTGTTGTACTAATAGACACAAATCTGGACGAACAGAACATTACAGATAGACAACACAAGTCTCCTGATTTAAAACCTGTGATTGACTACATAGAGAAGAATGAAATGCCACCTAACTACACAGTCACAGATAAAAGGTCTTCAAGGGCGAGTACAAGAATATGATGTCCTAAATGGCATCTTGTATCACTTCTATTTACCCAAACATAGAGGACAGAAACACAACCGCCCACCTGTGGTACGACAACTGGTAGTTCCACTACAGGACAGAAAAGATCTTCTCTTTGCCTATCATGATTCTAAAGCAGGAGGGTGCCATTTTGGAAGAGATGCCACTCGACAAGCGATTCTTAACAAGTATTTCTGGCCAGGTATGTACCAAGACATAGAAAACTAAATCCATTCCTGTGAAGAGTGTCAAAAGTCAAAACGCAACACTCATGCAAAACCTGCTCCCATGGTTCCTATGCCTATTGAAGATACATTATCTCGTCTTCACATTGACATCCTCGGGCCCTTACCAGCAACCAAAGAAGGATACAAGTACATACTTCTTGTAGTTGACTCATTTACCTGCTGGACAGAAGCTTTTCCACTGCGTACACAGGAAGCAACGGAAATAGGCAAAGTTCTCTTCAACGAGGTATTTACACGATATGGTGTGCCACGCACTCTCATCACAGATCGAGGACGTCAATTCACCTCCCTCCTGGGAAATGCAATTTGCGAACTGTTTGAAGTGAAGCATCATTATACATCCTCCTATCATCCTCAAACAAATGGTATGTGTGAACGAAGAAACAGCACCATTGAACAAGTTCTCAGATCTTACGTCAATAAAGAACAGACTACTTGGGCTGACCTACTTCCATGTATCATGATGGCAATGCGAAATACACCATGCCAGTCAACAGGATATTCTCCACATTGCCTTCTCTTTGGAAAAGAAATGCACCTACCCTTTGATACCTCACTTTTTCCCAAACCCAGCTTAGGCAAAGACGCAAAAATGCATATCACGACACTCATTGATAATCTCAAGGTAGTCAAGGCTATTGCAAAAGACAATATGGCCACAAGCCAAACTGTCAACAAAGATCGCCAAGATCTCAAAGCACAACAGCCTACGTTTTCCATTGGTGACCAAGTACTCCTTTTTAAACAGGACAAGATGATAGGTCGCTCACCAAAACTGACACAAAAATGGGATGGTCCTTACTTCATCACGCAAATAGGACCTAATCATACATACAAGCTTTGTCACTCAGTGTCCAAGAAGACTCACACGTCTCTGGTACATGCAAATCGTCTCAAATATTTTCACGCTAGAATGCCATCCAGCCCACAAGAGTCGACACAAACACATCACTCTCAGGAAACGCAGATGTCACAACCAACAGCACAGCAACAGTCAACAACAGACACTACCAGAGATTGAGACTCTCAACTAGATCTCTACTCCAGCAGTACAGCACCAGCTCCACAACAGCCTGCACAATCACATCAGTCACAAGATGTACGTGTATTGCAACAAAGAGCTCGCACACTGCCTACTACGAACACTAACATGAATGCCAGGAATCATACAACAGTCCATCAACCAGCTGCCCAGTCTCGCATTCAACCAGCTGCCCAGTCTCGCATTCAACCAGATACCCAGTCTCGCATTCAACCAGATACCCAGTCTCGCATTCAACCAGCTGCCCAGTCTCGCATTCAACCAGCTACCCAGTGTCGCAGTCATCCAGCTGCCCAGTCTCGCAGTCATCCAGCTGCCCAGTCTTCCATTCAACCAGCTACTTCACAACCGGCAACACAAACATATACAGTGGAGCGGCTCATGAGAATGAAACGTATTCAAGGTGTTCAGCACTACCTAACCAAATGGATGGGTTATCCTACATCTACATGAGAATCACATACAAATTTTCGAGCAGACCTTTTGAAGGACTTTCATATCCGCAGGACACAGTCTGGACGCAGACGAAAAAGAGGTCGCAAATATTTTTCATAAATCAAACTATGACTTCCTGTGTTAGACCGTGACATGTCTGAGACTCGTGACTATGTGAGTGGGTTTTCTACAACATAATTACGTATGTTATAAATGTACGAATTGGGATTGTTGATGGCCACAACATATCTCAATTTTGGATCACCCACTGATGTATTCCATTGGTTTCATCTTGTCATAGGTTCTACCATGGGGAGACTGCTTGTTTGGCTATTGATGATATGCACATCTCCTGTCCTCGCGGTAAAACCGGTTCAACGACTGAATTATGGAATTCTTTTCAAACCTGCTCCTCCTGTCCATCTCGCAACTGAATACTGGGCACTCCCATCACAAAATACGTATTTCCTTCTTCACAGCTAGGAAGCTACGTAATCTCTTCCAACAGCCATTTACAGCCTATATTTTACTTCTCCGTCATGGGTTTTTTAAAGTTATTGACCCAGAGTCCTCGGTCAATACATATTAAACGGCTAGCTCCTCACTACCTAGAACAAGTGTTGACATGTGACATAGGGCAATACTCATGTATGTATTTACCGTAGTTAGTATTGAAATGTATATAAATATAGTATGTATGTATGTATGTAATTATGCATCTTTATGTTTAAATGTATACTAGTATGTTCTTTCATTAATAACTTATTTTGGCTTTTGAGGACAAAACCTATACGCCGCATGGGGGTACTATCACAGTGTAATTTACCACCCCAAGGCAGACCTGCACAAAACACGTAACGCTGACAATACAGTGCAGCAATAAACAGAGTAAGGCTTATCAATTAACAACCGGCGGCTAATTACGCCAGCAACGTCAATCAGCAATGAATACAGTAAACGAATTAACAGGGATAAACTTAAAGACGGCAGCTAGGTACGCCAATCAACTATACATTAATTAAACAAAATGAAGGGTTTATACTGATAGGCGACACACGCGTTTAATGTGATATCAACATGTATAAACATTATACACATCATAGAATTACTGGACAACGCACCTACCGTGTTATGTTTTCTGTGCGTGATCAAAACGACGACAGTGTAAAATATATTTTGCGATGTTACCTGCATTGTATGAAATTCCCCTGCGCGTGCTGTAACCTCACCGTGGTGCAGGGGTGTAACATTCTCTTTGAGAATGGCCAATACAGCACAAATTGAAGTTTAGAGTAAAATTCGGTGTCCGTAAAATTCTGTGATGTTTGTATTTGTATTTTTGGCACAGTTCTTTACACTGTTTTTGTTTAAACCTTGAATTTTTATATTGATGTTGATCATCACTTTATTTATTTGCATTACCATAGTTTGACACCCAATAGCCGATGTATTTTTCGTGCTGGGGTGTCGTTAAACATTCATTCAATCATTCAATCAATGTATGAAATTAAACACAACAAAACCGACGAGATCTTAATAATAAGTGAACTCCTAGCTGATTGGCTCACTGCTCAGTGTAAAGATAATCAACCAATCGTGTTTCAATTTATAAAAAGTATTCTAGGATTTCATTGTGAACAGAATGAAATGGTTTGTGGCGTGGATTGGATTATATAAATAGTTAAAATGGCAGAGTTAAAAAAAAAAAAAAAATTACACAGACGCGTATCACGGATTTTTAAAGTGTGTGTGTGTGTGTGGGGGGGGGGGGTGCTAATTTTTATCGTTGTATAATGTGTTGTTCAAAACCGCGAGCGCCGCAGGCGCGAAGCCCCAAAGCTCAATAAGGAAACTTTTAAAATATTAACCCCCTTTATAGCGATTCTGGCGTGTTTTCGGCTTATTACCTGAGACATTTAAAGTCCCGAAATAAAAACTGGCGAAAAAAGTGGGGGGATTTTTTCAATTTAGGGACGCGTCATTTCGCGCCCTTCAGATTGAGTTGACGGGGGTTCACGGGCGTGATAGCGCGTGATAGCGCTCGCGCCCGTCAAAAACGAAAATCTGTTAAAGGCATACTGTCACGGATTTAAGGGCCTTATTTCTCTAAAAATGGATAACAAATAAAAATTACATTAACTGTTGGAAACCAAATCTAGCTATCGCATCACCTTAATTGAACCATGATGGAGTGGAATCCATGTCATCCCTCTCGGCAATTGTAGTTTTTGAATTATGGACCATTGCCATAATTCGATTATTTTTACAAAATGTCATTAATGACATGAAGTATGGTGGTTATGAAGATAGTTGAATAAAGTACATTTAGGGACAAATCAAAGTATTTTTGTTCAGGTAATACTTTGTTAGACCATTAAATAGGTTAGTGGTCTGTGACAATATGCCTTTAAAGCTAAGTATATATATATATATATATATATATATATATATATATATATATATATATACAATATGCCTTTAAAGCTAAGTATATAAGAAAGACACAAACAACATGTTTGATGTGACAATGGGTTCATATGACGGAGCGGAAACCTGTGAGCTAATAGGTACATACATGCTGTCGCTGATTGCATCAAAATTCAAAGATGAAATAGGACTATATCGCGACGACGGTATTGTAGTATGTAAAGCCACCCCAAAAGAAATTGAAAAAACAAAACAAGAAGTCAACAAAGTATTTCAATCAAACGGCCTAAAAATCACAATAGAAGCAAACAAGAAAATCGTAAACTTCTTAGACGTAACCTTCGACCTCACAAATGGGCACTTCAAACCATACATGAAACCCAACAACAAATTATTATACGTCCACCATCAAAGTAACCATCCTCCGACAATACTAAGAAACATCCCAGCAAACATCAACAAGAGACTAACAAGCATCTCATCTAGTGAAGACATATTTAAGGAAGCCATAGCCCCCTACCAAAAAGCAATCACAGAAAGTGGATACGATTACAAACTTACATACAACCCGCAACCAAATCAACCTTCAAGACGAAAGAATCGAAAAAGAAACATCACATGGTACAATCCTCCATGGGACTCTAACGTCAAAAGCAACATCGGGAAAAAGTGTTTAAACACAATCGACAAATGCTTCACCAAGAACCACCCATTACGCAAGATCTTTAACAGGCATACACTCAAACTTAGCTACTCATGCATGCCAAACATAAAAAAACACCATCTCATCCCACAACAAGAAAATACTCTCTGATGCAACAACGACGCCAGCACAGCAACCAAAAAAAGAGTGCAACTGTAGAAAGACACCCGAATGCCCACTCGACAGAAAATGCATCCAATACAACGTGGTGTACCAAGCAACAGTGACAACAAAATCAAACACAGAATCATACGTAGGGCTAGCAACCAATTTCAAAGAACGATACAGAAACCACACGGCACCCTTCCAACATGAAAACAAAAGAAATGAAACAGAGCTGTCAAAACGCATATGGAACCTGAAGGACAATAACAAATCCTTCCACATAAAGTGGAAGGTACTCAAAAAATGCCAACCCTACAGTAACATAAATAAGAAATGTGACCTATGCCTTTACGAAAAGTTTATCATAATATGTCAGAAACACCTGTGCAGCCTGGACAAACGCAATGAATTAGCAAGTCCCTGCCACCACCGAAATAAATTCGTTTTCAAAAACATCAGTAACACCGATGTCACCTAACTTTATTACACCGCTGTGACGGAGATACCCGTGAGAGATTTTTCATATCCCACAATGTGAGATATGCTTTTTGAGAGGTCATGACCTCCGATCACATGATCCACGGAACTACTTTAACTCATTCATAAACAACATGCCATTAAAACTTAACGTTCGTGGCTAGATGCCATTAATAAAATGAAAACAAATTAAAAAATATACCAAACCTGAAACACCGTTCTATTTAGCAACAAACACAAAAGAAGCTTCTGAATTTTTTCCTTGGTTTAAACGCCAGCCTATTGGGGTAAACAAGTTATCTTCGATCATGAGGCGAATGTCAAAAAATGCCGAACTCGCTCCCAACAAGAATTACACAAACCATTCTGCACGAAAATACTTAGTTCAAAAACTTTCTGAGAAAAATATCCCTCCAACACACATAATGCAAATTTCTGGCCATAAAAATATACAAAGCATCAACAACTACAGCCACATTTCCACAACACAGCACCGTGAAATTAGTCATATTCTCAGTAACACGGTATCGGACCACCAGTCACGTGCTTTGGAAATGCACTCGACAGACACAACTTCAACGAAAATGATTGATTCTTGTACTACATCTTCTACAAATCTTCTTGACAAATTGTCTTCAATTTTTTCTGCTCCAATATATGGTGGAACCATAAATATTAACTTTTGTAAACACAATAACGATGAAACTGAATCTCCTGAATGCAAGCCCAAACGTCGAAAACTCACACGTGACACTGAGACCGACGCGCTTTGAAGTTTGAAAGTTTAAACGTTTTGCAGAAAACTCAATGATGGACTTTGAATAGTGATTGTTATATTATAGTTTATTAAACTAATATTCTGTTTACTACTAGTGTGTGTTATTTGTTTTAATTATTTTTATTTTTGGGATGGAGGGACTCTATGACATTGCGAAAGCATAAATACTTTAATAGTATAAAAAGAGTGCATAGGCAAAGAAGGGTTATGCGCTCTGAATCACTCCGCTGTTTTGTTTACGTTCAGTGTCCTGTTTAGTGAGAGACAAAAAATATATTTGGCGACTCAAATTAATAATGTAGCGCGTTGTAATAAATAGAATACTATACTCGTCCCCGTGAGAGACCGTTTATATTACAACTCGTGTGTTGCCGATCGTACATCACTCGCTTCCGCTCGTGATATACGATCGAAAACACACTCGTTGTAATATAAACGGTCTCTCACGGGAACTTGTTTAGTATTCTCTATGTACCAAGCGCCAGCAGCCATAAGACCTGAATTCTCAAAACTTTCTTGGTGACGCGATATAGTTGTCGAGAATTACGTCATACATCAACTGATGTTGTGACGTCATCAGTCGCAAACGTTTTTAACAGTATTCGTTAATATTGCCTGAAGACTGTGGTCATTATTTGACCATACAAAACAGAGCTGTAGCAATAAAACGATGAAGAACTACTGAAGTCTGGAATTATTTAATATATAATATAATTTAATATATCATATAATATCTTACATTTTCAGTGCAATCAAGGTATGTGATATTTTGCACCATCCCACAGACAGGATATCACATACCATGGCCTTTGATATACCGATCATGGTGCACCGACTGGAATGAGAAGTAGCTTTGAATAACTTACAACATTTGTTTTAATGCAATATAATATTATGTAGCTACTGTACAACATGAATGAAAACTACTTAGGGGTCACAGCGAGGGAGGGTTCACGGGACACTTGTAACCCCCTTGGATTCGCACCTGATCGGCCTTATGTTACAATGTCAAATGAAGAAGTTCGTTTTGTTTATTGACACCACTAGAGCACATTGATTTATTAATCATCGGCTATTGAATGTCAAACATGGTCATTTTGCCAGTCATAGGAAACCCGCTACATTTTTCCATTAATAGCAAGGGATATTTTATATGCACCATCCCACAAACAGGATAGCACATACCACGACCTTTGATATACCAGTCGTGGTGTGCTGGCTGGAACGAGAAATATCTCAATGGGCCCACCGACGGGGATCGATCCAAGACCGACCGCGTATCAGGTGTGCGTTTTACCACTGGGCTACGTCCCGCCACACAATGACAAATGACGTCACGCCACTGTTTTACGCTATGAAAGGAAAGTAAATGTTTGTTTTGTTTAACAACACCAGTAAAGCACATTGCTGTATTAATAACCTGCTATTGGATGTCAAACATTTGATAATTCTGCAATATAGTGTTAAAGAGGTTTCATTTTTCATTAGTAGCAAGTGATCTTTCATATGCACCATTCCACAGACAGGATAGAGTATACCACAGCATTTGATATACGAATCGTGGCGCATAAGCGGGAATAAAATTTAGCCGAATCGGTTCACCGACGGGAATCGTTCCTAGACTGACCGCGCATTAGGCGAGCTCTAAATACCACTGGGCTACGTCCCGCCCTTTATTTTGGTATAAGTGTATGTGGATTGTATGCCCGTTTTGACACGTGCATATTGTGGCACGTTGTAACATCACTGACGCTTAAGACATTCAGTTCCATTCCAATCCACTCAGTGGAATCTGAACGACAAAACCGTTATCCATGATCAAAACCGTATCTCTGCACAATACAGAATCAAATGGGTATTTCGCAAAACAGTGGTTGATTCCATGAATTTCTGTAGAGTGCCTCGTCTATAGGACAGCCACTCGAGATGTTTTCCTGGCCAATACATCACTCCTGAACCACTCAAAGAGGACTGCCATTCCCAAACTAATTTACTAATTAACAGTAGCACACGATAATTGTCAAAGTCATAGCAATTAACTAATTGCATCTTATTGGTCGTCATTATCGCTAAAAGATACCTTTTTTTTCTTGTGTATATATGTGTATCCAACAATAATGGTGATACCATTCAATGTTCATGAATATCGGTTAATAGTATGAACTGCAAACACAGTTTAATTATTAAAAGCATTATTGATAGATATCTGTTTTCACGTGTATTTTTGGCAAAAAATGTTGGCCTATGGGACCAATTTTTATGAGTTTGAAGTGAATCAACATTTGTGCGTGTGACGCCATGTGTGACACGCACAAACCTTCTGACACCGGACCAGTAGAGATGCGATCATTAGTACGGCTCAGTCAGTCGCAGGGAGCGTTTCGCATAAACCGTAAAACCGATCACAGCGAAATGACGTGGAAGTACCAGTTTATAATGGTGGGCTTGTTACGTTTGTGTAAAGGTATGGACATTTACTTGTCTTTATCACTTATGTTTTACTATCATTTTATTATCGTTCTGTTCTATTTTGACATCCAACAGCGGATGTGTATGTGCTTGTTGTAGGTTCGTTGGACTTTAATGGTTGGTTGGTAGGTCGATCGATTGATCCATTCATTCATTCATCCTTTCATTTATTTATTTATTTATTTATTTATTGATGTATTAAAACACTTCTAAATACCCAGTGTTAGCTAAAAATGAACGAAGTACCTTTCCCCATATTTATAGCTACGTAGCCATAATTCAATTATATAAGAAACTATCAACTACTGTGATGCGACGACCACTCACTAAGGAGCTGGTTGAACGAAGTACTCAAGGGACAAATTAAATAATACATAAATAAATAAATAAATAAATAAATATATTAAGGCAATATCTTCTTGGGTCATTTAGTATGCCAAATGCAGTGCATCTCTGCCTTTAACGGGGCTGTTCCTTTTTGAAACATTACAAAGTACAGGGTAGAACTAATATACGTTCCTTACAATATCTTGCTTAGATTTAAACCTGAGAACAATATTCATATGTTTTATTCAAATTGAGTACAAAAGTACAACAAAAAACAAACAAACAAGCAAAAAACCGCCCCAAAAAACAACAAACCAACCAACAACATCAAAAAGAAAACAAAATTGTTGTTTTCAAAAGATAAAAAAAAGAGAAGAAAACAACAATCAACCACATATAGAATCCTGGTTTAATAAACAAATAAATAAATAAATATGATGAAGTTGATGATGATGATGATGATGGTGGTGGTGATGATGATAACGACGGTGATGATGATGATGCTGATGGTGACTTGGATTTGAGAAACATGAATATGAATCATTTAAATTAACTTTATCTTAGAAGAATATTTATCTTCTGTTTCAGGCAATGACCCTGTGAACGTTGCTCGTGATAAGCCAACCGCAATGAGCTCAGTGTACCTGGGATCGAGTCCCCAGGCTGCCGTTGATGGATACGTCAACACTTCTAGCACTTCTGCATGTTCCTTGACTAACCCAACTGACACAACACCATGGTGGATACTTGACTTACAGGGAACATATCGGGTTGACACCGTTTCGATAACTAGTTTAAAGGAACCTCGTAAGTTATTTCTTATTTTATTATGATGATATATTTTATGTCATCTAGACCAATGCTAGACACAACTATTTAACAATGTTTGTTTTGTTTAACGACACCACTTGAGCACATTGATGTATTAAGCATAGGATGTGAACCATTTGGTAATTTTGACATAAAGTCTTAGAGAGGAAACCAACTAAATGTTTCCATCATTAGCGAGGGATCGTTTACATGCCTCATCCCACAGTCAGGATAGCACATACCACGGTCTTTGATATGTCAGTCGTGGTGCACTGGCACTGTAAGAGGTATTTCATCCACATTGTTCGCTTTAAAAGTATATAGAGGATATTTCATGGGTTTTTTTGGGGCAATTATGATTTATATCTCATCTCGTGAAGTTTGCAATCATATCTCATGAGTCGCACTTAAAACATGACATTTTCTATTTATTATATAACTTTTGGCAATGTACCTTTATTTTTAAAATGCCAGCAGCAAAATAGTTCCGGCTTTCTTACAGTGAAGATAACACTTTCTACAGTGACGATACACATTTTAGAGTGAAATAATGAAAGTTTCACTCTAAAATGTGTTATCGTCACTGAGTGACGGATAACACCTTTATTTCACTGATATTTTAAGATATTTCACTAAATGTTATATAATAAATGTTGGTATTAAACTCCCTACCCCAGTGTATGGTTTATACTAGTGTTGGGAATCCGTGGGAATTTCAGCAACCGATCAACTTTCGATTATATACTCTGTCAAAAAAGAAACGCATAGGCGAAATAATCATGAAATTATCTCTTCAATATAAAGTGGCATAATTTTGTTATTTATTTTCGTATTATAGTCACATTTGACATGAGTATGTGATAATGTTCTTGCTATGGACTGACGGCAGTGGAAGCGTTTTCGTCACCAAACAGCGTCGCACGAGGGCGCTGAAATCAGTACCTTGTGTGGCCACCAGCAGCAGCAATCACTGCGCGACATCTCCTTGGGCATAGACTAAACGAGTCTCTGAATCCGGGCACGTGCACCCATTCTTCCTGCAGTGCATGTGACAATTGCGGAAACGTCTGAGGCTCCGGGTCACGCTGGCGTACACGTCTGTCCAGTTCGTCCCATAGATGTTCAATGGGGTTGAGATATGGCGATCTTAATGACCATGGCAGCACATTAATGTTCTCATTCTGTAGGAAATCCATTGTTACACGTGCCGTATGCGGCCTGGCATTGTCTTGCTGATCCAAAATGGGAAGCATGTGACGGCGAAGAATTTCATCCCGGTAGCGTACAGCTGTCAGGTTGCTTTCTACGAACACAAGTTCACTTTTGCCGGTGTATGAGATGGCTCTCCACATCATGACACTCCCTCCACCGAATCTGTCAACTTGGGCGACGCAGTTGTTGGCAAAATGTTCATTGCGGCGTCTGTAAACACGTTGTCGTCCATCACGTCGCTGTAGAAGGAAACGTGACTTGTCGCTGAACCATACTCGCCGCCAGTTTCCCAAGTTCCAGCCCTATATATTCGTGCACCAGCGAACACGTAAATGTCGATGTTGACGTCGCAGGACGGGGCCAAGATACGGTCTCCTAGCCCGTAAACCAGCTTCTCGAAGTGGGTTCCGAATGGTTTGTTTAGACAACCTACTCAAACGAGGTATGCGTCCAGCAGTGTTCGTTGCTGTGGCAGTTCCTTGACGCAAGTGCAGAACCCAGATGTAGCGATCTTGTGCTTCAGTTGTTATGCGAGGTCTTCCACTTCTGTGCCGGTCTTCAGCTGATTGAAACTGCTGGTACCTGTCCCAGAGACGTGAAATGGTGCTCTGATGGACGTTCAAGTGGCGTGCGACTGCTGACTGCGATTCACCTAACTGGTGACGGCCTATTGCAATGTTTCGATTTGGCAGGCTTAGTCTTGGCATCTTGTAACTTGTCTACGTCGAAATGGAAATGAGGCATCTTTGCGAGCATTGCAGCTTTAAATACCCATCACTACTTCAATCTTGTACCCCGAGTTTCATGTGCATTCGCCAGATTCTGACCATTTCACGTCGATTTCCTGCAATTGTCGCACAACGTGTTAAATTTGTTTTAGGGTGCATTTGGGCATGATATCCCATTCCAGGAACATTACCAAACATGGTCATTCAGCAACATTGTAAAAAAAAAAAAAAAAAGATATTTTGTAAAATCAAACACTTTTCTTCTTTCCCTATCACCTATGCGTTTCTTTTTTGACAGAGTATACAATCGGTTAGAATTACATGAACATAAGAAGGAATCAATTGAAAGTACAATACACCTATTGGCGTATTCACCAGGATAGACCTACAAATTGCTACTTTTACCTTTATTAACTATTTATTATCGTATCTCTAATTGTACACATGAACAGTTTGTTTAAAGTTTGTTTTGTTTAACGACACCACTGGAGCACATTGGTTTATTAATCATGGGCTATTGGATGTCAAACATTTGGTAATTTTGACATATAGTCTTAGAGAGGAAACCCGCCACATTTTTCCATTAGTAGCAAGAAATCTTTTATATGACCATCCCATAGACAGGATAGCACATACCACGGCTTTTGATATACCAATCGTGGTGCACTGGCTGGAACGAGAAATAGCCCACCGATGGGGATCGATCCCAGACCGACCGCGCATCAAGCGGGCGCTTTAACTGGGTTACGTCCCTCCCGTACACATGAAATCAAACACCAACCCAAACATGTTGATATCAATTCCAGCATGTAAACTGGATGAACAATTACAGTTAATATTTTCCCACAAGTTATCATTTATTTCCACCATCCCATAGACAGAAAAACACTTACCACGGTCTTTGATATACCAGTCGTGGTGCACTGGCTAAAACGAGAAATAGCCCAATAGGTCCACCGACAGGAATCGATCCTAGACCGACCGCGCACCAGACGAGCTTTTTAGCAATCGGCTATGTTTCCTACCTAGTCACAACTAGGTCGTTCAACAAATAACGGTTTCGTTGTTTTATTACATTATGATAAGGAGCGTATCCAGGATTTTGTAAGGGGGTGGGCAGGGTCATAAAATTCTGAAAAGGGCAAGCTAGGAGCGAGATCTGTAGGGGTCCGGGACAAGCCCCCATGAAACAATTATTTAATGTTGTGTTGTGTTTTGTTTTGGGGGTTGTTGGTTGTTGTTTTGTTGTTGTTGTTTTGTGTGTGTGTGGGGGGGGGGGGGGGGGGGGGGGGGGGAGGGGGGGGGAGGTTTTTTGGGTTTGTTTGTTTTTGGGGTTTTTTCAATTTCCTTCGGACATGTTATGATGTACTTAATTCTCATGAGCAACAAAACGTCGGTACGCTTTCCATGCTGATCTGTGTACCAATATCTTGTATCACCTTTAACTTGTTTTCTCATTGACAACTGTATAATAAATCTGTATACAAATCGCATATTTTTTTTAACCCCACCTCTCACCCACAGGTATCCCCAATAGTGCAGCAGATATGTGACAAAATTGTGTCTTTCATGATAAAAGCATGCAACTTTGCATGATGCTAGGACATACCCTAGAGACAAAAATTAGATATAAGGACATTGCAGATTTGTCCTCTGGGGGAAATGGCGGCCATTTTTCAAAATGGCCACCATGACTAACGCAAGATCCAATGCGAGTGTCTGAATTTACCATATTTTGTGTCCTTTTTAGAACTAATTACACTGATTTATACATATGTCCATTGTACATGATGTAGAGGTGATATTTTATACAAATTTCAGGGACAGTTCCGGAATATAAGCTAAACGACGTTATTTTTTCCCCCTCATCCATACGTATGCAATCATTCATGGTCAGTGTGTCCACCAAACTGGTAGAGAGCAGTGCACTTAAGTACAGCCGCCAGTAGTAGGGGTGTATAGTGGGTGGTTACAAGTGCCTCTTAACAATGCTGACTGGCCTCGGTGGCGTCGTGGTTAGGCCATCGGTCTACAGGCTGGTAGGTACTGGGTTCGGATCCCAGTCGAGGCATGGGATTTGTAATCCAGATACCGACTCCAAACCCTGAGTGAGTGCTCTGCAAGGCTCAATGGGTAGGTGTAAACCACTTGCACCGACCAGTGATCCATAACTGGTTCAACAAAGGCCATTGTTAGTGCTATCCTGCCTGTGGGAAGCGCAAATAAAATATCCCTTGCTGCTAATCGGAAAGAGTAGCCCATGTAGTGGCGACAGTGGGTTTCCTCTCAAGATCTGAGTGGTCCTTAACCATATGTCTGACGCCATATAACCGTAAATAAAATGTGTTGAGTGCGTCGTTAATAAAACATTTCTTTCTTTCTTTCTTAACAATGCCAGAAGTAACTACTGAACACTCCCCGAAGAGGTCACACTAGGCCAACAGCTAAAAGCTGATGAGGAATGGCAGCCTTGAAACGCTCCACATCCTTTTCTTCAATCATATCTAATGAGTTCTCTACATGCATTGGTAGCCCTAGGCAAGGTTGTGTTACCTTGATGCCATCCTTATTCACTTGATGGTGGGAGTTCTGGTGCACAAACTAGCATCTGACCCCAACAGCGTGATGGTTGGTACATTGTCCTTTTCACATACTGTAGAAGGGTTGCCTTTGTAGGAGGTATTTGATCGGGTACTCTTTTGGGGAGGGTCGAAAAGCACAGGTGGCGCTTGGTGTTGTTGTTAAGGCACCAACAACTAGTGTGACTTCATTTGCTACTTTCCAGATGGCCCAACTTCCATCATTGCCCTTACTACCGAATGAAGACAGTAAAGCCATGGAACATAGGCAATGAAAGGCACCTGTCTGAACCCAAGACATGAGATATCTCATGGACAGCCAGGTATCGAAAATGTCCAGTACCAAAAGCCACCCAGAGTTCAGAGATATTGAACAGTTGCTATGGTGCCAAGACGCCAGTGTGTTCTACACTGACAGCATCAGCTACATGAAGCAATATTCGTGTGTCTGCCTCCTCTTGGGTATATCGGGCTATACTGGCGACATCTCTTGGCTGTTTGCATAGGACATTTTGAAGATGTGTGCCAGGGCTAGAGCTGGGTGTGCAGGACGTTTCATCACATTATGTATAAAACTTCAGACATAGTAGAAACTGAGATATTTTCAAAAATAATATCAATTATGACATAAGAATAATTTCGCCATATTAAAATAAAATTAGCCATGTGTCCAAATGACCTGACACTCTGTTTCCAACAGAACTGATTTCTTGGTAAGGTAGGAAAACAGTTCAGTCTTAGTAATCCATGCCAAGTTCCAGGAATTTTACTCAATGGCTCCATGTGCCTTTTCCTCTCATGTTTCAAGTGCTTGAATTCAGACTAGTTAGGCTGTAAACATCCCAGATGACATCATTCCTTATAGCCTATTGTAATTGTGATACCAGATATGTGAGGAAGATCTGACCTGCATATTCATGGAAATTCCTGGTTTCAACATGTTATTTACAGCTTCACCATCAAGGATGCCTACCTCAACAGGAGGTCTGTTAATATTGCAATCTGATGTAATAAGCTCCTCTAGGCAGTACACAAGGGGTCAGACTCAGTTTCCCTATATGTGGCAGTGATGATGACCAGGCTTGATACTCATGCTAAAACAACTCATCCAAGTTGCTAACCTTTACCTGACAAGCAACGTCAAGTCTGGGAAACTGAGCAGACATTTGCTGTTGTACTTTGGATTTATTTCGAACTGGAGGATGTTTGAAGAGCGGCAGAGATTATCTATTGGTTCTTGGATGGATTTTGTCTCTAAAACATGCTGTTCTTTCACAAATATTCCATACTAATCCTGTCCTAACATCTCAAATCTGCGCATGGTATAAACAATAGCATGGTCTGCAATGTATCACTACCTTCACAAATTGGATCCCTTCTATGGTATTTGTCAGTGACTTGACATCTCAAAGAAATGAGTTCTGTGTTTGTTTGGTCTGTTCATCATGTACCGAATTTGCTGTCTTCTTCTGACTCATCTCCATGGATGACTCAACTATTAGTCGAGTTAGCTCTGGTCCACATACCATTCAACACCTAAGAACTGTCGGATTCTCTGTCAGGATTATAGCTCCACCATCACCTTTCACAGCAGCGTTATGTTGGGTCTAATCAATGGTAATAGCAGAGAAAAGTCTTCTTGACCATCAACCTGCTTTCTAAAATTCGGAATATAAAAGAAGATGACATTCTTTAAGTGTTACCAAATCGCTCAAATGGACTGGAATTCATCTGGCATAATTTGTGTGATGTACGGCAAAGAAGAATGGGACAATGTTGGTCAGTGCATCAATGTACAAAAGAAACTTTGTCATCTGAATTGCAGGAACAAAGATCAAGACTTTCACTTCCAGCTGAGAACCATGAACCAAAACTAAAACTGGGGACTTGCTTTAGCTCTGATACTTCACCGCTCTGATTGACATCAGATGTTTGTTTTCTACTAGTCTGCGGCTGCACCACGTAGGAGTATGTGCAGGCTACAAGCTGTAACTTGATGAGCTTTATGAGTGTGTGTTACATTTGTAGCTTTTAAGAAAGAATCTGCTATAACTGCAGAGGCAACTCCAGCCTGTACAAGGGCATCTGTCCAACCACTGCCATCAAATAGATCCCTTACCACCCTAAGGGCTGTCGTATCAATATGAAGAGCACCAAAGAACACAATAAACTTGTCTTCATCGCGAGTTGCTGGCCGGGACCACGAATTCGTTTATCAGTGGCATACTGTCACGGGGATCCTATAATACCCGTAACTGAATGAAACACGATTATCCAAATATCTCTCCTAACTGTATATTTATTAGATCTCTCTGTATCGGGCAGTTCAAAACCCGAGTGGCTCGTCTATGTATGATCAGAGATAAGATCTTATATAAAGTATATGTAATATAGCACGTTTAGTTCACTAGAAAACACAACAAAACACAATACACTTTGGAATCTGTATTAATACTACGCTGACAAATGTACTGCCGCAGTAGTTAATTAACAACAACAAAGTAATAACAACCCAGAACTAATCACTTAATTAGTCAATCACTAGGTGTCTAGTTTACACAATAGTCTAATCACTTCACCGTGACACAACACCCACACGTGTGATAATTGAGAAACGCTGGCAGGGGAACTTAATTAATAAAGGAATTACAACTCTATTCCTAACTGGTTAATTTTTAATTAACCGTTACTACTCATTCAGTAACCTTGTAATACAGAATTAATACTGGTACCTATCACAATAAAGACAATAACCTACAGTTTACCTAGGTCCTCTAGGATGACTGGTTAAGCTTTATATATATTAGAACAGTGAAGCCTACAGTTTACTTCGTCAGATTACCGGAAACACCGTCTAAATAATATTGGTATAATACAGTATTAAAATATTTAAAGTTACATCAATCACATCAAGGTTATACAACAGAGCAGAAATAATATTTACCAGTCCAGACGGACTAACGTTCCCTGGGAGCCTTCCTTTTGTTTCTACCCGATATCTCTAAATCCTATCTATTTATTACAAACCCGAGTATCGCCTGGGGGTACATCGCGGTACCGAATACCTACAAGTGATATTTCCACAGCGACCAAGACGGCAATTTTCTCTTAGATGGCCAGACTTACTGTCGCCTAGTTCGCCAAATATACCCCGATCGTACCGAACTAGCGGAGGTATTACGTAACTACTGGCCACATGGCCTCCGCATCTGGTATGGGTGTATATTAGGCACAGCTCGCCCACCGTCGCGCAGAGGTATTACGTAACAAAGTGCCCACCTGGGCTTAAGTGCATATTGGAACTGCACACGGCCCTCTAAAACAATTAATATCGCCACAGGCGAAAAGAAATAAGAGCATGTTCCGCCACACACACCCACCTCAAAAAGGATATTTCCTCTACTCTAGGAATAGGGAAATATACTACATTAAAACAAAATGTGCGTTAACCTACGCATCCGGGCATTTATAACACATAGTAATAAGGTGACTACCAGTAATCACACTGAGTCTCTGAGTCCCTGGTATACAATAAAATATATAAAAACAATACAGAAATCAACAACGTCAACACATTATCACAACGTTCAACTTCGGGACAGGGCATCAGCGATTACATTGGATGTGCCCTTGGTGTGTTCTATGGTAATTGGGAATTCCTGCAGAAGAAGACTCCATCTCAAAACTCTCTGGTTGGGTGCTTTCATTCTGTGAATGAAGGTAAGCGGATTATGATCAGTAAAGACCACCACTTGATGCAATGCCCATTTCACGTAGATCTGAAAATGCTTCAGAGCTTGTACCATGGCCAAAGCTTCCTTCTCTATAGTGGAATAGTTCACCTGGTGTTTGTCAAACTTTTTCGAGAAGAAACTTACAGGATGGTCCAGTCCATTTTCGTCTTCCTGGAACAGCACAGCTCCAGCTCCCACGTCACTGGCATCCACAGCCAGCTTGAAAGGCATTCGGTAGTCTGGTCACGGGAGACGAGGAGCGCATCTGCTTGAGACGGTTGAATGACTTCTCGCATTCATCTGACCACTGGAACTTCGTTTCCTTCTTTTTCAGTGTCGCACGTTTTCCAGGTTTTCTCCGATAGGCATGCTGTCTAATCGGTGTAGCGTTGGGTTCCAAGCGCACATCCTGGCTTAAGGTATTGGTAACCGTTGGAAGGTCCTGACAAATGGAAACATTGTCTTGTATCAATGTAGTCAACTTTGCTCGCTGGGGCCTCAAGTCTGCTAGAATCTGGCGGTTGGTTAATTTGATCTCTGCAGTCTTGACGTCATCACAGGAAATTGAGTGACTTTCAATTTGGACCGGTAACTCTGGAACTATCGGCAGTCTGTCAAAATAACCTTTTAGCAAATTGATGTGACAATACCTACTTTTCCTAACCCTATCAGGAGTGTTTATCACATACTCTGTCTCATTAACCCGTTTGTGCACAACATAGGGCCCGAAATACCTGTTCTGCGATGAACCCCGTTTAATGGGAAGGTACAGCAGCACCTTATCCCCTGGTTTAAATTCCCGACTCCTTGTCCATATCATAACCTGACTTCTGATCCTCCATCTCACCCTCTGTTAACAATGTAGTGCGAGCTGCCAACAATTTTGGATCATCCCCCTGCTCTAGAATTAACTCTTGTCTATTACAAGGTAAGTCCCCTCTATCAAACACAACTGGTTCATTTACCACCACATTTAGTTCCTCAGTTGACTTATCTACCATTTTACTGATAACCTCATCCACTCCAATTTCATGGCTTACACACGTATCAGACAAATCACAAATATCCTCTGGGTCTCGTGTTACCCTTCTGGCCATAGCCCTAGTCTTTACACACGCAGGATATCTAATCTTCTCAGCTTCTCTCTCTTCTACTGGTAAAGGGCTATCATTAATTAACAATTGGTCACATTTCAGCTGACAACACTGACTAGTCAAATCGTTACCCAACAAAACTACAATGTTTTCAACAGCCAATTCCTTTACAACACCCATAATGACTGGTCTCGTCACAAACTTCGAACACAAGAAAACCTTATGTAACCGGACAACCATTTGTTCTCCAGTAACTGAGGTTAAGGCCAAACTACGTCCTGTATCTGAATTTTCAATACCAGCTAAACACTCCGACGTGATAAGTAACTGATTACACCCAGTATCTCGATAGACTGATATTGCCTTAGGACTCGATTCTTGTTTCACATCACAAACCATACTAGTGGACACATACGGGTTTACGTTCTCTGCCATGGGACTAACCATTAACTCTCTCGCTAACGGAGCTGACCTCACTAAACAGTCCCCGACAAGATGGTTATCCTTTTTACAGTAACTGCAATGTGAACGAAAAGTTCGTGCATTGGCTGATAATGCAGGTTTATCCTTACTTTGCCCACCAGGTACATTCCTTGCCTGACTAGCTGCAACTAGAAGTCTCTCCCCGATAGTTACTTTCCCGGGAAAAACCTGGCTGAAATTTCTTCTTATCACCCTGTTGTATAGAGCTACCCTGTACTGCCTGAGCTTTGTGTATTAACACGTAGTCATCTTCCACTATGCCTGCCTCCTCTATTTTTTTGATATCACGATCCTCAAAATGAATACGTAAGCTAACTGGTAATCCATTTTTAATGTCCTGTAAGATCAACAACTCCCATAACTCGGTATATGACTCTACCTGATGTGAAACCACCCATTTATCAAACACCCCTGCCTTCTTAGCCACAAACTCACTATAAAACTGACCCTGCGTTTTTCTCAAATCGCTATACCGTAACCGATAATCCTCAGGTCGTAATTCATAAGCCCTCAACACTGCCGCCTTAACTAGGTCGTACTGACTTGCTCGCTCATCACTCATTGAATTATAAGCTACACTAGCCTTCCCCTTAAACTTAGACACGGCTAACAATGTCCACTTAGACTGCGGCCAATTTAGCTGCTTAGCGGCCCGTTCAAAAAGTTGAAAGAACATATCTACCTCCTGGTCGTCAAATACAAGCACTGATCTATAAGCCTCCGACATGTTAAACCGATTTCCATCCTCCCGTCTAACTTCTTCAGTATTCAACTTTAACTCATGTTCCACTTTTAATGCTAACTGGAATTCTATATCCCTATCTCTCTCCTCTCTCTCTCTCTCTCTCTCTCTCTCTCTCTCTCTCTCTCTCTCTCTCTCTCTCTCTCTCTTCCCTATCTCTATCTTCTCTATCCCTCTCTTCTCTTTCTCTCTCTCTCTCTCTCTATCTAATGCACGTTCTTCTCTTTCGTACTCAAGCTTTTTAAAAGCTAATTGTTGTTCCACACTTAACTCATTTATCTCTATCTCTGGAACAATCTCACTGTCTTCCATAACAGGCCTATCACCAAAAACTTCCTGGATAATAATTGTCTTTATATCACCTTCCCCTGCGCGTGCTGTAACCTCACCGTGGTGCAGGGGTGTAACATTCTCTTTGAGAATGGCCAATACAGCACAAATTGAAGTTTAGAGTAAAATTCGGTGTCCGTAAAATTCTGTGATATTTGTATTTGTATTTTTGCACAGTTCTTTACACTGTTTTTGTTTAAACCTTGAATTTTCATATTGATGTTGATCATCACTTTATTTATTTGCATTACCATAGTTTGACACCCAATAGCCGATGTATTTTTCGTGCTGGGGTGTCGTTAAACATTCATTCATTCATTCATTCATTATATCACCTAAGGTTTTAGCTGATGTTAAATCAATTTCCCGCTCACTTGCGATTTCAACTAACTCGGCCTTACGTGCTCGCTTAATCTCCACTACACTGAGCGTAGGCCTATCCAGCAAATTCTTATCCATGTTTAGATATGACGCACTTATTATTAATTAATTTTCTAGTGAACAACGTTGCTACTTCTGGTAATTTGTAAAAATAATTTATAAAGCCCCCATTTACAAACAATACTTTTTTAAATATGCATGTCCCGTTTCAGATCCGGGACGAGCTCCCCAATTTTCACTCCTGTCACGGGGATCCTATAATAGCCGTAACTGAATGAAACACGATTGTCCAAATATCTCTCCTAACTGTATATTTATTAGATCTCTCTGTATCGGGCACCACTAGAGGGCACTGATAGGCTATTGGATGTAGAACATTTGGTAATTCTGTTATATAGTCATTGAGAGGACACCTGTTACATTTTTCAGTTAGTAGCAAATGATCTTTTTAATATACAAGTCGTGGCGCACTTGCTGGAACGAGAAATAGACCAATGGACTCACCGACAGGTATTCATTCGGAAACATTGTAAGAAGGTGCAAAAGTACGACACAGTGTTGACTCTTTTTTATTAGTACTGTACGTCCTATACTACTTATAAAACAACAAATCATATATATTGTGAATGAAAGCAATTAAAAAATAATAATTTGTTCTCTATTTGAGTTCGGTGATACTATAAATTCATAATTAAAATTCAGAAATGATTAATTAAGGAACAAATAATATAGTAAATGGGGAGAAACGCTACCCTTTCCCATAGACAATTCTCTCTCATTCAGGATATGCTCTGGGATGTTTAATAAACTACACCTCTATATGTGGAATGGACATACCTATAAAACAGTTTAATATGAACCTTGTAAATACTTGCACTATAATTATATAAGCTATTTATTGGCAAAGAACATATAGACACCATAGTTTCTTAATTATTATAATTCCATTTGGCTCATACTCTAGATTTGTCGTTGGAATCAGCACCCCTACATGATGTGAAAAGGCATATCTATAAATCAACGTAATTAATTGTGTAAAGAACAAAAAGTAAGCTAAATTCAAACCCCTGCATCAAGTTGTGTTGTGACCATGGCGGCCATTTTTCAAAATGGCCGCCATGGCAACTACAGGAAAAATCTGCAATGTCCCTATATCAAGAAATAACTATTTTGGTATGTTCTTACTTCATGTTTCATGTTTCCAAGTTTCATGTTTTTATCATCAAAGGCACAATTCTTCTATAATTTTCACCAATCTGCTGCACTACAACCAATAACGTCGAATGTGACATAGTTACGTTCTATATGTAACTATAGCATTCGTACTAGTGGTTTCTGTTTAGGGGTACCCGTGAGAGTACCGAGCCACATATATATAACTATAGATAGGTAGACGAGAATGCAGTTTTAAGGGTACCTGTGATTTAAACTGTATAATATATGAATACATGTGTTTCCTTTGTTGCAGCTTTCTGGCTCCACAGTTTCTTCATAGAACTATTTTCGCAAAACCCACAAAAGTGTGCTGATGCTGTCCCCGAGGTGTGTTTAACATACGACGGAAGTCCAGTCAACTTTGGCAAAACATGGTCCTTTATATGCAAAAAGCCGATGCCAGGCCGCTTCCTCCGCATACGGGAATGGAATCACCGTGCCAATAACGTCCTACCCTTATGTCAAGTCGAAGTATATGGCACACTTCAAACTGGTATGCACGAGTCTTTGTTCCTTTTATTTTCAGGGGGGGAGGGGGGGCACTTTCTGTACACTACATAATTTACCGACCACGTTTAATGGCCTACCATGCTGGGTATCGTTAAACATTCATTCATTCCTCTCGCCCTGACAATCCTTGCTCTAACATATACATCTGTTCCACCGTGCTTGTTGATGATGCTACCCCCAAAAATTAAATATCCTAGCTCTAATTATAGTCAGTAGGTCTAATAACCGTGGTGTGCCCTTGTAATAATAATAATAATAATAAGTCGATTCGCAGGACCCTGAAATCGCGGGGCCCGCAGCATTTGTAACATCGTAGGGCGGGACGTAGCCCACTGATAAAGCGCTCGATGGGCAGTCGGTCTAGGATCAATCCCCGTCGGTGGGCCCATTGTGCTGATAAAGCGCTCGATGGGTAGTCGGTCTAGGATCAATCCCCGTCGGTGGGCCCATCGTGCTGATAAAGCGCTCGATGGGTAGTCGGTCTAGGATCAATCCCCGTCGGTGGGCCCATCGTGCTGATAAAGCGCTCGATGGGCAGTCGGTCTAGGATCAATCCCCGTCGGTGGGCCCATCGTGCTGATAAAGCGCTCGATGGGTAGTCGGTCTAGGATCAATCCCCGTCGGTGGGCCCATTGTGCTATTTTTCGATCCAGCCTGTGCACTACGATTGGTATATCTAAGACCATGGTATGTGTTATCCTCTGTAGCATGGCGCATATAAAAGATCCCTTTCTACTAATGGAAACATATAGCAGGTTTTCTCTCTAATACTATACACGTATGTTAAAAAATACCAAATGTTTGACATCCAATAATTAACAAGTCAATGTGCTTTAGTGATGTCGTTAGGGAAAACAAAATTGTTGCTACATCTGCTACGTTGTGTCGAATACAACATTGTATCCCCCGACGATTTTATGGTATCGATTAAAAGGCGCCTGTATTGCATACTATAGTATAGTTTTACCCATTTTCTAAACACGCAGATTAATAATTGATCCAGCCCGATTCACCAGTAATGATCGAAGTAACGGCTGTTGGGGGGGGGGGGGGGGGGGGGGGGGGGGGGGGGGGGGGGAGACCAGGGGGAATGACAACGTGTGACCATCCTCTTTTGATTTGTGCGCACCATCCATGAAGTCTGTACCAATACTGAGAGTTCACGCGCATATAAAATAAGTCTTGACATGGAAAATAAAGATTAAAAAATAAACAGATCACTGTTTTGCAATGTTCCTTTAATTCATTTGCTTTTTATTGAACTGGAAGGTGTTAGTTTCTAATATAAATTCAATTTATTTTGGGTGTTTCTCCAGCCAGTGCTGTATTTAATAGTTTTTACACCAAAATCATGGGAAATGCTGCTATAACGTAATGTTTGATCTGGTACTTCTTTAGGAATGAAGTTTAGAAGTTTAAAAAATCGAGGTCAACTTTGATTTGACTCGATATGCTGAATAAGAGGTATTAGCACAATATCTATAATATTACTAAGTCGATGCGCAGGACAGAGAGACAGACAGACAGAGACAGATAAATTATTTATTTACGTCTCACCTTGTGTACAGATTAAAACAAAACAAGAATTCAACAGTAATAATACAATAATATAGCAATAAGTTATGAGAGACTTTAAAACTATTGAAAGGCTATCAAAAATATTTTTAAAGTATTGTATTTACAAGAAGTAAAACCAAAAAAACTATAAAATATGTATATGTCTATATGTATAAAAATCTTTCATAAAATAAGATGGCAACTTTTGACTGTAATTTTAACAATATCCGGGTGGCTTAAAAGTAATGGGATTTTTTCTTTATCTAAAAGGTTATTAAAGTTTACTACAGCAGCTACTGCCGTTTTTAGAAAAATCTACTCCAAGCATCATAAAGAGGACAGTGAATAAGAACATGTTCTTCAGATTCTACATAATTAACACTGTTAAAACAGTTTTTTTGTGAATCTCCAAATGTTCTATCTAAACATCCTAGTGTCTTCAAATTAATACACCTTTTAACTACTGAAAATAATAAGGAGATAAATAAATTTGGAAAATATTTATTGCAGGCGAATCGAAGTAAAGACCAGTTCTTACAAACACTATAACTACTTATACATGGGGTTTTTTTAATATATTATTATAAATACCAATATGCCCCTTTATTATCAATAGTAGTTAACAATGCTGTACCTTTATATTAAATTATATTATATTACCATATTGCTATACTATACTACATGCGATTTTAATTATAGCTTAACAATATCTGTGTACATGTTTAAGTCACTCTCCACCATTGCACTGCACTATTGTATACACATGATATATTAATGTATAGGTTCAATACTGTTTGTATGCCATTAAGCTGTAAAGAACTAGAACTTGAACCCGTCTCTAACCTTTATAGGCGCGATACCACTACGAAACATTGATTACGCACGTCGATCCGACGTAGGCTAGGTATAGGTGTAGGACTTGCTGGTCCAGCGATAATTGGCCTAAATTTTAAGTCTCGGTGATTGGGTACTTACTTTTGCTTTTTTTTATTTCTTCTGATTTGTGATTTTTTGGTAGTCCATTAAAGTTGCGTGTTTCATGGTCGAACTCTGTTATGTATTTTTCTACTCGATTTGTTAGATCCGTAATCGATTGTTTAAGATTTGATATTAGTAGTATTCTGCCGAATATGCTTTATATATATGCGTCTGTATCATTGAGCATATCTTCGATTCTTTCTTTATAAAAATCAAGAGTTCATTACAATTTTTGCTCCTTTGTCGGCATCTTTAATTATTGTTTTTATTTTCTTGTATTTCTTTTAAAACTTGCGTTTGTTTGTATGTATGAAAGATTTGATTTTTTAAAAATTATTATTATATTTTTTATTTATTTACTTCCTTATTTATTTTTAAAAAATGGTGGGGGGGGGGGGGGTTCCTTGTTTGGTTAATGACTGGCTAGAAAGGCAGTTTTCTAAATACATATATATGTATACATGTATTATGTATTTGTTTATTGTGTCTTTTATTTCAGGCTGCAGTTACCAGAAACGTTTCCCGCGTGTTAAATCCGCTCGTTTGCTAACTGACCAGTCCGAGTTACTGAATGACACCACTCTCAGAGAATGCTCAATTATATGTGACAAGAAAATCACGTGTTTGGCCTTCAACATTAACACTTACACCCACCAGTGTGAACTAATCCTTAATCCAAGTTTGAACCATTCCAAGCAGATTGATTCACATTGGGATTACTATGGATCGGATTTGTGCTAAAAGGACGAGTACCTGAAAACACACACACACACACACACACACACACACACACACACACACACACACACACACACAGGGCGACCAACTTTCCGGAATTTTCCGAAAAATCCGTATTTGTTTAACCCATATCCGGAATTCCGGAATTAATGCCAAATATCCGGACTTTTTTCCAAATTCGCTGTCATTGTTTTTTTTGTTGGAAGCAACCGTTTCTAAATATATTTTTAATGTTCTATATTTTTAAATCCCGAGTTTATTAAACAGAGTTTATCATTCTGCATTCTCCATTGCAACCTGAACTTGGTATTATCGACTGTTTCGTGCTATTACTAAGACGTTTGTCTATTGGCTGTATTTGTTAACAGCCGACCAATGAAAATGTTTTTGACAATCGAGTAGACTGAAGCCATGTATGAAATTTGCCTTACTTGCTATTTCGTTTAAAGATATTTCAAATATCATAGAGTAATTACTACGGGGCAGACATCGGTTCTATGGCGATGCATGCAACTTCGTCACGGTGTGTAAAAACCTCAACATATAACAGAACACTTGCGATCGTACGAAAACAAAAGAAACTGATCCACAATTCTCTTCTTAAAAAAATTTCGTATGCTTTCACGTGCAACATTTCACAAAATACTATTTGGCTACCAGTAATCTGTGACACATTCATGACATTATTATTAATTAATTAATATACCTACCGATCTTGTTTTATTCAAGTAAGTTAAACTAGAAAACAAATTAAATTTTTACAAACCAGTTAGATTTTGCCGCGTAATGCAGAACGATAGCCAGTCTAAATGTGGGTACCAGACGTTTCGTCCCCGATTCAGTTAACACAAATTAGTTCGACCCCACTGATGAAATGTGGCAAGATACCTACATAAAAATAACATTGGTCCCACGTTTGTCACTTTATTACTAATCTGTAGGTGGGAGTGAAACTGTACTATACTATTTGCTAATAAAGTGGGGCTTTTTGGGGGGTTTTGTGATGATTTTTGATGTTTGGTCTGTGTGTGTGTGTGTGCGTGCGCGCGTGTGTGATAATGCTGTTAATTGCTGTACTAGGTATAGTAACTTTATTTACACTGATGAATATATTTAGCATGAACACCCCTACTTCAGGCGAATATTTTTTCAGGGGGAGCATGACCCGACGCCCCATCGTATGTACACACACGCACGCACGCACACACACACACACACACACACACACACACACACAGCTCACAGTCTAAAAAAAACTTTGATCTCTGTTGACTGCACTTCACCAAACGTCATTCTATTAGTGTTTACAAAGAGGCATACATAATGTTATTGGTGTCTCCGGCTAACTCTGTCTGCAACTGGCCGTGACAATACATTGGTATGGGCATTCTAGAGATAAATTGTATTTGTTTTTTGCTGGTAGTGTTTTGTTGTTTATTGCCATGCCAATGCTGGACGTGTTTAATATTTTACATGGTAATAAAGCAGTAAATCTTTAATCATACCATATAAATAATATTTCTGTTACCTTCATAGATTTAAAGATACACACTGCGCAAATATGTGTATTTTTCATTTGCAAAATCTATCTCAAAACTTTCAAAAATTAAAAGGTCTAAATCGACAGTTTATTACGCTCTAAAGAGTAGATTAACAGGGAAAACAATATTGGTGTAACTTCAAAATTTCTCGACTTACATTTGATTTTTGGATTTTAAAAATGAAAAGAATTCTTGAAAAGGGCCAACTTTAACATTAGAAATCCCTATTTCCCCGGTTACAAGCAGCAGATTGATTTAATATTTTGACACCTACCAATCAACTGTCAGGTAAATTGGCACAGAACGTTTCTAAAAACAATGACAAAATAAACGGCTTAAAAAAGATAATATCAAGATAATAATAATCCGAATAAAAACAATAGGTTCTCCGCCAAAACGAGGGAATCTAATAATCCGAACAAATACCTACTATTACTACTACTACCACCACCATTACCACTACTACCACCACTACTACTACTACTACTACTACTACTATTAATAATAATAATAAAAACCCATTACAATTTACTAAACAAAAATCATTGTATATTTTCAATACCTATTATAATATGACTCTTAACCAAATTTTTTTTATATTTATTAATCATCAGTTATTGGATGTCAGACATTTGGTAATTTTGACATAGTCTTATATATTTGTCCATTAGTAGCAAGGGATATATTATATGCACCATCCCACAGACAGGATAGCATATACCATGGCCTTTGATATACCATTCGTTGCGCACTGGCTGGAACGAGAAATAGCCCAATGGGCATACCAATGGGGATCAATGCCAAACCGACCGCGCATATATATATATATATATATATATATATATATATATATATATATATATATATATATATATACTTAACTAAAAAGGTTTAGCAGAACAAAACAGAACTTTATTACACTCAGGGCCATCATTTGAGAAATACAAATATACATATATAATATAAAAGCATCAAGATGACAGGGTTTGATAAAAACAATTCACAAAACTGGATGAAAATGGTTTATTTAACGACGCACTCAGCACAGTTTATTTACAGTTATATGGCGTCAGACATTTTTTATTTAGAATGACTTTAGCTAACCTATAAACAGTATTTTCATTTTCTCGCCAAAATGGACACAATCTTGGATTTGATCATCATTGCATCATCACATGAATTTTATCTATAGACGACAAGTGACCTAATCATGTTGTTTTAAAAGACAACTGAGGAGTCGCCCGTTTTTCCATGGATCGGCCGGATTCACCTCTCTCCTTGTGGCAGGCTTGGTACTTAAAACGAAATATTAAATTAACCATCGCTGGATGTTTTGCACCACTCCCCTAGTGGCACCAGCGATTAAACTCTTACAACCCTTTGGCGTCACTCTTCAAGTGACGCCGGTTTGGGAAGTTATAATAACTTCCTAAACAACTAGTAGGCTGCCAGGATTGGACTGAACTGCGGTTGGACACGGTGGGGGGTGGGGGTGATGGGATGCCGGGAGTTTGGGCATTCTTTGGGGCTATATGCGTAGGCGGTCCGGCCTTGGGTTTGGTGTAGGGCCGGCCTCCCCTCCCTCCCGACCCTCACCTCGTCACACCAATGTTTAAAATATGACTGGCAGCCCCTTTCCTCTTAACCTCTCATGGGCTTAATGAATATTGTGTAAGAATTATTATTAATTTTAGACCAGCCCATCTAAATTTGCGCCGAAAATATATTATATTAATAATTTATATAGATTAGGAATGTTGATATTTTCCTTTAAGGGCGCAGCCAAAACTTTTTAACCCCAATTTTCCCCTTTTTATACTTTTGGCGTTAATATTCAAAATTTCCCCTATTTGTTAGGTTATCCCTGTCCCCGAGTCAAGACCCCCGATCCTATCGGAGGCCGGACTCGGGATAGGCATGTTCGAAACCCTAGTGGTATATGGACACGTTAAACAAGATACTAAGCTATAGACGACAGTAAAGGGCAATTACTTTTATAAAAAAAAAGTAAAGTTTGTTTTATTTAACGACGCCACTAGAGCGTTGATTTTTTAACTTATCATCGGCTATTGGACGTCAAACATATGGTCATTCTAACACTGTTTTTTTTAGAAGAAACCCGCTGTCGCAACATGGGCTACTCTTTTACGACATGCAGCAAGGGATCTTTTATTTGCGCTTCCCACAGGCAGGATAAAACAAACCATGGCCTTTGTTGAACCAGTTATGGATCACTGGTCGATGCAAGTGGTTTACACCTAACCATTGTGCCTTGCGGAACACTCACTCAAGGTTTGGAGTTCGTATCTGGATTAAAAATCTCATACCTCGACTGGGATCCGAACCCAGTACCTACCAGCCTGTAGATCGATGGCCTAACCTGAATGCCACTGAGGCCGGTACTACTTTTATAACTTCTTGCAAAGTTTCATTGTCACAGAAACTTAAATTTGTTCTCCCTACCCCTTATGTCAGTGAATTTTGGACAAGTCTGGCAGCCCTTATTTCAAAGTACTGGGGATAACATTACCCATGCCCCATACATAGGGATTTTATTTTCTGAGACACTATGGGCTACACTGATTTTAAAAAACCCCATAAAAGTTGTATTTTCTTTACTTTTTTTTATACAAACCTTTTCTTTTGCAATCAGTGTATAAACAAAAAAAGATACTTTTTAGCAACTTATCTTCGTATTTTCTCAAATATTTTTAAATATATAACAATAATGCTATAAAATATACATCAGAATATTAAGAATGCAATACTGGGCAATATTAAATCGAATTATTTTGCCTAATCACAGCCATTTTGGAAGAAGAGGCTAATATCTGATAAATGCTAATTTATAAACAAAATAGCCACCATTTTGAAAAATGGCCACCATTTTCATATTTAGCTGGGCTTCTGAAATGTTCATCACATATTTTCATACAGTTCAGACATCAGGCTGACTATACATCCTAATGGCTTTTAGTCCTTCGATTTGGTAGTCGAGCCTAAAAATTCCAGCACCCATATTCACAAAACATCGTAAGCCCAGTTTTACACGTAAACGTAAATCTAGGACTGAATAGCGATGGAAAACGCCCACGGATTTAACATATCTTTGTTGGTGATCGAACGGATGTTTTCGACTTGGCCAATTTCTTTTGAGTTATCTTTTCCTTTTTAAGAAATATCCTAAGTTCGTACCAAAAAGCGGATCCTCACCAATATCAAAATGTCATGGTTCGCCGTTCGCGATGTTATTGTTAGCAGACGACAAACGAAATTGCGTTTTGCACATTTGTTAGTTACCCTGTAGCCATCGTTTCTAATGGGTTTCTTTTAATTTCTCCGGTGAGTGTTAAATCGATACGTATCCATGTCATGTCATAGGGTTTTACGTGCACATTCAGAACAAGCTGTTGTAGCGCACGCCTGTCGTGGGCATAAGAGCCGGTCTTGGCCGGCTCCTCCGTCCATGACAGGAAAGGTGGGGGGAGGGGAGAGGAGGGACCGCCTGTACTGGCAGGTGCAAGGGAGCACCAGCAGCCCGATCAAATCGGTAGCAGGCGGGTGGGGGGGGTGGTGGTGCTATGGAATTTGAATGGAGCAGATAAATGCCAAAGAGAAAAGGGTGCGCAATTTTGAACGGTCAGTCGAAAGGTAAATGGCCGAGTTAGTATAGGTTTTGATATTAGTGAATCGAGAGTAGCTCGTTAATTTTAGACCTCTACGATGCTGTGGTGTCTCCCTAGGTTACCCATAGGGCCCTTATAAAGGGCCTGACCGCTTCTGGTCGAGGCATCACAAAGTACCAAGTTATTACCAGCAACAAGTATTGGGGGTTTGGGTGGAGGAGGCCGATATTCTTTTGTTCAGCTTCCCCCGGGTGCATTGCAATTGTGTACTCGGAACTGGTATTCTTTTGTCCGGTTCCTTATTAGAGTACGTGCTGGGCCATTAAATGGGGGCGGGTGCATTGTTATCATTAGTCAGTGCACCCTGTGTACTGATGCAGTGAGCGTGTAGTCTGTGTGTGAATCCTAGTTTTGTGTTACGGTTGTACCAATTGTATGAAGTCCCTATTCTAGTGAGTTCGACGGTCATTCATGACCACCCATCCCCCTCCGTCCTTGTATAGCATTGAATACAATGACGGAGGGGGAGTTAAACTAGCCTAGCTATCTAATTTGAAGGGTTAAACGCTTATAGTGTAGGTATTGGTTTAAAAAGCCTAGTGCTTGGCATACTTAACTTTATTACCAATGCAATAAAACGAAACTAACGGTGGCAAGTAGCAATTGTATACATATATGCACCAATCTAGGTACTTAGTTTGAAGAATTTTGATTCCCGCCCCCTAAATATAGGATTTTAGTAGGCTTACTTGGTTTGTCTTCAGGCTATCTGGATAGTTGGGTATCGGTTTTCCTGCATGTCTTTGCTTCTGGAACTCTAGTTGACTTACCTTAGCTAGGATGGAATGTGCATCAGTAATAAAAATAATAATAATAATAATAAAATTAAAAAAATGGTGCGGGTGCAAAGACAATTTGTGCAGTTTATTTACAGTTAGGTGTAATGGGGTTCTTGATCCGTGATTGGCTGGATTGGACCAATGAGAGTGCTGCAAAAAATAGGCGATAATTAGTGGTGTCCTATCTTGATTGATTGCCTAACGATGTTGATTGGCTAATTGGGTTGCTGTGATTTCGATCCTGTCTTAGTGGAGAAAAAACAACAAAAACAAACAAACAAAAAATCCAAAAAACCCAACCTAATGTGTCGTTAGCGGGTGGTGTATGCCAGTTGTCAATTACGAGCTTCAGAACATGAACATATTTACAGTAGAATAATAGTGGTTATCGTGGTTAGGTCTGGATGGCATTGGCATATCTAGTGGTTATTAATCACTCGCTACCGTCCCGCCGTTAATCCCCAGGTTGGAGTGCCTGGTCGAGTGCTTAAGGTCGCTCTTCCATCCAAGGGATGTACAGGCGGGTGGTTTTGAGTAATTGTTAATTTATATTGCTAAATTTATGCCAGCTAATTTGGTTGAGTATATGCTTTTACTTTTGTCGTTTCACCGTTCTCCCCCCGGGTTGAAAATACGTATCCAAAAGCTTACCGCCTTATGTAGCGTCGGCTCTACACAGCACGGTTCTGCATAGGACGGTCTGTGGTAGGCAATAGGCCATGTGACGTGTATTAGTCATTGTAGTCAACGCTACATGGGACGGCTCTACCCAGTACGCTCATTATGTGTGATACTTGTTGTGTTTTGTCAGTTTATATCAGTCTTTTACTGTCACTATAGATCTACAGATATATCGATAGTATCATACATTTCAATGAGCTAACTTTAGACAATATAAACGTTTGCTCCCCCCCCCCCCCCCCCCCCCCCCCCGCCACTCCCAAAGTCGTTCCTACGGGCCTGTCACATATATATTGTAACAAAATGTGGACGTTTAGTAGTTATTAATGTTGTTTCATGACAAAGTCTCCATTACGGGCCTACGCGGTTATTTGACGAACCGAAGACTAGCGGTTCAGAAATCGTTATTCAGGGGAAAAATTTATATATTCTATGTCACTATTCTTACTATTTAAGAAATAATATAGAATTTTTATGTAATCTAAACATGAGTCACTACCTGTCGTTACCATGTTTACCATTTCTAGCCAGTTGAAGCTGGCCTCAGACCACAATTAATTTCGCTATATGTTTCTATATAGCCTTATGGCTATAACATTTTTATTAATATCAGCAGGCCCGTGAAGTTTTGTATGTACCTTTGCCTGCATGGGGGACACATACCCTGAAAAGGACAACCCCTGTTGTCCAGCTCTTTCTCCCAGCATATTGGTTTAAACAGACACACCCTCTAAACCAGGCCGGAGTACACCCATTTTACACAAAAAGCACAACTTTTGCATGGGCCGGAATTACCACAAACAAGTCTTCAATGTCAACAAGTTACACATGTTTACAAACTACATGCTATCCCCTGTCACTTCAGTCAAACAGTTGCCACTTCATAGCTGTCTGCCATGAAATAATCACAGTCAAACAGCAGAACCAAATGGGAAGATAACTGTTATCTGAGGCCAGCTGTGAAAATAGCACAATTCTATTTGCATGGAAGCCGCCATGTTTGAACTTTACATATGAACGATTTTCAGCCTGTTGCTATATTAATTAGGTTGTAAACGGACTATTGTTTAGATAATTTAGGATATTACTTAAATATGCTAGTGTATAGTAGTTATTAGAAAAATTGTGATTTCCTCAAATATTAGTTTATTGTATTTATTAATTACTCATTTCCGGCATTTACGACTTAGTGCTATTTTTAACTCGACATTATTTACGTTATATAGTATGCGCTATTTATAACGTGACCTTCTTTACCGTATATGGAATATTCCTATTTTTATCCGACCTTTTTGCCTAAATAAGGGGTTGGTTGGCGTTCAGTTTCTCGGACCATACAGATTATAAAGAAATAAAAACTAGAGCTCCAAAGGTAACAGAAAATAAAGAAATACAGAAAAATTATCGCACAGATACAGCACATACACACAGAACAGAAAAAAAGAAAAAGTATTTAAAGATTACAGATTTTCACAGCGTTAGGTTCCCGTTAAAGTTACGTCCCTCTCCTTAACGTAGTGACGGTTTACGAACTGACTCACGTAGTAAGATAAAACTTTGAATTGTGTAAATAAGTAAATAAATAAACTATATAAGGTATTAGAAAGTTTATTAAAGCCGCACACCCTAGTTCCATCCAGCGAAAATAAATTATAATTTGGTTAATCTACAAACCTGTAACACACTTAGATCACGTTTTTATCAAATGGAGTGAAAAAGCAGGTTTCATATCGATAAATACGATGGGAATCCCCATGTCCCAATTGCTTGAAATAATTTTGAAAGTTAGTATTCTGATGTCACCGGTAGATGTCGCTCGAAGCACAACAATGCCTACGTCACGACAAATTTCACAGACTTGGGGTGCGTTCGTTTCACCTCTCCTGGACATGTTCCAACTGTTCTGTCCTGGTTGTATCCCCTCTCCAGATATCGTAAGACTTAGCAAAATTATTGGTTTTAAGGGTTTGTAACGTTTTGTATTGAGACACTTACTTGTCTGAACTTTATTGTTATTGAAAATTTTCATGAACTGTGAAGAAAAATCTCACAAATGAACAACAACAAATCGGATGTTGATTGCGCGAACCGTGCACGAGAAAACAAACCGAACCAAAATGATAACGGTCACGTGATATACCAACATCTGTGACATTGAAATGGAAATATCCCCTCTAAAAATAGATTGGACCTCGCTTGCTTAACGGTTTTTTCTCGACAGAACGTCTTGTGAAAAAATGCATTTCGTGGTTTTACAAACATCAGGATTACCAAAAAGCACTTCAGGTGAATGGAAATGTGTATTCTAAATAATAAAATGTAAGTAAAGTGCAATTTTATTTGTGAAAAATGGGGTTTAATAGCGAAAAACAACGCCGTAATGGTTAACAAATAGCCGTAACTAGGGTGTGTCCCTTTAATGAAATGATAATTTAATTCTAAATACTAAATTGATGTATTTTGTGTAGTTAATATATTTTGACTATTATACTGCTGTTGTTAATATTATTTATTATTTACAAGAATACATTTCTTGAGTTTAACTCTACCTGACTTTGTTCTTTCATTTAAAGGGACACGCCCTAGTTGTTAACCATTACGCCGTTGTTTTTCGCTATTAAACCCATTTTTCACAAATAAAATTACACTTTACTTACATTTTATTATTTAGAATATACATTTCCATTCTCCTGAAGTGTTTTTTGGTAATCCTGGTAATCCTGATGTTTGTAATACCACGAAATGCATTTTTTTTATTTCTTAAAAACGCACGCGCCACTGAGAAAAAACCGTTGAGCAGACGAGGTCCAATCTAATTTTACAGGGGATCTTCTCGTTTCAACATCACAGATGTTGGTATACCACGTGACCGTTATCATTTTGGTTCGGTTTGTTTTCTCGTGCACGGTTCGCGCAATCAACATCCGATTTGTTGTCGTTTGCTTGTCGTTCATTTGTGAGGGTTTTTTTCACAGATCGTGCACATTTTCATTAACAATAAACTTCAAACAAGTAAGTATCTCAATACAAAACGTTACAAACCCTTAAAACCAATAAGTCTTACGATATCTGGAGAGGACAGAACAGTTGGAACATGCCCAGGAGAGGTGAAAGGAACACACCTCAAGTCTGTGTGCACTCTGGGAAATTTGTCGTGACAGGCATTTCTGTGCTTCGAGCGACATCTACCGGTGACATCAGAATAATAACTTTTAAAATTATTTCAAGTAATTGAGTCACGGGGATTCCCATAGTATTTATCGATATAAAACCTTTTTTTACTCCATTTTATAAAAACGTGATCTAAGTGTGTTACAAGTTTGTAGATTAACCAGAATTATAATTAATTTTCGCGGGCTGAAACTAGGGTGTGCGATTTTAATTACTTCATATTACAGGGCAGTTACTGTAATAATTACACTTTATTTATCTTGCACTTTGTGTGCCTCGCATCTACCAATTTGAGAATACATTTCTCAAATTTATTAAATTATTTCTGTTGACAACCTGTGTTATGAATTAGGCCACTGTAAGTAAACACATTACAGAGATATAGTACATGAAAGAAATATAGATATTAGAGTAGAGAGGTAATGTACATGAAAGAAATACATAGTACGGATTAAAGAGATATAGTAGAGGAAAGAAATACAGATTAGAGAAGAGAAGTAATATACAGGAAAGAGATACAGATTAAAGATATATAGTACAGGAAAGAGACAAATAATACAGAATAAAGAGAGTACAAATATTGGGGAAAGAGTTTATAAGTTACAGTGGCCACCGCTCGACACGAATAACACAACACCAGGTATATCACCACAGTCGCATAACAACGACGTGGGGATTTTGTCACAATATATAGTGAACCTCGTTAGTCCGGACTCCAGTAGTCCGAAATCCTCACCTTACAGGCGGTTTTTTTTTGCAAAACGAAACGACCACTCCGTAAAGTTATTCATTAATCCAGATATTCAGCTTTCGGAACCGGACGGTCATAATTCTGAACCAAATGTAAAAAGTAAAGCAAATTGCTTCGTTTCACCGGTCGCCGCTGATTGAACATAAAACTAAAAGTAATCAGCCAATTAACGCTCAAGGAATCGACAGAGATAAAATGTAGCGACCGCAACCGCCGCTAGGGGCGCAGCTGCGCCCATATTCCGAAATGTCACGAGTTTGGTTCACAATTGGTAGTGTTGTTCAAGGCCAGAATACGCTTATTTTGATCACGATTTTGCACGTTTTTTTGTTGTTGTTATGACAAGTACACACCTTCCGATTGATGTATATCCTGTTTTCGAAGTTGAACGACTACAAAAAGACTTTTTTTGAGGCAAGTGAAACTTTGAATACGTCTTATTTTGCCCCAAAAAGGGCGATTTCACTGAGATATTGATAGATATGTATAGTAATATAATAAAACAGCATAAAAAATAAAAAATTTGGTAATTTGAAAAAAAAGCAATTTAGTTTAATTCAACATCGAAAATATTTCAAGGGAGGTAACTCTGACCCACTGACCCGCAAAAGCGAAAATATAGAACTTCACAGCAGCATGGGCGGATCCAAGGGGGGGGGGGGACCAGGGGGACGCGTCCCCCCAAACAATTGTTCAAGTGCCCTCAAAATGTCCAAGTGCCCTTTTTGTTTGTAGAATTTTTTTTTTTTTAAGTAAACAATAATTATATTGTAGATAAATGAAATCAAGATTTTCGTGTACATGCGCAAGCTTGCAGATATGTGTCTGTGTTATTGAGTCTCCATGGGGCCCCATTGAGGTTCTAACGCGAGTGACGCCAATTTACTTCATTATTGCTAGTATATTATGACGTAGAACTGTAGGAATTCATATTAATTGTAAATATCAAAACTTGTAGTAAGGTGCCCTTTTGACGAGTCAATGTGCCCTTCTTTTTTGGTCCCCCCTCCTAAAAATATTTCCTGGATCCGCCCATGAGCAGGGACACATTTTAATAAAATTAAACGTATTTGATGCTTTGTCATTATTTATCCACCCATTATTAACTTTTTGGGTAGAATATATATCATACTGAAGCGTTTTTTTAGAAGACAGTGCATATTTAATTCAAAATAACTTAAAATAATGTTTTGCTTATCATGATGACTCAGCAGTTTCTGATAGCTGAAGTTGATTTTAAAAAACATTTTGATAATGCATAACTATTCAAATATAGACGTAAATCTATTTTTATGTAAATCATTTGAATGAGTTTAGCATATGACTGGATCAGTTTTATGCAAAAGAATAGTATTAATGCAATGGAAATAAATTAAACAAAGAATTTGTACTTTTTAAGTCTGTTATATTTGTAAATACCTTTTTGAAAGAAAATGTTTCAGGTACCATAACTTCACACATTGTGACACAAACTTCAATTTTTTTGTAACCCAGTAACATTAAATTCTAAGTATAATTATACTTTTTCATCACTTCATCAATGAATATTACTGTTAAAAATGGTAAAGAATTAATTATTTGTAAAAGATACTAAAAGTAAAGTGAAAATAACTACATACAAAAAAAACATTTGAAGGTGTGTTTCATCTGATGTAATGAATATTTCTGTTTACAAATATTATGTCAAACTAATTACAATATTTGAAACAAAAAGATAAATAACCATGGTCATAATGGGTATTTTTCTTTATTCAGGAAATGTGTAGATTCAATTATACTTCAAGCTTGATGCTGTTATGTTTTCTGTTTCCAACTGTGACAGAACCTGGAACAGAAATGAAGTGTGTGACAATAATTCATAGACAAATTTAGACTAATACTCTTTCATGGATGCTAAATTTGGTAGATCTAGCCATAAATGTTTTATTATAATTCAAAGTGGTATATAGTTATATTTATAATAATTCATTGTTTGAATTTGTTTTTATAAAGCACTTTATTGAACTAAAATAATCACAGCTGCATTTAGTAAATTATTTAGCACACATGTGTGACTGCTGTCTCATGCCTTAAGTGTTTTATTATAATTCAAAGTGGTATATAGTTATATTTATAATAATTCATTGTTTGAATTTGTTTTTATAAAGCACTTTATTGAACTAAAATAATCACAGCTGCATTTAGTAAATTATTTAGCACACATGTGTGACTGCTGTCTCATGCCTTAAGTGTTTCAGCTGCTAAAATATGTTTTGGGGATATTTTTTCTGGATAGAAATTTACCTTTCTGATATTGTACGAGTGTTTGGACATTCCTTTCAAAGGTGAAATATGGCTACTTATATTGCTTTGTTTCTAATAATGATATTGAAGGTGTAAAATATGTAAATATTTTTGTAAGAAATTGATTAAACATATTGGCCAATCATTGGCATTCGTCGTGTGATAAGTTTTTACTGGTTTGAGTTAAAAGACTGGTACATATGCATTTATTGCATCTTTTATTGAAATCTTCAAGTATTCAATATTATTATGAGTCTAGGTAAAAAAAAAAAAAAAAATTTGAAACAAGAAGCTTATTTTTTATGTAACGTGTATCCACTTTCCATCTGCGATCTACACCTTTATGTTTTCCTTTTTATTATTGGTCTGGATGTACATTATTGTATAAGCGTAAATAACTGTGAACTGAAAATGTTATTCTGATGTAACATTTGCATCAATTATTATGTCATTAAATTACGTATTCCAAGATTTCTGGGTTTTTTTTTTGTCATTTTGGAGCGGTTTCGAACCTACCCCAAGAATACATATGTTATCAGAAATAATAGTAACCCTTTATATTTTCACTTGAAATTTTCAGAGATGCAACACTGATAACTGCTGTAACATGTATAAGCTTACAACAGAAATTTCTCTGTTATTTTTTGGTTTACAAAAGTGGACGTAAATGACAATTAAAATCGTCATGTCGGCCATGTTTGGTCACAGAAGTACAAGGCTACTACGACTTTATTTTGCTTCATTTGGATAATATAGTTATGTTTTTTCAATAAGAGCAACATATTTAATGAAACTATGACCATAAAGAAAAAAAGATTTTTTTTTTTTTTTTTGTCTGCGGTACCTATAAAATGGCTGCACGGGGTTTCACACCGCAGTTTATTTAACTATTCACCTGTGTTTATTTAGTGTTAGTCGGATAGACAAGACAAGACTTTATTTATTCTCTGGCCGTTGCACAACGACGTAGGAGGAATATATACATAATATTTCTATAAACACGTGACAAGATGAAAGAGAAATACAAAAGTTAAATTACAATGATTGTGAATTAATTCCTATGAACATTTGCATACAACATAAAGCTGTGAATATTCATAAAAATACAAATATATAAACTGCTTAGCCGGTAGAACTAGTTAAAATTGTTATTGGTAAATTAATGTTCAGTATATATATAAAATGTACTTCTGGGGGTTGGGGATGTGAAATATCAAGGATGTTTAAATGCATTCATAATTACTTTTATAAACTTTGCTAAATTCTTTAGTGTACTGATTCGTTTGTTTTGCATTAGTTCTTTGAATTTATAAGTACTTGGTCGAGTATAGTAATAGGGATGTAAAAATTGAGTCCTAGAATTACTAAAAAAGTGGCAAATGAAAAGAGAGTGAAACTCATCACCAATTTCACTTTCATTGCACAGGGTACAAATTCTATCTTCTAATGAAATGTTATTCCATCGTCCTGTTTCTACCGGTAAATAATGGTTTGATGTTCTGAATTTTAAGAGTGGTTTCCACAGTTTTTCTGGAAGTATATTCATTTATTTTTCTAAAATTAGTTGTTCCTTATATAATTGGTAGGTTTTGCCTCTCGAAGATAATGATATGTTACTTCTCCATGTGTGTTACTATTGATCAGTTTGTCTTTGTTTAATTTGTTGCGAGAGACAATTAACTGATCTGAAAGTATGAGCTATCCAGACATTACCCATTCCCAAAATGTTTTTAATAGTAATGGCCCATTTATATTCTGTTCCGTTAACAATATAGTCATTTAGCATTACTTTATACAATAACGTCGAAAATTTTGACTGCTTTCCTGATAAAAGCCTTGCCCAGTAACATACCATTCTTCTATAAATTATTAATTCAATAGGAAGTCTCCCTAGCTCTCCAAAGAGCATAAAAAATGGTGTTGCTTTCTTAATAGGTAAAATATGTCTTAAAAAATGTATTTGTACGGAATTAAATATATCAATTTTCTCATGTCCCCAGACTTCACATCCGTATAACAAGATTGGAAGGACTATTGAATCAAACATTTTTAATTTACATTCGGTTGATAAATGATTATCTTTGGCTTTTGATAATACAAAATACATGGCCTTAGTAGCCTGTTGGAGCACAAGTGTTCACAAGTGTGTTTTTTTTTTTTTTTTAATATAATTTCTTTTATCTATGACCAGACTGGCTGTTTTATTTTATATTAAAAAAAGAGAGTATTTTATTTTTAAGTGAGTAACTCTTGATCATACCCTACGGTACCCCATGACTTCGTTTTGTAACTACCCTCCTAACTTATCTGTATGATTTATTACTGAATGCTGTTCATAATTGTTTTGGTGTCCAACTCAAGAGCATTGCCAGTCACCCAAAATAAAGACAAAGGAAACAAACGTCTTTATATGTTATTGCTATCAAAACACTGGCTTGCGACTCTTTCACAAGTGGAGCAATGCTCATTCAGTTTCACGCCGGTTTTGAGAGAGTTGTATTTCTGTGCTAGGGGCGGAGGGATGTATCATGTTGGCGTTTATATTATATCAGTAGATATAGTAGAAATGAATTATAATTTCGCTATTTAATATGTTTAAAATATAATCTGTAAAGGTAGAAACTTTAAACTAATAATGATTGTATATAAGTGAGAAAAAATATGCATTCCTCAACAACGTAACCACTTCGTGGAAATGAACTCAACCACGTGGCCTAGATTTACAACATTAACCGGTACGACAAAACACGACTAATAAAATTAAAAACTTGTTGCTAGTAATCAACCTAATTAAAATTAGCTCCACTATTACATGTGGATCTAACACCAACCAGTTGGAGCTCATGTCCACCAATCAAAACCTTACTTGCAGAATCATGCCAGTGATTTGAAAATAATTTGAAAATATTCCGAATTATCCTGAGGGTATACGATATGTTTCATGTGAATTACGAATGTCTTATTTAGACCAGTAGAACTAATTTTAATCGGATTGCTAACAACACTGCGTAGTCTCCAATGTCCAGGTAACATTTCCTCAGTAAATAATAATTTAAATATTGACCAATCACACTTCGCCTTTTATAACGTTATTTGGGAGCATACAAATTCTAAAAATATCGGGCAAGTCTATTTTAGTGGCCGCAGTACAGCGAACCATACCAATACGTACGGGATAGGTTATCAGTCTTCAATTTTACATTAAAATTTATTTATTTATTTAAAAAAAAAACCCCAACTAAATCAGTCTTCAGTTTTACATTACAAATTATTTATTTTATAAAATAAAACATGTTTTAAGGCATTCGTAATTCACACGAGACATGTCGTATACCCTCAGGATAATTCGGAATGTTTTCAAATTAGTTTTAAATCACTGGCATGATTCTGCAAGTAAGGTTTTGATTGGTGGACATGAGCTCCAACTGGCTGGTGTTAGATCCACATGTAATAGTGGAGCTAATTTTAATTAGATTGGCTAGTAATCAAACATTTAGTATCAACAATGCAACATGTCTTAAACAGTATTTCATTTTATTTAATCGCATTTTCTAACTTTAAGACAAGCACCTGGCAGTGCACTACTGAATAGTAGACTGGCTTCACGGACATGCAAATAGCGCTTATTCACACCACGAGGCGGATCGACAGAACAAAAGTGGTTGAAGAAATGTTTGGTTCTAAAAATCAAATGTGTCGTTTTTTTATTTTGTTTGTGAATCAAGGGAGGTTACTCATCACGTACATTTCAGTAATCCGGAAATTCGTTAATCCGGACGTTTTTTCAATAACCATACTGTCCGGACTAACGAGGTTCCACTGCTACACCACTTCTGGTACGCACAAGAGATGAGTCAGAATTTCCTCCACCACTGGTTCATGGTCTTCAGATTTTGTACACTTCAATTTGGCAAACTCAGTATTGTACAAGTGTTAAAACGTCTTCAGCTTTCTGATTTTCTTGAATAATAGTATGAATAGTTAGGTTGATCCAACGAATAAACTAGTTTATTTTCCTGTACAATATAGTTTACACATGAAAAATATTTCAACTAGACCCCTACATTGCATATAGAAGGTGGAATAAATGTGATTAAAAATAGCCGTGCTGTTGCTAGTGTCAACACTGCATAAATATTGATTGCGTTTGCCACGTCATAATCGCTGGAACATATTTGTATTTTAGTCTGTAGGCCTACATAAGGGAAATTAGTTTTATATTAAACGCCTTTCTCACACTCGAATGCGTAAAAGAAGAAAGGATTTTCCAAGGACGATAGCTGCGCAGTGACAATAAGTGGGAGTAATCAAACGGGTTCGGCCGATATCGTCTGCATTTTCTGACCTTTGTCTTCGCGATCATTTCAAGGAGCACTGTGGTTTGATCCACTGACATCGCGATATTCGGAGTTAGTCAGTGATACAGTTCTAGGGATTAAAAACGTCTTAGGTACACGATAAATAGAACAAAAACCGAGGCCACATGTTTTTCCCTCTCCCCCAAAAAAGAAACGTTCAGCCTGCAGATTGATAACCAGGACATTCCGCAGCATGACAACCCAACCTACCTTGGGGTGACACTGGACAGGAGGCTCACATGGTCCCCTCACATCAACGTGATTCACAGTAAAGTCACCAAGAAGATGGCCGTGATGAAGAAACTGGCTGGCACAAAGTGGGGTGCCAACATGAAGATCCTGACCCAAGTATACACAGGATCTGTCCGACCCCACATGGAATACGTCTCCACCTCCTGGTCTACAGCAGCAAAAAGCAACACAGACCATTTGGACAAGTCACAGAATGCCAGCCTCCGAGTCATCACAGGTGGCATGAAGACCACCCCCATAGCTGCAATGGAGAAGATGGCCGGCCTACTCTCACTCGAAGAAAGAAGAGACGAGAAGCTCCTGAGACAAAGTGAAAACATGAAGAGGCTTCCATCTCACCCACTGCACTCCAAGCTCCAGTCTCTGACCAAGAACCGCATCAAACGGCAGAGTCCAAATCACCTGATTAAGGCTCTTCAGAAAAAACATGGTGAACATCTCCCGCTCAAAAAACAACAACAGGAAGTGCTCCGTGGATATCCCACCTGTCATTCTTGATGTTCATGGAGTTGGAGCAAAAGAAGACCACGCAGCAGTAGAACTGAAATCCCTGACCCTTGAAATGCTGGACAGGGACTACCCACCTACCACCTGGACCCGAGTCTAAACAGATGGTTCTGCAGAAAATGCTGTGCGAAACGGGGGAGGTGGTGTCTACATACAGTATCCTGACGGCAGCTCTGACACCAAGTCTGTCGCCAGTGGTCAGTTCTCCACCAACTTCAGAGCTGAAACCTGCGACTTACTTCATGCTGCTCAGATCCTGAATGGAAGAGACGACCCATTTTCTCACACAGTCTTCCTCACTGATAGCCGATCCCTTCTCCAGTCTTCAGTCCTTACAGATAGACCAGATCCTCCAGGATACCAGAAGGGAACTCCAAACACTGTGCTCCAAAACAAAACTGGTGTTACAGTGGATCCCCTCCCACTGTGGTGTTATGGGAAATGAAAAAGCTGACAGACTCTCCAAGCTGGGCAGCAAACAGGAGCAAACTGCTCACCAAATGTCATATGGTGAAGTCAAGACCCTTCTTAAAACCACTTCAAGAACACGTGGAGGCAGCGTTTGCAGATGGGGCTTGAAGGGAATGGCATCTACCAGCTGAACAGGTCACAACAGGTCACCATCTTCAGGCTGAGAACAGGACATTGTCAGCACCTCTCGCATGTCTTCAGGCTGAAAATCTCTCACATGGACAAGTGCCCATGTGGCACTGGTCCACAGACATCAGCCCACATTCTCCAATCCTGTCCCACCTTCGACACTCTGCGACAGCAAACGTGGCCCAGTGCAGTGGACCTAAGGGAGAAGCTGTGGGGACCGGCGACGTTGCTAAGGCTGACTGCGGACTTCGTCCATAATACCGGACTACCCATCTAATATGGCCGGGATCACAGAAGAAGAAGTCTTAGGTACACGCACAACAACATAAAGACATAAATAACTATACGATCGATAGTAAATAGCAATTATGAGAAAAAGTGTAAATTTACGTCTACGACTAGCACTTACGTCTGCCGTAGATTCAGTTATTGGAAATGCTGCCAATTTCCGTAAATAATAGTAAATAACGGCGACCATGCTTCATTTATTATATGTAGCCTACACGACTTGCGTGCAGCGTTATATTTACGTCCAGCTTTACACGTAACTTACGTTTTCGTTGTTTCGTGAATAGCTCTTCAGTCATAGATTTACGTTTACGTGTAAAACTAGGCTTACGATGTTTTGTGAATATGGGTCCAGGACCGGTAAGGTTTTGGTCCCTTATGGTTAAATCGTAGATTTACGTCCAACTAAGTTACGTTTACATTTACGACCGTGTTTGAGAATAAGGTGCTTCATGACCCTGGACCCAATTTCACAAAAAGGTGTAAATTTATGTCTACGACTAGCACTTACGTCTGCCGTAGATTTACGTTTACGTGCAAGAAGCACCTTATTCTTAAAGACGGTCGTAAATGTAAACGTAACTTAGTTGGACGTAAATCTACAATTTAACACACTCACCGGAGAAATAAAAAAAACCCCTCACATTAGAAACGATGGCTACCGGGTAAATAACAAATGCGCAAAACGCAATTTCGTTTGTTGTCTGCTAACAATAACATCGCGAACGGCGAACCATGACTGCTTCAGTTATTGGAAATGCTGCCAGTATCCGGAAATAATAGTAAATAACGGCGATCGTGCTTGATTTATTATATGTACACGACTAATCGGAGGCACTCTTATATTTACGCCCAACTTTACACGTAACTTATGTTTTCGTTGTTTCGTAAATAGCTCTTCAGTCGTAGATTTACCTTTACGTGTAAAACTAGGCTTACGATGTTTTGTGAATATGGATCCTGGCTCATGAACTATAGGCAGATCAAGCACGTTCAGGTAGGTTATGATCAAAGACTCCAAGGGAAGATCGATGTTTAGTGACGTCATTTCGACGTCACATATTCGAAATGTACCTATTTTAGACCGAACTCTGCAGCAGTTGACAGGCACTAACACTGATGTTCAAACTGTCCGTTACCGTCTCCATGCCATTCGATTACGAGCACGTCGTCCTGTTGTTGCCGTTCCCCTGACATCGCGTCACGTCCAAAAACTGTTGAGATGCGCTCGTATTCACCAACAGTGGCGACGCAGACAGTAGGATCGAACGTTATAATTAACTGATGAATCCACGCTTTTGTATTTAATTTGCAGATTTGCTGATGGTAAGCGTCGACTATGAACATAAGCGTACGAGACAAGGGGCGGGGGTGGGGGGTGGGGGGGAGAGACCGCAATATGTGCCAACCTGAGACCTTTTTACCATTTATTTTTACCATTCTACCCGCACAGTGATTCGCTTGCAACACTATATAGCTATTTGGTAGTAATGCTAATATGAATAAATGATGTTATCCAGATTCAGGCATTTTCGTTTAATTCGGGCAAAAACCCCAGCCTACACCCCCAACAAAAATGGGTTCCCGTACGCCTATACTCTCGGTGTTTTGAAGCGGATAAACAATTGTTGATCTCGTGTAGTTTACAAATAACGATGTTTTTCTTGTTATTATTGACAGACATAACCTGATGAATATATATCATTAAATAACACCATTAAAAGAACTTTTAACCCTATTGTCACATGTAAACAATATAGCCCAGTAGCAACATAGTCACTATATGTACATCGATAGGGTATTCGAGATTAACGGTATCCCGATATACCGGGGATACCAGAATCTAATTTTGGATACCAGACTTCAAGAACCCAGAATCCCACCGGGATGCCATATAATACTAAATTCTCAGGTGGGATACCAGATTTTGAAATGTTAGTATCCAATTGGGATACTGGCCAAAAAAATTAATCTCGAACACTGAGTGAGTGTGTGTGTGTATGTGTGTGTGTGTGTGTGTGTGTGTGTGTGTGTGTAGCGGGGTGCTACAAAGCGGAGGGCACATGCCATGTGGAGGAGACTACATTTCTGGGGGTTATATTTGACAGGAAGCTATCTTTTGTGCCCCATCTTAAATATGTTAAAAAGGACTTAAAAGTTCTCAATATTTTAAAAGTTATTGGTAATACGGGATGGAGAACAGACCGAAAGGTTAGGCTCCGCCTGTATGGATCTTTTGTGAGGTCAAAACGTGATTATGGATGCATTGTGTATGGGTCAGCAAGCAAGTCTTACTGGCAGATGCTAGATCCTGTACACAACCAAGGACGTAGACTATGTCTTGGTGCATTTAGAACGTCTCGTGTAGAGAGCTTGTACGTTGATGCACACGAACCTTGTTTGGGTGCTAGGCGTGCAAAGCTGTCTCTGTAGTATGCCACCAAGATCAAATCATTACCAAAACATCCTACACATAATGCGGTCTTTGATAACAAATATATTTGTTATCAAACACCGCATTCGGGGGGGGGGGGGGGGGGGGGGGGGGGGGGGGGGGGGGGGGGGGGGGGGGGTGGGGGGGGGGGGGTGGTTCGTTTTCCAACATTAATTTAACAGACACTTTGGAAACTCCTTCTTATTTTGTTTTACCACCATGGTGTATTACACCACCTAAAATTGTGTTTGATCTTGCGCATCTGAAGAAAGATCGTATAGATCCTGTTGTGTAGTCCTACAAGTAATTTGTTTTATGGAAATTCAAGGCAAGTACCGTGATTACATTCATTTGTATACAGGCGGATCACGGGATTTGAATTCTGTGACTTGTACTACAGTTTTTCCCATTAGAAACAATACTTTCTATGAGACTGCCCGACTCAGCATCACGTTTTAGTGCTGATGTTTGGGCAGACATTAACGCCTTGGAAGAAATAAAGGATTCGATTGCATCCAACTTTATAATTTTCACTGACTCACTTTCGTGTCTCCAAGCTTTACGAAATATGAAGCATATGCATAAGTATGCATATTCAACAATATATAACGCACATTATTGTTTAATATCAACAAGTATAATCGTATAGTTAATTAATAAAACGCTTAAATGTGACGGCTATTATATATAATACGCCCTCTGGCGAGCTGGTGGTAACGTAACACCTAACGTGTCACGTCAGGGATTAGTCTTCGAAATGAAAAAACAAAACATACCTGATTTTTGCGAATGCTTCGCAATGTTCTGTAATAATATCCATCCCAGTAAGCCGGCAACAAGTATATATTATTTTTCAATACAAAATAAGCCACCATTGTCAAAGTGTTGAAATAACTGTTTTATGTTTTGTACATAAATTAGCCCACGTTACTGAAATAATAATCGGAGTGTGTTCTTGTTTAATTGGTATTTTCTTTCCGTGGCCTGTACCTGTGGTTCCTGATTGGCAGGTGTATATTTAGACGGTCCCCAGACAGTGTGTCTAAACACACTAAAAAGACGTGCCTCTTTGATTAAGATCACAAGGTATTGTCTGATAGCCGCGCGGACGCCCCTCAAATCGTAATGGACATTATCACTTTATAACTGTAAGTAATTCTGTAAAACCCTTGATTAAGAAGACTTTCCCATCTAAAATCACAAAAGTGACCAGTTACGTAGTCCCAAAGGAAAGAAAATTATCACTTGGGTATCGTGAGTGGTCGTTTTTGCTCGAACGTACCATACCAACAAGCTTAATAATAAGCTTTTTTTTTCTTTGGATTTTTTAAAAGAAAAAAAATACTATTACTCGATTTTGTTCTATTGGTGCAAATTGAAATATATTTAGTTAAATAGTGTATTATACTATCAAGTCATTTATGTTGTTTTACAAGTCAGGTTGATAAAAGCGTTTGTTTACACTGTGCTTAAGAGGAGTTGGACGGAGCTGACGTCACTTCGCCCCAACCTATACCACCGGACGTCACAAAAACGAAACAAAATGGCTGCCCCCAGTTAGCAGGAATCATCATGATTTTTTATTAACTCAAACATTACGCGTTTTTCATTTGTTAAAGTGTCAGTATGTGTTGGTGGTCCGGGTATACATCTTTCCAACACATAAGGCTCTTATTTGAGTTTACCCTACCTTAGTCTTCGGGGGGGGGGGGGGGGGGCAAAAAATTAATAGCAATTTTGCATTGTTTCCAGCGTTCTGAAAACGGAAACGTCATGTACTTGGTTTATGGTTATTGTAATGAAAGTGACGTCATTGGAATGCTAATTCATTCTAATTCAAAATTAGCTATATATATATTATTACAATGCTTCGCCACATTAAGATAAAAACTGGTCTACTAACCTTGACCCCTGTCAAAATTCTATAACAAGGAGACAACGCAGTTTACACGCCGTGTAAATTACAGGTCGGTAAGTTTTTATTTTTTCCTAATTCTGGATAAAATGTTAAGTTTAAGTTTTAAAAGATGAAAGAAATAAAAAGTACGTTTTGTCAAATATATGATATCAAAAAATTACTGTTGTATGTCTGATGTTTTATTTATTGTGTAAGAAGGAAAACTAGGGTCCGAAAAGTGACTGTCGTTGACCTTAAAAGCTGCAGTATCTGGAATATTTTTATTATTTAAGCATTTAGAATAGATGATCCAGTTCTGTTTGGTACATAAAAGGCCCACCACATCGCTATAGTTCCGCAATGCTCGCTTATCTACATTATCTAGGTCAACTGCAAACCCGATGGCCAGCTTGTTTTTCTTTTATTAGCGGGACGCCAGTAGAACTGGGAATTTATGCGATTTGCGCAGGCGCTGATCTTCTCACGTGATTTTGAAGAAATTTAACTTTATTGATTGAGGGGTCGTCTTATACCTCCAAAATATATTTATATCCATAGAGGTATGGTACAATACCTTTCCAGGGGTCGGTGGGGGATTTGCCTTGAAAATTTTACAGTGACCAGCGGTTGGCATACGCGTTACATGTAAGGGGGTGTTAATAATTACGTAACGCTCTAGGGGTAGAGGAAGAGGGCTGTATGTTCGATATACGTAACAGTTATGAAGACTATATGTTATTTCTATTCATTACTTAGACCTAAAAATGTGATGGGTTTTTTTTAAATGCGCGGTCGGTCTAGGATCGATCCCCATCGGCGGGATTGTTCCAGCCAGTGCGCCATGACTGGTATATAAAGGGCCTTGGTATGTGATATCCTGTCTGTGGGATGGTACATATAAATGATCCCTTGCTAAAAAAAAAAAATAATAATAAAAAAATATTTTTAAAATGTAGCGGGTTTCCAAGGCGCGTGTGCAGGGATTTCAGCGGGGTTGGAGGTTATAGACTGCGTTGAGCGAAGTTTATATGGGGCCATGTACCCCCAGAAAATATATTTCAATTTTGTTTTTATCTTGGTCAGGGAAAGGTTTCGACACCCCTCCCCCCCCCCCCCCCCCCCCCCACCCCCGCTGAAGCAAATGGTCCGCTTTCAGAACTAAAACATACAGGTTTATACATATGGGGTTTCTGGTGGTGCAAAAACAAAATAGAAAAAGGTCCACTTGGTTCATATTCGAACACCCCCCTCCCCCCCCACACACACACACCCGCCAGGTCCAGATCATGCTACGCCCCTGCTCCCCCGTGCACATGCGCCCGTTTCCTTTCTTAGATTATATGTCAAAATTACCAAACGTTTGACATCCAAAAGCAGATGATTATTAAATCAATATGCCGTAACACTGATGTCGTTAAACAAAACAAACTAACTTTACCCTTTCCAAACGAAATAATATTTATTTGAATTTGTCGATTTTACCACACGTAACATTAAAACATAAAAACGGTCATTTTCTACTTTAGTATATTTTATTAAAAATATACATGATCAATGTTATATATATACAAACTAAACTTTGAAAGTTCTACTAACACTTTATAAAATATTAATTCTTAAATAGGAAGGTACGATTGTCGATAGTACGTTGTCAAGATCAAAACCGGTTTTAACGAAAGAGTAGTACGTATCCTCAACCGAACGTTCTTTGTACAACGCAAGAATTCTCATTTCATTTTTTGAGACGAACCCTACAATTTCAAATCCGCAAACGCACCTGTTAACTGAAATTGACAACAGGCTGTCGTTTGTGGTTTGCCGAGCAATAGCCGCACAGGCGACGAATCGAGCGTATACGTTTGACGTTTGACGTTCATAGCGAACACACACGAATTTTTTTTTTAAAGTGCAGTTGAACTTGTATTTCATATCTGTGCATGAATTTATTATATGGTAACCAGACACTGTAACTTTAAAGTCCGAACCAAAATGTTAACATCTACGAAACATTGCTCTCCTACCTTTATTTTTAGTTAGATTTCAACCACATTTTGTCCAGACAGCAATCTTGAAAAAAACCATTACAATGACACAGAATGAATGAATGAATAAATGTTTAACGACACCCCAGCACGAAAAATACATCGGCTGTTGGGTGTCAAACTATGGTAAATTGAAAACTAAAATGATGAGCAACATCAGTATAAAAATTCAAGATTCAAATAAAAACACAGTGTAAAGAACTGTGCAAAAAATAAAAAATATCACAGATAGATAAAATTTTGAATAAAAGTCCGTATCACGTAAAAACTGCAATAAACGTTCTGGATGGAATCGAAATGACACAGATTCCACATACTATATGATAACCATGTCACCTATATCGACTTCGCTGAGATTGCATAGGACAAAAAGCATGTAATTTTGTGCCGGCTGCCATTTTGACTTTTTATGGAATATTCAACAAGAGGGTGAAAGGATATGACTTAATCTAACAACGTCATAACATGTTATGATATAAAAGCAAACTTGATGACGTCATATTAATTTTAATATTATTATTTTTAATTATTATTATTATTATTTTTTTTAATGATACCACTAGAGAGCATTCATTTTATATTAATTATGTCACATACTTTGGAGGCTTTCACCCCTCTTGAAGAGTATTCCATAAAAAATTTAAAAAATGACAGACGGCAGAAAACTGCATGCGTTTTGCCCTATGCTATCTCAGCGAAGTCGATACTGGCGACATCGTTACAGTCTCGTATGTGGAATCTGTGTCACTGTAATGGCTTTTTCACAACTTGTGTCTGGACAAGATGTGCGGGAAATGTAACGGTAATTATAGGTAGGAGAGTAATTTATTGTAGTTGTTAACAATTTGGTTCGGACTTTAGTAGGAGGCAACAGTGTCTTGTGCAGAAGGTAAGTAAAATTAAGTGTGGAAATTTGGACATACCGGAATGTTTATGTATGTTAAAAACGTGCTTTACGGAAAAGAGTACTTTTAGTTACATGGTAGGCCTATTGTTAATTGTAAATACTTGCCACAAACTGGTAAATTGTAAACATTGCATTATTTTTCTTTGATAACGCACTAGTGCCATTTAAATATAGCACTTCAAAACCTATACCACGTAGTAATACAGACGATATACATGTATCAGTTTCAGTATTTAACGTTACCATTGTCGGCAATCAAACATTATTTGGTACAATGGAACCGTTACACCGTGCGTGTTTTAGCATTGACTCAACACTTATAGAGTTTTTGTCCTTCGCGATGACCGTATTTCTGGACAGGCTACAAATAGAATTTCGTCACGTGATCACTAGTTTTGCAGAAGGCATAGAACGTCGACTGGTGCTCGATGTTATATCCATTTGTTTTTCCCATTTTTAATAGTGCCGTTTTTGGTATTCACCACTGCATTATGTGTCATAACAGCGCACATTAAGAAGATTTATTAATTATATAGGAAAAGGTAGGTAGCAGAATAAAAGATTAGAAACCATCGCAAAAGCCGCGCAGACTCGATTGCTGACCAGTGTTTGGAAAGTGTAGAGTCTCGAGGTTATGGCGATCCATTGCCTTTCTTTTGTGTGGAAAAGAAAATGGCTATTTAGGCGTGTTGAACTGTGTCCTGTAATAATTAGTTATGTTTAAAAATATATATAACATATTGTTTTTGTTTTGTTTATGATTACATTATGTATTTGTATTATAACCCATTTATATAATCAATAGTTTGCACAGAATTTACCCAGAATCAGAAAGTAAAATTTTCCAATTCCCAGAATTGGTGCTATCCTGCTGCAGTGGTTTTCCAATATTTTCACACCGTAGTAATAATACCTACATGCATCAAAATTAAGCATAGTGCTTGGTTACCCAGTTACAATACATTGCGAGCCAGGGGAGGTAGGAGATGGGGTTGACACTTTTGAGACGTTTCTGCCCTGATGCATATTTGGCCCCAGATGTTTCTGCCCCATACCTCTAGACGTTTTGGTCCTAGTCACATCTCTATTTGCGTTTGATTAAATAAAAACATTTAATCAATATGTTTTGTTGTTTATTTTAGATATCGTTATTTTGTGTGCATTGCAAAGGGTTACTAGTCATTTCGTACCATCCATTTCGTACCATAGTTTATGATCATTTTGTACCATAGTCATTTCGTACCTACTTTTTACCCTCTCGTACCATAACGTTTGGTCATTTTGTACCATAGTCATTTCGTACTCGATATCTTATTTATGTCATGGTATGCCACTTCTTATTTTTGACAAATAAACGTTGACGTGTAAACATACCTTGTAAAGTGAGCAAAGGTTTAAATTAATAAAGGTTAAAATGAATAAGAGAAGTAAATTAATGATGCAATGTGTTTCAGTGGTCATTAACCCTATTGAATTAACTTTTCTGAACATATGTATATTGCCACATATGTATATTGCCAATAAATGATTGAGGTATGAAATGACCAAACAGACATGGTACGAAATGACCAAATAACTATGGTACAAAATGGTAAAATTGGGTACGAAATGAATATGGTATGAAATGAATATGGTACAGATTGACTGGTTACCTTGCAAAGCACATGCTATTAATTATCAATTGATTTTTGACAAAGTAGTATGTGTGCTTGCGTGCGTTTAATAAAACGTCTAGAGCTGAAATGTCCAGATACCGGGGCTGGCCATTCCCCAATAGCCCTTTTTTTTTTTTTTTTTTTTTTTTTTTTTTTTTACCCTTACCATGATGTATATTTTCCTGTTGCTCCAAAACATGGCCAATAGACATATAAAATCCTGGTATGGGCAGTGACTTTGTTACCATTAGCTTAGCCAGGATAGAGGCTAGGTTGGGGGATAGGGTGTCAGACTAATCCTCCCACTCTGAGGTGAAACTTTTTTTCTTTTCTTTTAGTCAGTACAACTAAGGCCTGCTTTTCATTAATGCGATTTCGCAAGTGAGTTTATTGATACAATGTGTTTAAATAGAACCTTTTCCATATGCGCTATTCCGTGTGTGGGCATTTAGCGTGCTGGAAAAAAGTATCGATGAGCAATGTTTTCACAGTTTTTCAGTGTGGTGACATGTAACATGAAACATTTACTTTGGTTTAAAGTACAATCCAGTGATAGAAATAAGCAGAATTTTTCACTAGTCCACCGGATACCGGCCTCGGTTGCGTCGTGGCAGGCCATCGGTCTACAGGCTGGTAGGTACTGGGTTCGGATCCCAGTCGAAGCATGGGATTTTTAATCCAGATACCAACTCCAAACCCTGAGTGAGTGCTCCGCAAGGCTCAATGGGTAGGTGTAAACCACTTGCACCGACCAGTGATCCATAACTGGTTCAACAAAGGCCATGGTTTGTGCTATCCTGCCTGTGGGAAGTGCAAATAAAAGATCCCTTGCTGCCTGTCGTAAAAAAGAGTAGCCTATGTGGCGACAGCAGGTTTCCTCTAAAAACTGTCAGAATGACCATATGTTTGACGCCCAATAGCCGATGATAAGATTAAAAATCAATGTGCTCTAGTGGCGTCGTTAAATAAAACAAACTACTTTTTTTTAGTCCACCGGACAAACACATCTAGCAATTGACTTGTCCGACAATATTTTCACTTATCCAAATAAATAGTTGGTTTTATTCAAGTACAAAGACGATGTTTTTCATTGCTCAAAATGAAACTTCATTGAACATTTTTACTTGTCCACTGGACAACCGCCAAGGTACAGTTTGTCCGAGCAGATTTTGTTTATTTCGAACACTGCAATCTGATAACGTAATTTTTTTATAGTAAAGTAACTAATTCGCTTGCGATAATGCAGATATGAAAATGCAAGTGGAATAATATTGATGGAAAGTGAGCCTTAGACTATTCGTATAGGGTCTACTAGATTCATATTCGACTCTCACAGGTCTATGGCCTTGAAGGATTTATATTCGGGATGTACACACACTGTCAAAAAATTGTGTTTTGAGGCAACATGCAAATATAAAAGGTGGTAGTGGGAAAATGCCCCTCACCCCAGCCTTCACTAGTGTAAACAAATTGACATAAATAGCAAATACTTTGTGTTAAGACATAACCACAAGAAAAAAAAAAACCTGGTTGAATCACGTTTTGTGGAAACTGCAATAAGTCTATGCATTGGATCGATAAATTCCCAAGCGAAATCACGTTAATGAAAATTGGGCATTCTGTGTACAGGCTGTACATGCAATCTTATAAATCATATGTTTCTATTTCAGGGATTCTAGTCATGTTAATAACCAATTACAGTTAAATGGGCCAGTGTATTAATTTTGATGTAGTTTGTAAACGGGTCTTACACCTTTTTTTCACCTACATCTAAAATTTAAACATAAAAGCCTGTTCAAACCTTAGATTATTTCCAGCGGCCCCCTTTCACATACTTCTGGATCCGCACCAGCTTGGTAATATATACATGTGTAGTCAATGAGCTATCAACTTACGGTTGGTAGGTAGTGTGCTCGCCTGGGGTTCTTAGGATGGAAACCACTCAATGAATCTGTTCTCTGATTCACAAATGTGCTTTACAACTGAGCTACGTCCCACTACCTACTCGGTGGATATAGGCATGTAGAGTATTTCCTTGACATTTTTTGAAATGTGGTTAATTTTAAGATCCAGTTTCCATTAATGTGATTTTGCATGCAATTTATTGTGGGGGAATATATGCTTTTTCCGTAACTGCATTTTTACTATAATAAAATTGATGTCATCAAAGTGTACTTTTAAGCTGCTAGTAAATACTTTGTGTGTGTGCACTGTATCGATAAACTGTTGCTCGTTTCCGTACACTAAATCATGTTATTATTGTTAATGGACAGTGTGCAAAAGACTAAAGCCCACTTTCCATTCACACAATTCTGCACGTGATTTATCTTGTGCAAAATCAGGTTAATGGAAAGCAGGCCTAAATGCATAGCCAGTTTATCCTAGTAGCACATGCTATGGGCCTTGCGCTTCAGGGGGCCCCACGGTGATGTGTACATGTGTGATGTGATTTTCCCCTCTCCCCAAGGGGGTTGCAAAATATATATCCTTGGATGGGGAACCCGCTGTTATTTGTGCTACAGGCCCCACGGATCCTTAAACCGGCTCTGCCTAAATGTTGTAGCCTCTTGGTATCAATTTTAGCAGATTTGGCAATAGACAGGGTGAACGTTGTATTCAGGTTTCTTACGCATCTTGGAAATCCTGGAATGTTCTTGAATTTTGTGGTTTTTAAATCCAGGCCTTGAATGTTCTGGAAAAAGCATTAAAGTTTTTGCCTTTTTTCCCCATCCAAACTAGTGTTGCACAACTAGATATCAAAGGCTGTGGAATGTACTGTCCTGACTGGAAAGTGCATCCAAAAGATCACTTGCTACTTTTTGTCTTTTGTCTTGGTATACATGTCAAATATTTGACAGACAATTAATTTTTCATTTCAACTTATTTTCGTGCTTATATCCAATTAAGGTTCAAACATGCTGTCCTGGGCACACACCTCAGCTATCTGGGCTGTCTGTCCAGGACAGTGGGTTAGTTGTTAGTGGTTAGTGAGAGAAAAGAGGGTGTAGTGGTCTTACACCTAGCCATTGGGTAATGAAAACTTGCTCTGGGTGGGAGCCGGTACCGGGCTACAAACCCAGCACCTAACAGCCTTATGTCCAGTGGTTTAACCACGACACCACCAAGGCTGGTTGACATCCAATAATTGAGGATTAATAAATCAATGTGCTCCAGTGGTGTTGTTAAACAAAACAGACTTTGAGACCATGGGTTTTGGGTTTGCATCCCAATACAGGTTCCATCAATGTAGCATATATGGAGAAGTGTAAGGTCACTTGTAAATCTCCTCTTACTAACCATTGATTTCTGTCGGACAGGATAGTTCAGATATATTTGAGAACTGTGTGTATCCAGGATAGACTTACTTGAAATTTTAATGATAATGTATACATATACATTCATACACACACACACACACACACACACACACACACATTAAATGAATTTAGCTATTCATGACCAGCTGTTACATTTTATGTTTTGGGTATTTCTAGATAATCATATGCTGGTGTCATAAGAGCATATCATATTACACATTAAACAAATTGATTTGTGTATGTACTATTAAATCACATTATATGCATATACCAGACCTGTCAACCTTTAGACAAGAGAAAGCAGGAGGTGTGTGTTGAAAAAGCAGGAGATTTTGTCAAAAAGCAGGAGATTTTTAAATTCACACAATTTAACCCAAAATCGCAAGATTAAAAAAAAAAACATTATTACAATAAGTTATATGAATACTTTATAATGTCATATATACTTCTTAACCTTAGATCTTGGCATTAAAAAAAAAAAAAAAATATTAATATTTTTTTTTTTTTTTTTTTTTAAAGTTTAAATATTATTATGATTTAATACATATTTAAAAAAAAAAAAAATATTATCCAAAAATGTTAAGAACATGAACAAGAAATAAAAATTTTAATTAGTACATTTACGGTATTACACTTACAGCCTTACAGGTTGCGTTACATTATCATTTGTGGTTAATGTACCTAAGTACCAAAGACAAATTTATATAAATCTTATAAATTAATATTCAGTTTTTACTATAATGAGGAACGGTGGCGTGGTACTTATTTAAAATCATTATAATGATGCAATAAACATTGTATTTTCATTAATCATAAGTAAAACCTCATTACGGACATCGTGTGAAAATATACCGGAATTATACCCATTTCCGTGAGTAACTTTATGTCAATGTCAAACACAACATTTTTTAATTGTACAAAAATAATTCTTGAAGTGTACCCTTATAACCAACATTTTACTGCACAAACATACAAAATTAACTGACACAAGTATGTTTATACAGTTAATTGGTCTTTTCGTTGTCTTGCTGTGACATGTGATTTTAACATGCATCGTGTGTATCGCTGTCAACTCGGAGTCTGGCAGTTCAGATTCGTCATAGTTGCATTATGTAATCCAGTGGGAAGACATTTTACAATTCAGAGGTGTTATTAGAACTAAATTGGATAGTTTTTTTTTTTTTATATGGCAACACTGAATGTCAATACACAGCCTGTTGAATTAGCGGCAACACGCTTTGTAGCCATTACGATGACAACAAACATTATAATTACATGTCATTTTATAAACTCCATGTGCTTTTTTAACAATATAAATAGGCTATCCCACAATTTTCACTTCGGCAAAGGTTAAACAGTCGGGACAATTCGGCCTGTTACATTCTCAGAAGCCGAAAGTAGTCGACATTTGCCGAATGAGAAAAAAAGGCAGAGTTACTTCCCTTCTGTTATTTTGACAAAAGAGGATCGATTTTTTTTATACTTACAAAAATGTCATTTAAAAGGAGAAACTGTCTCCCGCACAGGTGAAAGGAGATTTGATCAAATACCGGGAGACTCCCGCGGAATCCGGGAGGGTTGACAGGTCTGGCATATACATGTGGTTATTAGCCTTGAATCTTATAAACTTGTATAATATACTATTGTTGATTTATGATTTCTTCTTTAACATTTATCTTGCTTTAATTAGAACCAATGAGCACTTTGTTTATGGAAAATTCATAATTTATTGGTGCTGGCCTCCGAGGCCCAAGCCAGCTGGTTAATGGTATAAAATTTAAAAGCTGGATATGGGTTAACATTTAAAAGAAATTGTGTAAGCTGTCCAGTTGATGTGTAGTTTTCTGTATTTGTATATTGCATTAGAGTAATTTGCAATCATATACATGTATAATATTGGTAGAAAAGAAGTTTAAATGTTTAAATTGTTGTTAATTTAAGTTGAGAATAAATCTCAACCATTTCCACAAATTCTTTGTTTTTTTATATGTTTACATTTGATGTAACTAAGAAAGCTGAGACTGTGATAATTAAAGTTTATAAATTAAAGTATCTAGTTCATTTTTGTCTAGCCATTATGAAGTAAAAAAGAGAGATATAGTTATTACTCTTCCAGTGGCAGTGACACTTCTTGTTCAGCGTAAACTATAAAATTTGAGCAGGTTGGGGGTTTGAACCCACAACCCCCCCACCCCCACCCTTCCCCGCAAACATGTCTGCTACGACATTGCTGCTGATGTTGAGGAGACACATGTTGTGGTTTAATACCTTTGGCTTGAGAGTCAAATAATACAGACTATTGACATTGCTGGAATGTTTGGGTTGTTTTTGTGGGTTTTTATTATATATATATATATATATATATATATATATATATATATATATATATATATATATATATATAATATATATATATATATATATATAAATACTAGTTTTTATTTATTTATTTTAAAGTTCAGCTGATTACTTTAAAAATTTCCCACTTTTGATTTGGGATATTCCAGTTCTAGATCTTATTATTTGACTGGAAATAGAAAGTGCATGTAAAAATTGATTTCTATAGATTTCATGCATTTATTGTTGGGGTTTTTTTTAAAGCCAATAACAATTTAAAATATTTTTTAATAAAGCAGTTGAGTATGTTGTTGCTGAACAACTTCTGGTAATGGTTTTGTCATTCAGATTTGGAATCTGTTAATGTATTTCAGCTCATCTGCTTGAGTAGCTAACTACTCAGGTGGTTGTGAAAATCGACTTGGTACTTATTTCCAGCTACAATTCAAATCACTCTGGATATGAAATGTAGTTGAATTAATGTGAGAGGAACCTCCTCAAGACCACACCAGCTAGTCTTACAGAATGCAGCTAGATGGGTTTTTTTTGTTATGTACTTCCAACATATGGGGCACAATACTTCACAGCTTTAGATATTTTAGTCGCTGGATTACTGGTTAAAATGAAAAATTATACAATAGGCCCTGTGCATTTCAGGCAATCTTCCACTGAGGTATACAAACCTTCTCATATAAATTTGACAAGCACCTGGATTGAAGTTAGGCTGGGATTTACTTTTTCAACATTCTAAATAATATGTCCAATCATAAAATAAGCAGTATTTTATTTTTGATTATTTTTATGCATGTATTATACTTTGTCTACAAGGGCTGTGTTACATCTACACAAAGTATTCAAATAATGTGGGTTAGTCTCTGGCCTATGACATCATTAACTTTTATAATTGCTTCATGACATACTAGCATTAATTTATTTCCAAAAGAAAACCATATTGAAAAAACAATTTGCATTCATGTATGTGCATGTGTTTTTGTATATGTATGGCTCTGTTTAATGCACCTTGATTATCAGTATTTTTTTCTTTATATTATAGTTTAGATGTTTAGTTTTTGCAAAATGTTTGGATGTGAACCAGCAATTGCTGTGACCTCTATAGCAAAGTGAAGACATGATTTAAGCCATGTTATTTGTCTACATGTGAACCTAAAAATTAACACGGTTTGACCCTGTTTAGATTGAGGAGTTAAAGTAACCTGGGTTAATTTTACAAGTTAGCTCTGCATTTTTCACATTGTAGACACTTAACCTGAGTTAAAAAGCCGCATGTAGATGGACATATAGACTTTCTGGAACAGAAGATAATAGTGAAAACAACTTAACCTTTAAGCCTCCCCTCTTATCTGTTCCTTAATTTTTTTGATTGATCTGGTACTGAACTAGGAACCCTTAATGCCTGTTGGCATCAGGCCTACTTACCTTTAACATGATTTCATATAATACATATGCACAGTACTTTTTGTATATGTGCATTTCCGCTTGTAGGAAAAAACCCGATCAATGAGCAGGTTTTTCCACTTGCAAATGTTTTGCTTGGTGATGTCATAATTTGGAATGTTTGCTGATGGCTTAATTGAGAAGGTAATTGTTTAGATCTGCTGTACAGGTACTATTGTATGGAAACATGGACTAATATTGGAAAGAGAGTCATGTAGCTTACAACAGAAGATATATCAATAAACATGCTTATGAATAAGAATTTTTGACTAATCTAGTCAAATCAAAACAAAGTAATCGAGCTAAAAATTGTAACTTTTTTTTCTGCTATTGTTTTTCATATATCATTCAATAATATCAGGATTACAGATTATCTTCCACTGATTTACCCACAAGAGTTAGAAATAAAATAAATATCTGAAGGTATTAAATCAGTTTCTTACCTCATTCAAAGCAACACAGATCTCCAAAATAAGCTGTGTGACAAAAGGGATGACATAAATTTTCCAAAGGTTAATTTCCCTTTATGATGAGCAATATACCTTCTGCTCCAGCTTCTAAGATACTTTAGGGCATGCAGTTTTCGAACAATGCCATATTCTGGCACAGAAGTTGTTCCATCACGGTTCTAATTTCCAGGGACTCCAAGGGCATTTTTGAGGCTGCATCATTGACCAAAATTATGTCTGATGCTAAACCATATTTTGAACTTGGGTATACCTTTTCATCTCTTTGGTGAAACTCTTGCACAATTAGTTTTTATCAGTGTACATGAAGTGACCGACTTACCAGCTGTGGTGGAAGTACTTGTGATGGGTGCCACTAGTGGGGCAGGATATGCTTAACTTTCGTGAACCCCTGGGCATCGTTTTACAAAGTGAAAACGGGGCCCTGATATCATCACTGTTACGACTGATTCATGAATGCATGTCATTTCAGCTATACATATTCTAATGAATATTCAGTCCGGTGCTAGTTTTGATTTAGTAAGCTAGTCTGGGAGTGGCAGTCCTCTGTGACTGCATGAGGGAGGTAATCTCCATCTCCAGGAAAGGATCTCAAGAGTCGCTGTGCTATAGAGAATCATGGAAGTGACCACTATTTTGTCAAATGCCCATCTGACTGCATTGTGCAGAGATATGGTCTTGATCACGGATAGTGGTTTTATCATTCAGATTTGCTGCAGAGAATCCTCTACTTGTAATGTTCATTATAGGGATCATAGAAATTAAATTATAATTACCAACACATGCAATAAAATTTCTGGGCAAAGGATCTTTGAGGGTCTTGGTTGTAAGTACATGATATAAATAAGTAATATGTATTGGAAATGCAGATATGGAAATGTTAATTTCTGTGTGTGAAATTGCATCAATGGAAAGTGAGTTTTAAGACCAGTGACAAAAACGAGACACCGGAAGAGAATATTTTTGCATACTAATATTTCACAATTGACACCTCAAACATGGTATTTTGCAAGAAATAAATTCATGATAGCACCAGCAGAGAAAAGAAACAAAACAAATCTTCCTCATATATGTGCATCAATTATACTATAGTCCACACAGTAACAAAGAGCCACTGTATACAGAAGGTAGTCCAACATCGTGGAACATCGACTGCATATACATTGTATATACCAGTAGGCCAAGCGTACTTCCAAAATGTTCAACGATATGATGCAAAACATGAATAGATCTCATTACTAATTATCTTAGATCAGTTGGGATCATGCAGCTATGGAAGTATGCTGCTAAGTGTTTACTGTGATTCTCCTCATGTCATTCAAAATATATATTAAATTCAATGCTTGGCAGTCCTCATTTCTAAAAGTTAACCGTTAACCCCTAGGAATTACGAGACTAGGTTTTTCATTTGTCAGGAAAACTAGGTGGTTAAAATTCATTCTTGTACATGAATGATGATACAGTGAGTTTCACCAACCTTCAGTAATCTTTTCTCTATCAAAGGGAATGATTTTTGTGGGGAATTAAATTCAAAATCATATTATTATTATTGGACCTCACTGTTTATGGGGAGCTATCACTGTGATTCTCCTCATGTCATTCAAAATATATATTAAATTCAATGCTTGGCAGTCCTCATTTCTAAAAGTTAACCGTTAACCCCTAGGAATTACGATACCAGGTTTTTCATTTGTCAGGAAAACTAGGTGGTTAAAATTCATTCTTGTACATGAATGATGATACAGTGAGTTTCACCAGCCTTCAGTAATCTTTTCTATCAAAGGGAATGATTTTTGTGGGGAATTAAATTCAAAATCATATTATTATTGGACCTCACTGTTTATGGGGAGCTATCATTTGCTCCCTATCACTCCCCTGAGACTAGTTCAGAGGGAATAATTTTTCTCTCCTTAACATGTCAATTTATTTGGTAGCAATATGGTGATATCTTAAATGGCACATCATTATCTACGTTAGAAAAGCAATCAATCACTCCGTTGGTAGGCCACATTGGGCTATTTCTTGTTCCAGCCAGTGCACCACAACTGGTATGTACTACCCTGTCTGTGGGATGATGCATATAAAAGATCCCTTGCTGCTAATCGAAAAGAGTAGCCCATGAAGTGGAGACGGCACATTTCCTCTCTCAATAATATCTGTGGTCCTTGACTATGTCTGACACCATATAACTGTACATAAAAAATGTGTTGAGTGCATCGTTAAATAAAACATTTCCTTCCAATCAGTCACTCCCACAATTTGTTTTGATGTCTGTATAATTTTGTGAATTTCATAGAATTTTTTCCATAAACATATTTCTCATTACAGTATTAAACTGAAGGCAGTGTCATTTTAATTTTTGTAGTGAAGCAAAGCATGAAATCGGTTATGAGCCAGAGAACTGCTGCTCAATTTCTAGCATTTTTTCTTTCAGATTGAAATATCAGAAGCAGAGATTTTTCCCATTGTCCGAAATGAAATTCAAGCCTTCGGGAAGGCTTCCAAGTTAACTGAAATGTGGGACTAGTTCAAACTCACAATATTAAAGCACCCTTCAGGAAACATTTTGTTTAGTATCATGTCACGATTCACTACATGTGTTTCAGAGATCGCTACACAATTTTAAAACATTTTCAATTGACTAGAAATATCACTAATCAAGATGTTTAAGATTTAACTGATAAAACCTTTTAATAATATTAATTTTAAAAAGAAAAGATAGTAGTTGGATATTAAGAAGAAGAAAATGCTATAATGTTTTTTGATTTATTGAAACTGTCCTTTAAGCATGTTTAAAAGGGCCACATGAACACTGTCTGAGAGGGTAGCCCACTCGCTGTTCCAGTGGTATGGAATTGCTCTTGCAATTAATGGATGACGGAATGGCTCACTTGCAGGCATCTTGCTACTGGTCTCATGGATATGCTATCATTCAGACATGGCAGGGCTCAACCACAATCCAGAGTTCTCAGTTTATATTTTGGTGGCATAGTTATCTGAAGACAGATTGCAAAGAAATTTATACCCTCCCAACCCTAATCAAACATGAAACGTGTTAACATAAAAACAAAAATTAGTTTCACATGCACCATGAAGTTTTCAGGTAGGTGCTCTGCTTAGTAAGAAAAAAAGCTTCATAAAGTCAAACAATCTTGGAATTTTTATGCATTTGCCATACGCTTTCTACTGACAACCATACAAGCTGTGATTGAAAGGCTCATGTCTAAAATGCTTTATTCAAGTCTGTAACCTATTTTTCATTACCTATCACCGCCGTGGTATGTACTACCCTGTCTGTGGTATGGTGCATATAAAAACCCTTGCTGCTAATTGAAAAGAGTAGCCCGTAAAGTGGCGACAGTGGGTTTCCTCTCTCAATATATGTTTGGTCCTTAACCGTATGTCTGACGCCATACAACTTAGTTTTATTACAGTATAAAACAGCCTGGGTTTAAACTAGTTTTATTGCTGCAAAAACTAGGTCATCCATGTATTTAAGTACATAATATCGAGTAAAACGGGACATGTTTAATTCACTTAAATATGCAAATATGAATATTGGCAGATCTAGATGCAGTGAATGAATGACTGAATGTGTAACCATATTCCAACACAAAAAAGATATCTACCATAGAGTGTCAAACAGGTATACGTATGTATGTGATGGTCAAAATCAATATAAAAATTGTAAAATTACTAATAAAAATAATGTAGATAGATATTAAAGTCATACTTATGAAAGACTCATTGATGCACATTAAAATTGAATAAATATTTGTTTTAAAAGACAAAAATAAATGCTGTGGTCAGATCATGAAAGCAGTGTATGGTAAACAAACTAAAATTGCATTGAATTATCAAGACAAAATGAAAAACATATTTGAAAGTGGCCATCTGTGAAAGATCCAACACAACATACTAAAGTAGACAAAAATAAACACTGGTCAGATCATGAAAACAGTGATTCAAACTGGTAAGCAAACCAATATTGTATGGAATAATCAACACAAAACAAAATACATATTTCAAAACATCACAAATGCTTATATAATTTGTTTTAAAATGTTTAAGAGATACTGAACATGTGCTGCACGTTCGCGACTCAAGGAAACCTATGGGAATGTCATCGGCCCTGCACCACAATGAGCAACAGCACATGCAGGAGAGATTAGATGAAGTTCCATCAAGTCTTGTTTTAGATTTTAGAAAAAAGTCCTCTCATGATGTACAAAATTTGATCATGTTACTTTAATTTTAACATAAAACAGTATGGTTAACTAAATAAATATCTAAAAACAGTGAAGCCACTCTGATCCGGACACCTGTGGGACCAAGTAACAAATCTGGTTATAAGGGGTGTCCGGTTTAGAGAGGTTCTGTTCTGTACTGAGCATTCAAGACTTTTTGTCCAAGGTCAGGTCAGGTCAGGTCATAGGGTTTTACATGCACATTCAGAACAGGCTGTTGTAGCGCATGCCTGTCCTGGGCGCAGCTGGCTCCTCCATCCAGGACAGGGTTTGTCCAAGGTCATATAGCTCTTTATATAATGCAACCAACCAAAGAATTTTTTTTGTGCAGCTAACAACTCAAGTTGGCCTTCAATTAATTTGTTTTAAAATAAAAAAGTATTACCTGTTTTGTTTTACGAAAAAAAAGGTTTAAAATTCATTCTGCAAACTCAGAGTCGGATCTAGGGGTTAGGGGCCTGGGGCCCCCCAGAATTTTGTGATGGTTATAATTTTATTATATATTAATTTTCATTTTTTATGATCCCCCTCCAAACCTCCCCCAAAGTTCCCTTGGCATTCCACCTCATATCACTGGGTCCCCCTAAATGGATTTTTTTGATCCGCTACTGAAACCTGTAGGAATGGTATGGGGAGGGGATAGGGGGCACAATTTTTAGTGGAGAGGTGCACAGTCTTTAGTTGGCAGGGTGGGGTGTGGTGGTAGCACATACCAGATTTTAATTTTAATTTATTTAGAGTGGGCAAACACATTTTTATGTAACTTTTTTTTATGTTATTTCCAGCATGTTGAGCTAGAAGATGAATGATGGGAATCCAACACAGTTGAATTTTAACATCCCAAAAATCAAGAAAAAAGTTTCAAAAGGTGAGTTATTTTTAACTCTTGATTATTTTATAATAATTAATTGGAAGAAACGGAACACCATGTTCAGTGAGAACTGAGTTACGGAGTAGGCTGACTCCTCTTCTAACCTGCTACCAGAAATTATAAACACCATGTTCAGTGCGAACTGAGTTACGGAGTAGGCTGACTCCTCTTCTAACCTGCTACCAGAAATTATAAACACCATGTTCAGTGCGAACTGAGTTACAGAGTAGGCTGACTCCTCTTCTAACCTGCTACCAGAAATTATAAACAACATTTATACAGTGAAACCGGGCACCCTCGGAGCCAAGTAAAAAGTCTGGGTTTTTTAGAGGTATCTGGTTTAGAGAGGTTCTCTTATGTACAGATATTTGAAAAAGGACCATAAAAAATGTCCGGTTTTGAGGGAATTCCAGTTTACAGAGGGTCCTGTTTTGAAGGAATTCCGGTTTACAGAGGGTCCAATTTTGAGGGAATTCCGGTTTACAGAGGGTCCAATTTTGAGGGAATTCCGGTTTACAGAGGGTCCGGTTTTGAGGGAATTCCAGTTTACAGAGGGTCCGGTTTTGAGAGGTTTCACTGTAGTAGTAGTCATAAAAGTATAGTCATAATAATAGCTGTATATACATGGTATTGTGGTCTATTAGAGTGCACCTTGCCGACCAATACCTCTAACTAAAGCACTCGAGGTTTCTGTTCTATTAAATTTTCCTCACCCTTAGTCCATTTCAGTCCAGTCTCTACCCATCGACCAGTCCAGCTTGGGTATCCCTAACAAGCCAAACTCCTGGCATAGCTCTCTGGGTCATTGAAACACACAAACCCCCTCACAATGCCAAAGAATGGATTATGAAGGGGACTTTTGGTAGTAATGGTAGCGTTGATATAAAGTGCCAGTTTGTTAACTTTAATATTTCTTACATGTAGGGGGATGGGATGTAGTTCAGGGGTAAAGCATCGCCTGATGCGCGGTTGGTCTAGGATCAATCTCCGTTGGTGGCCACATTGGGCAATTTCTTGTTCCAGCCAGATACCATAACTGGTATATCCAAGTCCGTGGTATGTACTATATAAAGGATCCTTTGTGCTTAATGAAAATTTTTAACCAGTTTCATCTCTTTAAGACTATATATCAAAATTACCAAATGTTTGACATCCAGTGATTAATAAATCAGTGTGCTCTAGTTGTGTCATTAAACAAAACGTTTTCCTATTATAGGTATCTCACTGACTACATTTTTATTCACCAAATACCTCTTACATACATATATTTATAAACATTAAATATATATATAGGCCTATATATAAAATTTACTTCATTGTGATTAGATGGCATTAAAAAAGTGACTATTATATATGATAATGTCGAAAATGATTTTATTATGGAAAATGGGTCATGATAAAAATATATTATTTCTGTTCTTTATAACTGTAAGAATTGGTTTTAAAACAAAATTTGTCACACCTTTAATCAAAAGGTGGTGGCAGTAATTTCAACTTTTGCAGAGCTGTTACATTGTGGCACCAGTGTTCAGGTTTCTACTTTAGGTTCTAGCCCAGTGGTAAAGCGCTTGCTTGATGCGCAGTCGGTTTGGGATCAATCCCCATCGGTGGGCCCATTGGGCTATTTTTCGCTTCATCCAGTGCACCGCGACTGGTACATCAAAGGTCGTGGTATGGTGCTATCTTGCCTGTGGGATGGTGCATATAAAAGATCTCTTGCTGCTAATTGAAAAAGAGTAGCCCATGAAGTGGCGACAGCGAGTTTCCTTTCTCAAAGTCTGTGTGGTCCTTAACCATATGTCTAATGCCATATAACCGTAAATAAAATGTGTTGAGTGTTTCGTTAAATAAAACATTTCCTTCTTGTTTAGGTCAATTTCTCACAAACTTTAAGTCCTAGATCAGTGAAATGTGGATTGTAGTTACGTTTATGAATATTCATCTCAATGGATGTTTAAAAATATACTGTTTCAAAACAATAAGTGAACGTGTGGTATTTGAAACCACATATAATTCACTACTGGAGTAGTTATGTCTGTATAAAATACACAAATGTAATGTGGGATAAATTTCAATAATTAAGTATTGCTTAACAGTTAACTTTCTAATATTGTGGATGAGGGTTTTTCACTGCAGTTAATATTTGCACTGGCATATAGACATGATTTTATAGGGGTGTATGTGTCAGCAACATTGTCTATGAGTCTTGTTATGTGGCGACAAGAAAATACATAAATATATATTAGTGTGGTGGAGAAAACAAAAAAGAGGTGTGATTGGTGTGGGGCCATTACCCTCATGACCCCCCCCCCCCCCCCCCCAATCTGGCTTTGCCAGTGAATATTTGTTGTTACTATTTATGTTTTTCATTATTTCTTTCCATCAGTATATTAAAAATATTGTTAAAATGAAAACAAACCAAAAAATCCCAAAATTAATTTTTGAGAACTTGGTTAAATTACAGTATTTATCAAGCTTTAACAAGCACGTGATTTTTTTTTATATATACAATCAATATCACCAAAGTTAAAAGGGTTTTTGGTATATTTAAAAAAAAAAATTCTTTTGCCAGACAACTTGAGAAGCGTAGACCTCACTAGTCGGGATGCTACTGACATTCTACAGACCATCGACCAGCGCTGCCTTGACCACTCGTACAAAGGTCAATGGCAGGTCACCTCTGTACAGATCGTGGACAACCCGGAACTGGAGAGTACCTACAGGTGAGTGAGTGAATTAGTGGAGTCCTCATTTAAATACAGGTGAGAATGTGAATTAGTGGAGTCCTCATTTAAATACAGGTGAGAATGTGAATTAGTGGAGTCCTCATTTAAATACAGGTGAGAATGTGAATTAGTGGAGTCCTCATTTAAAGCCATTGTCTTTAGTTACTACAGGTGAGAGAGTAAATTAGTGGAGTCCTCATTTAAAGCAAGTGACTAGTTACTACAGGTGAGAGAGTGAATTAGTGGAGTCCTCATTTAAAGCAAGTGACTAGTTACTACAGGTGAGAGAGTGAATTAGTGGAGTCCTCAATTAAAGCCATTGTCTTTAGTTACTACAGGTGAGAGAGTAAATTAGTGGAGTCCACATTTAAAGCAAGTGACTAGTTACTACAGGTGAGAGAGTGAATTAGTGGAGTCCTCATTTAAATACAGGTGAGAATGAATTAGTGGAGTCCTCATTTAAATACAGGTGAGAATGTGAATTAGTGGAGTCCTCATTTAAATACAGGTGAGAATGTGAATTAGTGGAGTCCTCATTTAAAGCCATTGTCTTTAGTTACTACAGGTGAGAGAGTAAATTAGTGGAGTCCTCATTTAAAGCAAGTGACTAGTTACTACAGGTGAGAGAGTGAATTAGTGGAGTCCTCAATTAAAGCCATTGTCTTTAGTTACTACAGGTGAGAGAGTAAGTTAGTGGAGTCCACATTTAAAGCAAGTGACTAGTTACTACAGGTGAGAGAGTGAATTAGTGGAGTCCTCATTTAAATACAGGTGAGAATGAATTAGTGGAGTCCTCATTTAAATACAGGTGAGAATGTGAATTAGTGGAGTCCTCATTTAAATACAGGTGAGAATGTGAATTAGTGGAGTCCTCATTTAAAGCCATTGTCTTTAGTTACTACAGGTGAGAGAGTAAATTAGTGGAGTCCTCATTTAAAGCAAGTGACTAGTTACTACAGGTGAGAGAGTGAATTAGTGGAGTCCTCATTTAAAGCAAGTGACTAGTTACTACAGGTGAGAGAGTGAATTAGAGGAGTCCTCAATTAAAGCCATTGTCTTTAGTTACTACAGGTGAGAGAGTAAATTAGTGGAGTCCACATTTAAAGCCATTGTCTCTAGTTACTACAGGTGAGAGAGTAAATTAGTGGAGTCCTCATTTAAAGCCATTGTCTAGTTACTACAGGAGAGACAGAGTAGGCCTGGATTGAAAATGTGCTAACCTGAGACCTTTTTACCATGTATTTCATTATTCTACCCTCAAATTTAGTTGTGATGTATGTAAAAATGCATAGTGATTTGTTTGCAACCCTATATAGCTGTTTGGTAGTAAAGCTAATGTAAATAAATGTTATCGAGATTCGGGCATTTTCGTTTAATTTGTGAAAAAATCCAGCCTGCCCCACTACTGTCATGTCCCTTTACAATTGATTTGTGTGAACATTGGTGTCCAAGCTGTGTTGCTGAGCACTTGTATGTAGCAGTTAATGAACAGTGATTGATTACCTTGTAGGTGGTGTCATAATCTTCTCCGTTAGTTGACAGCTGTACAACAGGTGGGGACTTGATTTAGTGCATCTATCCCGCAGTCGCTGTATTCATGTACATTGGCAAGATATGATAACCAGATATATTTCTATATTTTCAGTCACTGACCAAAAAGATAGGTCACGTGACATAAACCCGACTCAAACTTGAGTATTTTAGACTAGATTTTGGTTTAAACAATATTTATTTGACAAAAACATTGGGATTGGTCAGCAGGCTTAGCCTATATTAAGACCTCTCTACATTTTACATGTGGATACATGTTTAGATACCACAGACTTACATAGTAGGTTTGAACAAAGAGAAAGAAAAGGAGAAAGGGTAGAGAGAATGATGTGGATATAGTGAGTAGAAAACTGCAGAACGTTTACATTGGATTGGGGAATTTCTAGCCTAAAATTAGTGTAAAAAGACTAGATTTTCAATAAACACACTCTTTAAATCATTTGTTTAAGTACAGTAAATACAATGTAGTTTTGTGATAACAATACAAAACTTGAACAGTACAAATTTATTTATGAATTAGAGTTTAGAGAGAGAGAGAGAGTAGTTTTACATGCCCCCATACTACTATGGTTTCGGCCATGTACATCCCGGGTCCGGTCTCTGGATAGCCAGTGGTCTGACCTGGGACAGGATACTAATGGGCAATTTGGAGTAGAGTTTAGAAATGCTTTTTTTGAATGTGACAAAATGTAGCTAGTGTTTTAAAAGGAATGATATCATGTATCTTGTATGATGTTATATGTCAAAAGTCTTGCTAGGTTGATGATGAACTTTAAAAAACAAACATTTGGAACTTCGTTGTAGTATAGAAGTACCATCAATAAAGTGAAAGTAGCATAGCCACCGCAAAACGAAAAAAGGAATCCCTCCAAATTATTATGTATCTATTTCAAAAGTGTAGCACCCATTACACACAGTAGGCATGTGCGTAATGCAAAAACAAAATCCAGCAGGGTTACACATATATAATTCACGTAACTGAACAATTGGTTACCTAGGTAAAAACCATGTGAACTGACTTCAGGTTACCTCAGATTTCAAAATATTGTCCCCTGTAAAGAGACACATAATATTATTTTACTAAATAATATTTATACTGCATTATTAGATAATATTAAAATATGTTGTGTGACAACCCTAGGGCCATTCAAATATTACATAACGCTGTGGGGGGGTTATGTCCAAATGTTATCATTATGCAATGTTACAGGGCTGGGTGGGTGTCCTGAATAGTGTTACATAACACACTTTTTAATTTTAATTTTTTAAAAATATATAAATACTTAAAACAGCGACAGTTATAGCTATAGTTCTTCCCACAGGGAACGCCTTTTTTTCCTACTATGGAATTTACTATATGTTATTTATTTCTGAGCCGTTTGTTTTCAAAACTGCACACAAAGATAGTTTGTGGGCTTTTTTTGTTATTACCAAAACACTTTTACTCTTTTTTTTGTCAAACCAAGCTAAAATTATTTACAAAATCAAATCAAATCAGTTTATTCATAAATATATAAACAGCACATTAAATTCAGTAGCGTAGGAAGGTGCTAAAAAGGGGGGGGGGGGGCACACGTATATAAATATATACATGTATAAACCATTACTGCTGCTACTGGAGTACCCCTCCTTGCCCCTCACTTCCGACGCCTGTGAAATTATAATACACCTATATAGCATGACTTGTTTGGATATGTGTTTGTGTGTGTGTGTCTCCAAGCATTACTTTTTACTTTATTTTTTTATGTGGGGTGTATGGTCTGACTTTACGTAGCATTATGGGGGAGGGAGGGTGTCTAATTTTGACCAAAAAAAGCCATACATAATATACAAACGGCCCCTTAGGCTGTATCCATTTTCCATTTTCCTTATTGGATTTGTGATTTTCAATTATTAAAGTATAAATACCACTAGAGAACATTAACTTATTAATTATTGGTTATTGGATGTCAAACATTTGGTAATTTCGACATATAGTCTTACTGAGGAAACCCGCTACATTTTTCCATTAGTAGCAAGTGATCATTGATATGCATCACCCACAAACATGATAACACATACCACGGTCTTTGATATACCGGTCGTGGTGCACTGGCTGAAACGATAAATATATTACTCAAAAGAATTTAAGGGTCAAAAATGTATAACCAAATAAGTTTCAGAGTGTATTAGATTGATGATGTAAACTACACCAAAAATTTAATTTATTGTTCCATATTTACAAAAAACCACAAATAAACGTCACTGTATACAAGAAAGTCACATGACATGCTGTCAAAGTTGAAGGTTGTCAAACATGGATTTTACACATTAGAACATTCATTTAATAGTGTGTGAATCCTCCCCTGGCGCAAATACACTCGACACATCGTTGCCTCATGCTGTTGATCAGACGTCTGAAGAACTCTTGGGGAATGGCCTGCCACTCTGCCATAAGAAGTTGACCCAGATCATGAAGGTTGGCCGGAGGGGCATGGTTATCCCGAACTCTCCTGCCTAATTCGTCCCAGGCGTGCTCTATTGGGGCCAAGTCATGTGAATATGCTGGCCAATCCATCCTGGCAATACCTTGTTGTCTGAGAAAGTCCGTTACCACCCTGGCGCGGTGGGGTCTGGCATTGTCATCCTGCAGAACTGCCCCGCCGCCAATCTGCTGAAGGCCTGGGAGAACCAACGGCCGGATAATCTCATTCAGATAGCGGATTCCATTCAGATTGCCATCCACCACATAGAGGGGGGTCCTGTGGTGGATAGAGATGCCGCCCCACACCATGACACTGCCACCACCGAACCGGTGACGTTGTCTAACGTTAACGTCAGCGAAGCGCCCCCCAGGACGTCTGTAGACACGAACCCGACCGTCGTTGAACTGGAGACTAAACCTGGACTCATCAGTGAACATCACTCGACCCCACTGAACACGTTGCCACCGCAGATGAAGTGTGCACCAGTGACGTCTGGCCGTTCTGTGACGTGGTAGGAGTGGTGGTCAAACAGCCTGGCGATGGCAGCGTAGATTATTGGCTCTCAGACGATTGCGTATGGTTTGATCAGACACTCGAGTTCCAGTCGCCGTCCGCAGATTGTCACGTAATCGGCGTGCAGTGGTTGTACGTTGACGTAGAGCCATATTGGTGATGTAGCGGTCCTCTCTATTTGTAGTGCTTCGGGGTCTACCCAAACGTGGACGATTTCGAACAGAATTCGTTGATTGGTACCGTTGCCACAGTCGGCCAACGACACTCTGACTGACACCAAGTCTCAGAGCAACATTTCTTTGCGTATTGCCATCCTGAAGCCAAGCAATAGCCCTTCCTCGATCTTCGATAGTCAGTTGACGTCGTACCATTGTCAAATTTGGAGTGTGCACCGTACACGAACGCGAGCTCCAATTATACAGAAATTCAGCATTGGGAACATGGAATACACATGCAAAGCGTGCAAATGAAGCGCTTTGTGAAAAAGCAAGTTATGGGCACTTAGCAGACCTTTCACTTTCGCCCTAATTTACGTGCAAATGTAAGCATGTTTTCGCCATTAGAACTAGTCGACAGTGTCAATGACAGTGGATTTTAATTCATTTATGGGTTGCTTAGACCCACTTTCGTCAAAATGGAACAATACCATGTGTGACATTATGGTCTAGCTAATATAATTGACATTCAGAAAATAATGTCGAAAATATCGTCTGACCCTTAAATTCTTTTGAGTAGTATATAGATCAATGAGCCCATCGATGGGGATCGATACAGACCGACCCAGATTAAGCAAGCACTTTAAATACAACTGGTTTAACATATCCATAATTAAAAAAAAGAAAAAAGAAGATTTATGTGTATATATAGTACTTTGTATTCTTGGACTAATGTAGCCTAATCACTGTTAACTTGCCAAAAGAAGAGAAAGGAATGTTGGACTTCTTCCCCACATCCGAAATTAAAATTTCCACCTCTTTGTCTGGGGTTCGGACGTTTGTATAGTGTCCATTCTGGCAAGTCAGCTGCTGTACCGAGATGACGTTTAGAGGGAATTTCCTTGATGTCACCGAGAAATACCCCATCTTTTCTATCTCCACTTAATGAGAGTTCCCATTTTTGTTTACGACAAATATTGTAAATCAAGGAAGGAAATGTTTTATTTTATGATGCACTAAACACATTTTATTTATGGTTATATGGTTAAGGACCACACAGATTTTGAGAGAGGAAACCCGCTGTCCCCACTTCATGGGCTACTATTTTCGATTAGCAGCAAGGGATCTTTTATATGCACCATCCCACAGACAGGATAGTACATATCACGGCCTTTGTTACACCAGTTGTGAAGCACTGGCTGGAACGAAAAATAGCCCAATGGTTCCACCGACGGGGATCGATCCTAGACCGACTGCTCATCAAGCGAACACTTTACCACTGGGCTATATCCCGCCCGTATCGTAAATCATGACACACTAAGAGAACTTTACAATACCTTCAAAAATCTGTTGTATCTTAAATCTATGACATTTTGATGTTAGTTGGGCCATTGGGCTATCTCTTGTTCTAGCCATTGCACCACAACTGGTATATCAAAGGCCATGGTGTGTGCTATCCTGTCTGAGATAGTGCATATAAAAGATTCCTTGCTTCTAATGGAAACATGTAACATGTTTCCTCAGTAAGACTATATGTCAAAATTACCAAATGTTTGATATCCAATAACCGATGATTAATAAATCAATGTGCTCTAGTGGTTGTGTTAAACAAGACAAACTTTTTCATTAGTGCTAATTAAAATTGTTTATTTGATATATTTTTAGAAAAAAACGTTTGGAGCTGAAAGAAGATGGCCGTCACAACCGAGAATTGAGTGAGCAGTTCTGTTTCCTTTCTTTCCGGTCTGACCACCAGGTGGCGAACAGAGTTGTTAAGCAGGGGTTGAAGACTCGGCTTTTGAACATCAGCCCACTTGGTAAGATAATAATCTCTTCCTTTTTTTTCTTTTTTCCCCCCATTTTTTACTTGTTAGAATCCTGTTGAAGATGGTTACTGCCAGATCCCACTGGCTTTGAAAAAGTTGGAGATTAAAAAATTAGAGGTGGTCTTTCATCATGGCATCTTCCTGCCAAAATTATTTATTTTAAGTTTTGTTTTGTAAGCATTATACATGCAGGGATGCAGAAATGGAAACTATTTCACTGGCCCGCCAGACCAAAACCAACTAAAATATACTAGCCCGCCAGAATTTCTACTAGTCTGCCTGCCTATAGAACAATATTGTTTAACAATATTATAATAATTATTACAAAATTCTAGTGACATCCTGCAAGTATTTAACAGAACAATCTATTCAAAACACACTAGCAACATATTTTCAACGTAATCAAGCCATTTCTAAGAATGTCCCGCTTGTGCAGTTCGGAACTCCGAAGTCGTCTATTGTCAATGCGGTACATGTATTGATGTGTATTTTGTCATCATTCTGAGCAGTTTTTGTGAATAGTTTAAAATTCCGACAAAAAATAAAATAAAATAATAATAAATGAAAATAAATAATAAATTGCAATTAGAAAAAGACAGTTTGCCAGTCGGACTGGTAGTTGTACTTTTTAACTCGTCCATCAGATTTTGAACTCGCATTTGGCGAGCAGGTGAGTACTTTCTGTACCCCTGTACATGTACCCATAAAAAATTACAACTAAATAATTTAATTTACTAATAAGTTGTACTAGTAGAAAAAATATTTTATTGAAAAATATTTAGTGGATGACTGATGGATTTGGGGTAGTTGAGGCACACACTCTATAGCATATACCAGGCATGTTTTGCACACTTCATGCAACTGACATGTCTGCTGGACCAGTATCAACCAACATTTACTATAATCCGAACCAAATTGTTAACAACTACGATAAATTACTCTCCTACCTTTAATTACCTTTATATGTTCTCTATTTTTTGTCGAAACATAAATCATGAAAAAAAAACATTTTACAGTGACACTGATTTCACATACGAGACTGTAACGATGTCACCGATATCGACTTTGCTGAGATTGCATAGGGCAAAAGACATGCCATCTGCCATTTTGCTTTTTTTATGGAATACTCTTCAAGAGGGGTGGAAGCTTCATAAGTATGTAACATAATTAATCTGACATTATGATGAGTGCGTTGTACCTTAGCACATATCATGACGTTAGATTACTTCATATCGACCCGCCCGTTGCATGTATTTTTTTCATGATTTGTGTCTGGACAAAATTTGGGGTAAATCTAATGGCAATTAAAGGTAGGAGAGTATTTATCGTAGTTGTTAACGAAATAGGGTATTATAAGTAGGAAGGAAAAACTTTTTATTCTTACAAATCTTTTTCCCCCCATTTTCAAGCTAATACGGTATTTGCTGAATAATATTCCTGATTATGTTTTCAAAACTGTTTCTTTGTGTTACAATGCATACTCTTAAGCAGAATGATTATTAATTTTCTAGACTAAAATAGTCAAAATTTCGTTCAACCACAATCTGTAATTTAAACATGACCCAAGTCCAGTTACTATACTGCAATATTATTAACTGTGATGACACTAAAAGAACATTATAATTTGTTCATTGTAAAACCCCAAAAAGTATTTAATATCAAATCTGACAACGGCAGGGCTTGAAATAAGGAACTAAAATATGACCCTTTTTTAAATAGCAGGGCAAGTAGAAGTAGGCTATTTCTACGAATATTGGTTTGTGAAAAGTTAGGATCTCTAAGATGCCAGCATGATTTTTGTTTTTAATTTTGATCATTAGCCATGTATAATCAATGTGTAGAAATGTTGAAAGAAATATTGGCTTTGGGTGCACAGTCCAATTGTCTTGGTGCCCTCAAACATTTCCTCAGACCCAAGGCCAAAATCACCTTGCCATGAATTACTTTTATTTTATTCTACCACTGTTTATCTGGTTAGGATTGCAAAACATTTTTCTTCTTGTTTATAACTGCAAATATGACCACACCGTCCCCAATCTCATCCCTGTCTATGCCAGCAGTGGTGTCACAATCAATTAAAGTGAGTTTTCTATGGTAACTTATTGCATTCAACTTCCCATTAAATCATGTTATATAACTGGTAAAATTCACAAATTATCACACAAACTGCTCCAAACAGAACAGTAGCAAAATAACACTATATTGCTTCGAAAACACATCTCTAGGCATTTATATTTCAAAATTTTCCTGGACTGGCATGCCCCAGACTCCCCTAGATATCTTGCTCCCTCTGTTTGCCAAAGGTAAACTCAAAGTTGCCCTTTTTATCATTTTGGAACCCCACCCTTTTAAAAATCCTAGATCGGCCCTTGGTGTATGTACATGTATTTAATGAAAGAAAGAAAGAAAGAAATGTTTTATTTAACAACACATTCAATACATTTTATTTACGGTTATATGGCGTCAGACATATGGTTAAGGACCACACAGATTGAGAGAGGAAACCTGCTGTCGCCACTTCATAGGCTTTTTTTTTCATTTAGCAGCAAGGAATCTTTTATATGCACCATCCCACAGACAATAGTACATACCATGGCCTTTGATATACCAGTTGTGGTGCACTGGCTGATACGAGAAATAGCCCAATGGGCCCACCGACGGGGATCGATCCCAGACCGATCATGCATCGAGTGAGCGCTTAATGGTAATGAAGTAACGTTCAAATCATTTTCGAGACATTATTTATTGGCTATTTGTAAACAGTATGAGATGATTTGCAAATTTATAGTGTTTCCACATGAATCACAAATTTTAACCATTTACAAACTTTTCAATGGGTTAGTGACCATTTTGTTTAGTAGGTTTTTTTTACAAGTATATATTTGTTAAAAAAAATTATACCTGTAAGTTTACAGAATTATTTAATATTTACAAAAAGCATAAATGATAAACATACATGGACACTTCTATAATAAACATACACAAGATTAGCACTGCAGTAACATTTTTATATGGATAACAATCGAGGTACATTGTAACATAACACACACAGTTTTCAGATACAACTACATGTAAATTTGTTATGCGATGGAGGTAGCATTCATGACAATATATTTACTGTCAGTTTTTGTCTGTGGTTAATGTCAAATGCTTGGGTACCAAATTCAATCTTTTCATCACAATTCCAATCAGTTCACCTCCAGGTTAATTGTTCTTACACCAGAAGATGACCTCATCATAGCTACATGTATATTATGTAATAATAAACCAAAAATTGTAAGAAAAATAAACAACAACAACAACAAACACAGGCAAAAAAACTAAATTGAATACATTTTTGGGGGGGAGCATGGATGTATCAATTCCCCGCTGCCCCATAAACTTTGCTTGCCACAGTCTAGACCCCCCCCCCCCCCCCCCCCCCTAAAATATCCTGCACATGCACCTGAAACAACAAATTACAAACATACAAAACCCCCAACATAATTGGCTCTGACCTGCTTGGTTAGCTTGGAGAGCAGGATGTACATTTCTAGTTCAATCAACCAGTAGAAAGGTGCCAGAAAGACGTGCTAGATAAACTGTCTAACACACCTCCCCTACTCAGTAATCCACCCTTTTCATTCATCAATAGGTCTCGTTGTTTAGGAGGTAGATGCCGTTGCTACCTTTTCGTTATGTCATTCCATAATCAAGGGTAGCACATGACTTGACGTAATGTGTAACACCGCATGCATTCCTTCTAGCGACGTAATATACATCAGCTGTGAGCAGCGTCGTGACATCACAGTACAAAAATAGAGTGCATTTACTTTAATAATTATACTAAAATTATAAGTATAATTGAAGTAGAAAATATTTCTGGCACTCGTCCTTTTGTAGAGGTTTTTTTTTCGACACTTGTCTGAAGAAAATCAATCCTTGGAGCTCGCTAAAGCTTGCTGCAACTATTGATTTTCTTGAGACTCATTTCAGAAAAGCCATCAACAAGAGGACTCGTGCCACAAACTATTAGTATAGCTCAATGATTTTTTATTTGGGATTGTCTGACAGTTTAACAAGAACAGTTGCCACTCTGAATACTAAAGTCGTTTGCAGGAGTCTGGTAGGCTGCGCCATCTCCATTTTAATTTCTACCAGAAAATAACTTGAGGATGCGTAATAATAATTTAAAAAATACCTCAGGTGCCCCTACTACTACTAGGTGGTTATAGGTTTGAAATCTTTTGAAATTGAACACTGCATTTCATGTACTTTGATAAATTTTAAACAGCAGTGCAATTTTATCCGTCGTTACCCTCTGGTACCACCGTTATTAGACTAAGTGAACACATTAAGTTAAATGACCACAGGACAGTTAAACTAAGTGGACCTATTAGGTTACGCATATTTCTCTTTCCAATCTGTGATATTTTGGGCCATTTGTTGGAATTGCATTTATCACACACAAGTACTGGTATATGTTTGTGTAATAGCTATTGAATCAGTAATATGATTTGAGAAGTCGTTAAAACATTTCTTTCTTTTTTTATACACATATTTCTGATCTGCCTCCAGTATATTACACTTCCCTTGTCCAACACCTTAAAACTGTGAATAAACATTCTTCATCTTTATATTTGAATATTTGAACTTCACCTCCAATATTTTACACTTTCGTCTATGTTATATGGCACATTTTTGTAAATAATCTAACACTGAATTACTTCTTCACACATCAGACTGCGAATTTTAATTTAACAGGCTTGTGTGTTTCTGAAAATTCCAGACTTTTTAAGTCAGAAAACTTAAGATTATAAGATGGAATCCTAAAAAATATATACACTCTGTGTACAGCATTTTCATAATTCAGGCAGAATAAATTCAGGCAGAATCTTCACAAAATGACAATCTCCAAATCCAATGTCCACGCTCCTACGTGATGGTATTAGTATTAGCTGCAGACTTGTTGTCCACAACTGTCAGTTCTATGTCTGAGTTACAAACAGGAGAACTTGTAGTTTTTTCAACACCATCCCATGCTGTTTCCATGCTTGTTTGACTCTGAGGCTGAATTAACACTGGCATCGGTTGTTGCTCATCTTTGTCGTTAGGTGTTACTGGCGTTATCACTGCAGATCCATTTTCATTGTGAGAATACTTCAGGTGTTTGTGGTTTTTGTGTGTCGTTCGACTAGCTGCTGCTGCGTATTCGACAGTTTCCGCTGCGTCCACCATAGTTCCTGACAGACACAGGTTACAACACAGTGCGCACGGCAAAGCGCTGTCGGGCGAATCACAGCAGTTACAGCACCCATCACAGTCACAGTCACATCCGTCACAGTTGCAGTCAGACATTTTCAGACATCAGACATTTAAATGTGATCCTTGTTGGCGTCTGGTTTGCACTATGTCTAAAATAAATTTGAAAAAATTTAGTAAGATTTTCCTGATTCCCCCATCCCTCCCTATTTCAGCCAGTGCCCCACACAACTGATCATTAAAGCAAAAAAATGTGACATAAATGTGTAGTCCTGTCTGTAGGAAAGTGCATTTACAAGATCTTTGTGAAACAGATTAATTTTTTTTTTTAATTTATTAGGATTTTTTTTTTTTTTAATTGTGTGTGCAATGTTTTCAGTTTTCTGCAATTTAAAAAAAACATATCATATTCCTGTCAATTCTGCATAGAGGCCAGCATGTTAGACCAAGTACAGGCCTAACCCAGGGGCCAATCTTATACCCGACCATCAATATTAAACTTTCCAGGGTTTTTCATTATCCATTTTCATCTTAAAGGAAGGGACAATTAAGGCATTTGGCCTGGTATGCATATTCAATGATATATAATGCACATTATTGCTTAATATCAACAAGTATAATCATATAGTTAATTAATAAAACGGTTAAATGTGACGGCTATTATATATAACGGGCGCAGCCATTATGTACCCTCTCAGTGAGTACACCCTCTGGCGAGCTGGTGGTTATGTAATACTTAACGCGTAACGTCAGGAATGAGCCTTAGAGAAACACAATATACCTGATTTTTGCGGGATGATAAATAGTCATACATTGCAATGTTCTGTAATAATACACATCCCAGTAAGGCAGCAATAAGTATATTCAGCACTATATATATTATTTTTCAATACAAAATAAAATACCATTGTCAAAGTGGCAACACCACAAGTCGAAATAATTAACAATGTTTTGTCCATTCATTAACCTATGTACTGAAATGATACACGGAGTGTTTTCTTAGTTAATTGGTCTATGCTGTTAGTTGCTTCTACCTGAGATTCCTGATTGGCAGGTGTGTATTTGATTGGTAACCAGATGAGCCAATTAATTAACACTGTCTAGACACAAAAATACATACTGGTATTGTGGAATATTACCTGTCACCCCTAAAAATGGTAATGGACAAGGTTTATTACTGTAAATAGTTCTGTAAAATTATTGATTTAAGTAGACTTTTCCATCTAAAACCACAGAACTGACCAATTACGTACATGTAATCCCAAAGAAAAGAAAATTATCACTTGGGTATCGTGGGTTGTCATTTTTTCTCCAACGTATCATATCAATAGGCCTAATAGTGTACATTTTTCCATTATTTAACAGAGAAAATACTATAACCCCATTTTGTTCCGTTAATACAACTTGAAATATATTTAGTTAAATAGTTTATTATATTGTTACGTCATTTATGCTTTTTTACAAGTCAGTTTGATCAAAGAGAAGCGCCTTGTCGAAAATTACTGCTTTTGTTTACACTGTACATACAGGAGATGGTCAGGAGCTGACGTCACTTCGCCCCAAGCTATCCCACCGGACGTAACAAAATGGCTGCCCTCAGTTAGCATGAATAATCATGATTTTTTATTAACTCTAAAATTACGCGTTCTTCATTTGCTAAAGTGTCAGTATGTGTTGGTGGTCCGGGTATACATCTTTCCAACACATAAGGCTTTTCTTTGAGTTGACCCTACCTTTAAGTGGAAGATATGTTAAGAGAGAAGTATGGTTCCTCTAGAAAGTTCTATGTGTGTGTGTGTGTGTATATATATATATATTTATCATATAATATCTTACTTTTTCAGTGCAATCAAAGTAGGTGATATTTTTCAGATCACATACTTTAAGAATTTGATAACTTTGCAAATTAGATGTAAATTAATGGAGGTCATGGCACTAGGTTTATTGACATTTAAGCAAACATACTAGGGTGACACTCCATAATTGACATATGCATTCATAGTCATCAAATAAAAACGCTAGCTGCATTCTGTCACCCCTTAAAAATGCGTTTCTAAACTCTAATTCATAAATAAATATACAAGTTTTGTATTGTTATCGCAAAACTAAACGTTATTTGTATGTACTGCACTTCAACAAATGATTTAACGAGTATATTTATTGAAAATCTACTCTGAAATACTCGAGTCGAGTTGGGCTTATAACCTATATTTTTGTCATCATATCTTGCCAATGTATACTGTGATTGCTGGATAAATAAATATGTATGTAATGTATGTATGTATGTATTGATGTATGAATATCTATATATTGTATGTATGTCGAGGTTGACTGTTACATACATAGATATTAACGCACTGGCACAGGGGATAATTAAATCCTTTCTGGCCTCACAAATTGTCCCATGTCGTTACTGGGACTCGAACCTGTGGCACCGAATCACCCGCAAATTGCAAGACTAACCATGATACGCTCTGAGCTATGTATGTAATGTAATGTATGTAATGTATGTAATGTATGTATGTATGTATGTAATGTAATGTATGTATCTATGTAATGTATGTATGTATACACATGAATTTATTTTTAAATATTGACATGCATCATTTACTCACTACAAAAAATAGGACTAATTTAGTGTCTTGTATAATTAAGATAACCTATATAATGTTACAAAGGTAGCTTGTGTTTGTATTGATTTTTAGCACATTATTATATGTTTGACTGTCTAATTAATGTATTGACAATATTCCCCATGGCCCCGTTCCATGAAGCGTTCTTAACACTTACATTACTTTAAGTGTAGAATGTAGTTTTGCACTTATTGTCCGTCCCACAGGGATTGCATTTTTTTTCATACTATGTAATTTACTATAAGTTATTTATTTCCGAGCCAATTGATTTGTAAATTTCACACGCAAATTGTATTTCTTTGTTAGTTCCAAAACTCTTTTATGGTACTTTTCTTCTTATGTCAAACCAACCTGAAGTTATTTACAATTTTTTTGTTTAATAGAATGATGGGACAGTCTGTAAGATAATATTAGGGTAAGATCACTTTGTGGAACAGGGCCCAGGGTAGTAACAATAAATAAGTACATGATGTTCTCTTTCAAAAGAAAGAATTGGCAATACCCAGAGAAAACAAATTGAGAAAAAGACCCTGCCCCCCCCCCCCCCCCCCCCCCCACCAAAAGAAGAAAAAAAAGAAAAAGGCCGCAAAAATATAATGAATATCATACCATCTTATTTGCTTGTTTCTGTTTCTTTCCATTCTTCTTCCTGTGGTGTGGATAAATGAGGTCACTGGCACACATAGTGAGTCACTCTAACAATATCCGTTTCTCACTTCCAACTGCAACCAACTCACAAATACCACTACATGTAGCTCTTGTTTTTATGGATCTGTACCATAACATTCATCAGACTGTGTTTCTAGGTAGTTTATCTGTGACCAATGATATCTAGTACTAATCTAGCACATCCGCCTGTTTCCCAGCATTGAGAGCCCCAGGCTGTATTGTGTGGTGATGTTTATTGAGACCTCCATGCACTGTTCTCCATGTTATAAACACTTGTTTCCCTTCACAATCTGGCTCCGATGTTTACACAGAGCAGAGCCACCTTGTTAACATTTGGTGATCAATGGCAAACTGCAGACAACTCACTCAGCTGCTGAAATAAAACTAGTCAGACATGGGTAACTGGCCAGCTTGGTTAAACAGATAGGATAATTAATATTCTCTTAAATGGCTTAATATGTTAAATTACTATGTGTGTTGGGGGCCAGTTCATAATTACTAACATGTTCATGAGTGTATAAACCATACCTTGAGTGGGGGATTTAATGCCAGCATATGCTTTTAAAAAGTTTGTTTGTTCTGTTTAACGACACCACACAGTGTTCGAGATCAGGGTATCCCAATATCCCAGGGATACCAGAATTTAATTTTGGATACCAGACTTCAAGAACCCAGTATCCCACTGGGATGCCATATAATACAAAATTCTCAGGTGGGATACCAGATTTTGGAATGTTAGTATCCAACTGGGATACTGGCCAAGAAATTTAATCTCGAACACTGCCACTAGAGCACATCGATTTTTTAATCACCAGGTATTGTTTGGTAATTTTTTACAAAAACAATTCCATTAGTACTAGTAGTAAGGGATCTTTTATATGCACCATCCTACAGACAGGATAGCACATACCAAGGCCTTTGATATACCAGTAATGGTACACTGGCAGGAATGAGAAAAAACCCTATGGGTCCACCGATGGGGATCGATCCCAGACCGACCGTGCATCAGGCAAGCGCTTTACCACTGGACTACATGTATGTCCTGCCCCCTCATATGCTTTTAAAGCAAACGAAAATGTGGATAAAAATATTCCTTACACAATCAGCATTTATCAGTGTTTGACAAATCCTCTAGCTCTTGGTTCCCACTAGTGAATTTGTGGCCTGGGCTAGTGGCAATTAATTATCAACTGTATTACTATAACACATAGGGCACTAGCCAAAGCTTCTGTGAGGGATAGTGACTTTCTCAAACATGTTGAACACTGAATTTATGATGAACATTTAAGGAGAGAGGGATGGGGTGCAAAAATAGATCAGTTTGTGCAAATGTGAAAATTAATTAGCAGCCTGTTTTAAGGAACCATTGCCCATTGATTGGTATATCAGTGGTTGTGGTATGTGCTGTCCTGTCCTGAAAGTGCATATAAAAGATCCCTTGCCACTAATGGAAAAACGTAGCGAATTTCCTCTGAATGAATGAATGAATGTTTAACGACACCCCAGCACGAAAAATACATCGGCTATTGGGTGTCGGATTTCCTCTGAATAAATGAATGAATGTTTAACGACACCCCAGCACGAAAAATACATTGGCTATTGGGTGTCAGATTTTAAGTTAACTAGCCAAAAATAAAAAATAAATTGATTGCTCGACTGAGGAGACATCTTGTGTTGTAGGTGACAGCAAGTCTGGAGTGTACCTGTGTCGACACCCCGATGTACAGCTGCGAGTTGCCGATGGTCGAGATGAAGCCAAGACGTGTATATGTGTCTTCAAGGTAATTCATCATTCATTCATTCATTTCGAGATGAAGCCAAGATGTGTATATGTGTCTTCAAGGTAATTCATCATTCATTCATTCATTTCAAGATGAAGCCAAGACGTGTATCTGTGTCTTCAAGGTAATTCATCATTCATTCATTCATTTTGAGATGAAGCTAAGACGTGTATATGTGTCTTCACGGTAATTCATCATTCATTCATTTCAACTTATTTTCATGCTTATATCCAATTAAGGTTCAAGCACGCTATCCTGGGCACACACCTCAGCTATCTAGGCTGTACATCTGTCCAGGACAGTGGGTTAGTTGTTAATTGTTAATGAGAGCGAAAAGGGTGTAGTGGTATTACACCTACCCATTGAGTCATTACTTAGATCAAGGGCACAGAGTAACGTTTCTAGGGGGTTTGGGGGTATGCTCCCCCATAAAATATTGAAAACAATATGTCCTGAAATGCAATTTCCTGCATTCTACAAGTAAAATTCATCTCTGCCTTAACATTTACTACCAATAATATTTTTTATTGACAATAATATGTAATGCCCATGCCTGAGGGTAATGTTGCATGTAATGTGTAATGTTAATGGTAAAAAAGCTGTAATAGCCAAACTATTTTACACTGGGTCATCCATAAAGTACATAAGCACAAATTGTGGGATTTTTTTTTACCTCTTCTTCTACATTTACACCTTCTGTACATTTGATCATGAACCACCCCTTCCATGTAAGGGCACACACCGATCGGCCATGCACATTTGATCATGAACCACTCCTCCCATGTAAGGGCACACACCTATCAGCCATGCACATTTGATCATGAACCACTCCTTCCATGTAAGGGCACACACCGATCGGCCATACACATTTGATCATGAACCACTCCTCCCATGTAAGGGCACACACCTATCAGCCATGCACATTTGATCATGAACCACTCGTTCCATGTAAGGGCACACACCGATCAGCCATACACATTTGATCATGAACCACTCCTCCCATGTAAGGGCACACACCTATCAGCCATGCACATTTGATCATGAACCACTCCTTCCATGTACGGGCACACACCGATCGACCATACACATTTGATCATGAACCACTACTGCCATGTAAGGGCACACACCTATCAGCCATGCACATTTGATCATGTACCACTCCTTCCATGTACGGGCACACACCGATCGGCCATACACATTTGATCATGAACCACTCGTTCCATGTACGGGCACACACCGATCAGCCATACACATTTGATCATGAACCACTCCTCCCATGTAAGGGCACACACCTATCAGCCATGCACATTTGATCATGAACCACTCCTTCCATGTACGGGCACACACCGATCGACCATACACATTTGATCATGAACCACTACTGCCATGTAAGGGCACACCCAGATCGGCCATGCACATTTGATCATTAACCACAAGGGCACACACCAATCGGCCATGCTGAAAAGTACATTGAATGAAAAATACATCGGATACAGTTAGGATCTTGGATGGATACAGTTAGGACCTTGGATGGATACAGTTAGGACCTTGGATTGAATGTTCTACACCAATAATTTTGAGAAATTCCAGTAATAACATGTTTAGTAGTGTAAATTTGCAACACACTGCTAAATAAAATCATTTAAGTTGTTTTTGACATTCAGTGAATCAATGCTTTGTAGTTCTGCTGCATTTGTCAAATGAACACACTGGCATACGTACTGTCAGCTACACCTCTCCCTCCCCACAGTACACTCTTTAGAGAATAACTAATGAGCTACGAGGAATTATGAATTATCTGTCCTGAGTGAATGTGGGACAGATACTTTGTAACTCTTCATAGTGAGTTGGTTATTCTCTTCATTACCCATTGTCACTTTTAACTGGTTTTTAATATAAAAAATTCCTCTGCTGTCTACACAAAGCCATACCATCCATTACATCATATAATCTTACGTGCATTGCATAACGTAATATGACTAATGTCAACGCGTAATGACGTTCTTTTTACAGCCAAATGTTTACAATACAAAATAATACAACTGAGGTTAAATTAGAATATAATAATTTTTCTAGTGCCGCTGCTTATGAAAATATACCATTTCATGTTTATGAAACAAATGATTAATTTTTTTTTTGGTAAATCTTTGTAGATTATATAGCATAATATGTGTAATCTGACTAATGAATGGAAAGATTATATGAATGAAAGTGAAGTTCCGGCCGTAGCAACCAACCAAACAAACGTCATCATTTTTAAACTAACCAATCGGTGGCTGCAGAAGCAATCTGCACACTGTGCAGAGATAGACAAAATATTATTATTATTATTATTATTATTATTATCTTTTTTCTTTTTTTTATCCCACAAAATAGATAGATAAAATATTACCCTGTATATTTGAGCCCACATGGATAATAATAACTCCCCTCCACTTTGTCTGGGTGTATGTACTTTATGGGGCCCCTAACCAGAGTCAGCAGCTTTACAAAATTTTTAAGAAAGGTTTGCTTTTGCTTTTCTAAGTTTATTTTAAATGTGAAAAATGTATTCAAAAGTCTGAGCCATGTGGCATAAAAACTGAATCCATGCGAAAGCCAAAGAGATGGTAAGTGAGTTTACTAGTTTATTATCTGTTTTTATTTTGTTTTTCAGGTCACACTGGGTAGATGCAAGTCAATGCCAGTGGCGAGTATGGATAGCATTGTGGAACCAACTCCTAACTTCGACTCCCACATATCTGCAACTGTTGCACAGCCCACTGACACACCTACAACACAGATGCTGCGATCCCAGGTTAGTCGTGTTCTTATTATCTCTACAGCATGATGGATAGGTAGCAGGGATGTGACTTTTTGGGCCATTTAACAATTACGTAACAGAGAATTTGTCATTTTTATACCCCTTCCCCTATGTAATGTTAAAAGCCAGGGATCACCCTGTGTATTGCCAAATTGGCCAATTGCTAACTTTTATACAAAATAGCTACCAAATTTAGACTGGCTAATAAAATATTCTTCAAATTAACCATATTTTAATGATTTTCAAGGAAATACTCTACATTGCTGAAAATTGGCTAAACCAAAATTTGTTCCAGTGTGAGCCCAGAAAGCACCCCACTTATAAATTACATAATTATGTTGTCAATTTCCTTTCAACTTTTTAACTGTCAAGGGCTTAGGCTGGGGAGTTCATGGATTTTAGATTAAACACCCCACCCCCATGCTAAGAATAAAACTTTTTTTTTTTACAGGGCAATGTTATGCTATTCATATAGGTGTCCAGACAAAATGTAGACAAAAGGGTTGGCTAGGTTCATATTTGAACATACACACCCAGGTCGAGACCATGCTATGCCCCTGAATATGGGGACTATGTTTCATTGACTTCCTCCTGTTACCTTCTTTTGAATGACAGTTCACATCTTGAGGTTGTTTGTGTAGCAGTGCATGTTGGTATTAAGTGCTCCTACTGGCAGTAGCTAGTGGGAATTTCCCTGTTAGCTCAGTTGGTAGAGCGGTGGACTCTCGTAGTGAGAGTCTCTGGTTCGAATCCACTTAGTGGAGGTTGATTTTTATCTGTTACATTTGGAGCCGACGAAGGGACTGGGTGTGTTCTTAACACAAGAATACAATTATAACCCAGTCAGAACCCATAACAGTTCAACTGCCCATGGCCCTCAGCTCCGGGACGTAGCTTCACTTGAGGGGGGAGTATGTAGTAGTGTTGATATAAAGTGCTCCTACTGGCAGTAGCATAATGGCCCTCAGCTCTGGGATGTAGCTTCACTTGAGGGGGGAGTATGTAGTAGTTTAGTATAAAGTGCTCCTACTGGCAGTAGCTAGTGGCCCACAGCTCTGGGACGTAGCTTCACTTGAGTGGGGAGTATGTAGTAGTGTTGGTATAAAGGGCTCCTGCTGGTAGTAGCTAGTGGCCCACAGCTCCGGGACATAGCTTCACTTGAGGGGGGAGTATGTAGTAGTCTTGGTATAAAGGGCTCCTGCTGGTAGTAGCTAGTGGGAATTTTCCTATTAGCTCAGTTGATAGAGCGCTGGACTCCATAGTGAGAGTCTGTGGTTCGAATTCCCTTAGTGGAGGTTGATTTTTATCTGATTAAATACATTTGTATTTGATATTCTCTTCTGAAGGTGAAACAGAATGTTGTATTTACTAAGTTTCATTCTAATTGTAGGTCTATCTGTTTGAATACACTGATGAAGCCTTGCCATCAGAAAGGCCACGCCATTGTTTGCCATATGCCTTGGTGGATTTCAAGAAAAATCAGTCTGTATCTAAATCTACCTCAAGGCCTAGATCCTCCTATGACCGAAGTGCTGAATCCTGGCGTATGGAGACAGAACCTGCCCCTCCTCCATCTTGGAGTGTAAGAATGTCAAGAAGGTCAAGAGAGAGCAGTGCTGCAGATCCAAGGAATGAGCCTGAAGGATTTAGAACTGACCATCTCTATTACCCAGCTGCTGAGGGTAGGAGAACAAGCATCGAATGTCAGTATCCTCCTAGAATTGATGCCAGAAGAGAAAATGTTGATGAACAAAGCATTACTGCCGGCATCATGTTCCCTTACAAGGCTACAGTCTTTCCTCAGAGTCTGATATCAGGGGTGCCTGTGATGACACTAAATGTGCCACCAACATGGAGAGAAGATCCTGAAGCAGCTAGGCGAAGGAGCATTGACAATCAACAGAATTCAGAACATGGTCAAACTTCAGCAGATGCAGTGGACATTCCTGTGCCAGAAGCAAAGATTTTAAGTCCTGAAATCCAGACCATGATCAAAACGGTTAATGAATTGTGGGGGAAACCTCCTGAGCATGGTCAGGCACAAATTTACACTGAGACTGACTCATCTGTTAATTATAGTACTTTTATTGAACCCGTCTCATCTGATTTTAACTTCAAACCATCAGCAACTCCTGAGTCTGGTGCTGTGTCTGGCCAGAACAGTGCTCAGCTAGGTAAGAGAGTGGATCCACGGATAGATAAAGTGGCAGTTATGATGCCTGATCCAAATCTCAAACAGAAGGTTCCAGAAGTTGCTGGTTTAAGTACTGAAGCAGACATTAAGGATTTAAATGAAAGCATTGAAGCTTTAAATGAAAACAAGCATACTGGAGTGCCATCTAATCAGGATAAACAGCAAGGAGTTTCACCGTCACATGCTGGTCCAATGGTTGATGCCAAAGATTCCATTCAGACGCGAGTAGATACAAGTCATAATGAGAAATCAGACACTAGTACAGCTTCTTTGCCTGTAACAACACGGTCAGGTAAAAAGAAGATATCCTTAAAAGATTATTCCAGCAGAGTCTCCATAGCAAAGAAGACACAAGTGAGTTCTGTGGCTTCATCGAAAACAAGTCCGGTCTCGGATTCTAAATCTGATGGGGACTCAAAGGTTGTCACGGATTCCATATCAGAACCTAAATCTGAGTTGCTATCTGATAGTCATAATGTTGAAACAAAGAGTGCAGAACTTCCAAATGCAGACAATGAAATTGGAAATACCTCTAAGCTATCTGACAAAGAATCTACCGAAATTTCTGCAAATGCAGAAGACAAGTTGAAAAGTTCTTTGACTTCAAATCCAGCACAAGAGGCTATTGTTAGTTATTCCACATCTGCTGTGAAGGATGATGGGATTGCCGATTACACCACATCTGCTGTGATGAACAATAATGCTACTTCTGAAGGCGCTGTACCTGACACATCACAGAGTAGATTTAGAGGTCTGTCTTCTTTCGATTCTCCCAGACAAACTGGATACACCTATTTTGATTCTCCATCTAAGGCAAGTCATACATCATGTAGCATAGGTCAGCCTGTGTATTCTCCATCTAAGGCAAGTCATACATCGTGTAGTATAGGTCAGCCCGTGTATTCTCCATCTAAGCAGGCATTGTATTCTTCACCAGTAGGTTCATATAAATCCATGTTCTCTCCTCTTAGTGAGTCTGATGTTTCTGATGTTGAACAAAGCATGAAGACAATTTCAGATGGTGGTATGCAAAGTGATGACATAGGCAGCACAACTCGACCTATGATCAGTTCACAGGATGTTTACAGAACCTCAGGATTCACAGGCGAAGCAGTTACCGATCAACAGCCACCAGTTTCAGTGCAGGACCTAGTCAGCAAACTGCAGGCTATAGGTAACATACAAGATGTTCTTCAGAAGTACAAATTTCCTTTGCCGTCTTCAGGGACTTCTTCTCACATCCAGCTGTCTCCTGTCTCATCCAAACCAGGCACGCTCGCTTGTCCTGACTACGATGTCGACATGCGGTTGCAGAGAGAGGCATCTCTTCAGTACAGACAAAATGAATATGATGAATCGGATGCACAAAGAATGGGACATCGATCAAAACCAACGCCAACGTACCACATGGGGTATGAAGAAGCTTATAGCCAGTCAGAAAACAGTACATACATCCCACGTTCAGTCAGTCCAAGACATGACCTCAGCCAACAATCAGGTCATGCTGGATGGAAAGTGAATGCAAGAAGCGATAAAGCTGATCAGGCGAGATACCCCAGACAGCGAAGTCCAAGGAGACCCCGAAGTCCGAGAAGCCCGAGAAGTCCAAGAAGACGTAACTCGTGGACAAGATATGAACCAGATGTTAATGCTTATGGCGATGTCGATATGCGTTGTCTGTGGAAACCAGGCTCACACAGTTCTGAAGAGTCTAGAGACAGCCGAAGCGGGAGTTCAAGCAGGTCTGAACGTGGACTCCAGGATTCTGGTTACACCCGAATGGAAACGCATACAGACCAGAGTTTTGGAAAAGGAGGAACAGCCAGTTTGGAAACTGATGACAAAAAGGGGTAAATATCTAAGTTGCTGGTCTCTTAGTACAATTATTCTTTTCCACAATCCTTACGAAATTGTCCTTAATATACCTAAAGTACTAGTATTTGCCATTTAAAAACATTAATAAATTTAATGACACCCCAGCACAAAAATGAGATTGGCTATTGAAGTGTTTAAAATCAATGCAGAAAACTGTTGGATAGGTTGCTAAGATTGGTACATATACAGAGCATTTTAGGTAGGATTTAATAGTATTGAAACAGTGAGCAGAGAAAATATTAAGAAGTACATGTCATAGAAATTGTACATATTATTGTTCTTATTCTCCTGAAAAACCAGTGTATAATCTTCAGAGTTGAGGGTGGGACATTGCCTTGATAGCAGTCTGGGTGTAATTGTTGTTTGGGATGGGTCAGTTCATTAGTAAGCAAGTAAGTAAATATTGCCAACACAGTAACAGTAAGATTGTTCAAGTAAAATCACATACATTATGTTCGATAAAATGAAAACTGAAAAAAAAAAGTAGGGATTTTTTAAATTGTTTTTAGCTCCATTATTACTTTTGTCAGTGGAGCATTTTTAATACAGATTTATCTGTTCATCCGTCTGTCTATCCTTCTGTCCATTTGTCTGTCCGTCTTTCAATTTTCCTTTGAAGTCTTATCTTCTTCTACAGTTTTGGTTTAATTGTTCTGAAACTTGGTACAATGATTCTGTGGGGTGCCCTTCTGAAACTAATGCACAGATATTTTGGAAATTAAGAATTAACTTTTTTTTTTATTAAATGTTTTTAAATGTTTGAAAAATATAAAGTCTATCTTAAGAGTTCTTTTTTCTTTACATTTGTGTCGCAGAACATATAATAGCACATTTACAGATAGACTGTAAACGTTCTCCAACCAGACTGGTACTAGCACAGCCACGTAGCCCAGTGGTAAAGTGCTCTCTTGATGCGCGGTCAGTTTGGGATCGATCCCCGTCGGTGGGCCCATTGGGCTATTTCTCGCTCCAGCCAGTGCACCATGACTGGTACATCAAAGGCCATGGTATGTGTTATCCTGTCTATGGGATGGTGCATATAAAAGATCCCTTGCTGCTAATCGAAAAGAGTAGCCCATGAAGTGGCGACAGCAGGTTTCCTCCCTCAATATCTGTGTGGTCCTTAACCATATGTCCGACGCCATATAACCATAAATAAAATGTGTTGAGTGCATCGTTAAATAAAACATTTCCTTCCTTTCTTCCTTTTTTTTAAACATCGGTTTATTTTGTGTTATTAATTTTATTGTTGTAATCTTAGTCTAAAAATATATTCAATCATTTATGAGTGTTTGCTCTTTTTCTTTTGACCATAGTTACCCATCTCAGACAACACCTGAAGAAAGGAGGTTGGATTCCCCAAGCAACATAATGCCAGATTTTGGAATCTGGGTGGCTCCTAAACTTGTAATTCAAGGGGGACAACTCAGCAAAGAAGCAGACTACACACCAAGAAAACTTTTAGCAGCATCAACAGAAGTGAAAGGAAAGAACCTAAGTGCAGTATTCGAAGAGATCGAGCAGTCAAAGGCTGCTGTCGTTGAAAAAGACTCCATTTCCCTGACTTATGATGCAGGGAAATCTGATTCTGGTGGTAGTGAAATAACTCAACAACTATCTGTCACAGAACAAGTGAGTATATTTAACCTTTAGACTACTGGATTAATTTTTAACAAAATCCACGTTGAGTGGGTACAAGTTTATAATTTTTACTCACATATATTCACTTAATTGTTTTACAAATACATGAAATAAAGTTAATATATAAATCGGTAAGTATTATTTTCGTGGGTTTTTTTTGTAATTTTAATTATTTTTAGATCAGCTAATGGTGATTAAAATTAGGCATTTGTGGCCAGCTGTCCAGTATTTATGTCCATTATTCCCGATAACTAGTTTTCTGACCAGAATTTTTTTTAAAACTCAAACTACGATTCATATTGCAATATTTGGTAATTTTCGTTGTTGGTAAAACGATCAAATTTATTATCAAATTAGCTGTCACAATCAGCTATCGATCCCTGAAAATGACCACGACATGCCGCCATTGTTGTCAAGCGAAAATACTTGCCGAAAACCACTTTTTGAACTCAAAATTTCAAGGTATTTTCAATTGAAAAAATCTAAACAAAAGCCACCATTTTGAAAAAAAATATTTTTTCTTTTATTATATTTCCTTTTCCGGTGAGTGTCGTGTGCAAAACGGCGGGAAGTATGAATTGGGGAATGCACTGTATACAGTGTACAGTATGTCGACTGCCGTGACGTCGGGCGAGATATCTCACCTGCAGTACTCACAAGGTTAAGGTCCGTTTTGGAGCGGGATGTAGCCCAATGGTAAAGCGCTTGCTTGATGCATGATTGGTTTAGGATCAATCCCCGCCAGTGGGCCCATTGGGCTATTTTTCATTCCAACCAGTGTACCATGATTGGTATATCAAAGGCCAAGGTATGTGCTATCCTGTCTGTGGGATGCTGCATATAAAAGATCCCTTGCTACTAGTGGAAAAATGTAGCAGGATTTCCAAATATTTGACATCCAATAGCTGATGATTAATAAAACAATGTGCTCTAGTGGTGTCATTAAACAAAACAAACTTTTAACCTCTTACAGAATCATTGTTTATCAGGGTTTCCTCTCCAAGATTAAATGTCAAAATTACTAAATGGTTGACATCAAATAGCCAATGATTAATAATCATTGTGCTCTAGTGTTGTCATTAAACAAAACAAAAAAACAAACTCAGGTCCGTTTTAGAGCTGAGTCATTCCAAAAGTCAGAATAAATGTTTCAGCCTTAAGATATCTTCTTCTTTTCGTTCAGCGGTTAGGCTTATAATGATACGGCAATTAATGGGTTATTCATTCAGAGGTTAGGCTTATAACGATACAGCAGTTAATGGGTTATTCATTCAGAGGTTAGGCTTAATATTCACGGCTTACAGCAGTTTTATTCAGAGGTGGGTGATATTAATGGGTTATTCAGAGGCTAGGGTTATTTATTCAGAGGCTAGGCTTATAACGATATGGCAGTTAATGGGTTATTTATTCAGAGGTTAGGCTTATAGTGATACAGCAGTTAATGGGTTATTAATTTAGAGGTCAGGCTTATAACGATACAGCAGTTAATGGGTTATTTATTCAGAGGTTAGGCTTATAACGATACAGCTGTTAATGGGTTATTCTGAATGATTTAGTCTTAAGAAAATAGAGAAGAAATTATTGTTTGAAAGAGCAAGACATAAAGACATAAAGATAAATGTTTACTGATTTGAAATATAATCCATATTATGCAACGGTAAGAAAAATAGGGAACAAAGGATTTTGTTACAAGTTTCTAGTTTGTAGTATGGTGCTAAGACTTTCGTGAGATACATTGTATGTGTCCTATTTCTCAAATAAATATGCATCCCTTGCAATTAAGCACAGCAATTAACAATGATTTAGAAATTGCAGTGGTTATACTTTGTGAAATGAAAAAAGCAATAAAATAAATCAGAAAATATATATTTTTAAATTGTGCAAAGTTATCTGTATCGGTATGATCGAACTAAGATATGAATTAATAACGCATTTGTTTAGTGATCATAAACTAGTTTGAGGTGTGTAACAGTGCATGTGCTTCCTGTATTGTACTCCAGAACAAATTTCATTTCCTGTCTCGTACTCCAGACCAAATTTCACTTCCTGTCTCATACTCCAGACCAAATTTCAAATTAATTACATGTTAGACACCAAATATCTGGAATGCTGAAGTGTTGTTATACCATTTTCCTTTAATATGCACTTTTATTTTCCTCAGCTACAAGTGAGTGGCATTTCAAAACCTCAGGACAAATCAGCAGGACCTACAGCAGTAACAGCAACAACAACAACAACAACAACAGTATTACAGGAACAGCCTGGAAGCATGACAGGAGCTGTAGCAGCATTAGCTGCTCTGTGGTCATCGCAGGAAGTAGCCAACCAGATGGTGATGCCTGACACAGTTGAAGAAGCACAAGAGACAGATGATTCTAAGGTTATACCAGAGAAGAGTCTGGAGACGAGTTGTGCAATAAACGTTACCAGCATTGCTGGAAATGCTACATCTGAAGTGTCTCCGAACATTGCTAGAGCTATCACTCCTGAACCATCTGTGAATGTAGCAGGTAAAAACCGGTCACCAGTGGTTTCTGCAAGCATAAGTGAAGAGACAACCGAGAAAGATATTCTTGGACAAACACCAGAGAAACATCCAAATCTTGATAATTTTGAAGACCAGTTTAGTAGTGATGGGAAAGCGGAATCAAAGACAAGTGTAGAAACATATCACTCTAATGTCTCACGTGACAGATCAGATTACTTTCAGTCACAGTGGTCTCATTTTGCACGGGACGATTTTGACATGGAAATAGATTATACAGATTTTAGCTTCGATATGCCGCATCAGTTTGAGGAGACAATACCTGATGGAACAGACAGCCCCGATGTCCCTGACGACAGATCGGGCGAGAACACACCTGTACAGGACGAAATGCACCACGAGCATGACCAGGATGGAGAAAACAGATCTTCCACTCCTTTGATAGACGAGAGACCGCACGATCACATGTCTTTCACTTCTCTGGATACTCCTACGCCAGCAGTTGTTTCCAGCCTCATCACATCAGCTCCTGCCATTATTCACGAACCACTGGCCATCATCCATCAAAGTGGATATCAGCCTCTCACATCTCATCTGTTAGTTAAAGACACGTTAGTTACCACATCCCCATCTAGCAAACACTTTACTCCCATTGATAGTCCTTATGTTGTCAGCACAGGATTCGACAAGAGTTCTGCTTGTGGACTTGGACCTTCTGTTGAAGCAGCTGATGATACAGTTAAAGACACTGAATCTGATCGTCTGTCGAGGCAAGGGACACCAGTGCAGGATGAACCTTACCTGACCAGCTATGCTGCTGATCAGCAGGTAAACAGCAGTGCTGGGCTTCAGGAAAGCAAGTCCTATTCTGTTTTCCAAACAACTCATTTACAAGCTGGACAGTTACAGTCCAGAGATACGTCGGACATCTCTACTATTGGACGTCAGTCTGCATTCACGCCTGCAGTGGGTGGAAATTCACAGGATTCTGTCAGTGTTACAGAGTCCAGGAAAAGTAAAAAATCTGAGAAGCAACAAATGAAACTGCAGGAAAAGTGGCCACAAGTTTATCTTGTTGATTTTAGAAAGGTATGTTGCGAAGTGGATCGTTGTCAGTAGTAGAGCTGGGCGGTATTAAAGTTTTAGGTTCGGTATTAGTATCAGTATTTTTGGGGTGATTTACCTCGTTATTGGTATGGTATTCGGTATAGGTACAATACCGATATGGAGCGGTATGCCCGAGTTGTCTCACCTACTAATTTCATCTAAATAAAATTAAATTCCATACACAAGGCCCTCATGTCTCTATTCTTTTCACCTATTTTGCATTCGTCAGATATATTGTTAGTGCTTTACTAAATGGCGGATAACATTTTTCAATACCAAAATTTCTGTATTTTAAAATTTGCTTGGTACGGTAAATTGGTATTGATACTCACCAAGTTCATCAACTGTGATTTTTAAAACCTGTTGGCACAATTTATTTGAATTTGGCGAATACATTTCTTGTAATAATTGTTATTTTATTAGAAAATATCTGGGTTTTTGCCATTTTTCAAGTTTAAATAGATGTTTTGGCCCAGCTCTAGTCATTAGCTGTTTCTGTAGATAAAGTAGATCACACAGAATGGGGTTTGTAAATCGGTATTGACATGATACTGAACGGTATATACGGTATAGCTCCCAGCTCTAGTCATTAGCTGTTTCTGTAGATAAAGTAGATCACACAGAATGGGGTTTGTAAATCGGTATTGACATGATACTGAATGGTATATACGGTATAGCGCCCAGCTCTAGTCATTAGCTGTTTCTGTAGATAAAGTAGATCACACAGAATGGGGTTTGTAAATCGGTATTGACATGATACTGAACGGTATATGCGGTATACCGCCCAGCTCTAGTCATTAGCTGTTTCTGTAGATAAAGTAGATCACACAGAATGGGGTTTGTAAATCGGTATTGACATGTTACTGAACGGTATATACGGTATAGCGCCCAGCTCTAGTCATTAGCTGTTTCTGTAGATAAAGTACATGTAGATCACACAGAATGGGGTTTGTAAATCGGTATTGACATAATACTGAACGGTATATGCGGTATACCGCCCAGCTCTAGTCATTAGCTGTTTCTGTAGATAAAGTAGATCACACAGATCTGGGGTTTGTAAATCGGTATTGACATGATACTGAACGGTATATGCGGTATACCGCCCAGCTCTAGTCATTAGCTGTTTCTGTAGATAAAGTAGATCACACAGAATGGGGTTTGTAAATCGGTATTGACATGATACTGAACGGTATATATGGTATAGCGCCCAGCTCTAGTCATTAGCTGTTTCTGTAGATAAAGCGGGACACACAGAATGGGGTTTGTTGTTTTTAAGTAGTGCATCATACTTTGGAGCCTCTATCTTAAAATGTTTTTAGCCTAAAATAATCATTGTTGGGGTGGCAGTGAAAAAAGAAGATTAAGGGCAAAGCAATATGGGGTTCCCATCAGCTAGACAAAAGTATCTCTTAAAGGGACATTCCTGAGTTTGCTGCATTGTAAGATGTTTCCGACTAAGAAAATATTTCTAAAATTAAACTTAATAAATAATAAAATAAAATTTAACCTACTACAAATATTAGAACCATCAGAAACACGTTCAATATGAAGCCACTAATATTTTATGCAAATTTATGTAATTACAATCGTTAAAAATTCTTTGTTAGTCGATAACATCTTAAACATTGCAGCAAACTCAGGAATGTCCCTTTAACTTGAAGAGCGCTTTTCTAAAATGTTTTGCACAACTCCACTCTACTAAGTACATATATGGCCAAAAGTGAGCGTATTTGATAACAGTGGGTCGTCCAGAATAAAATGTACTGGTTTTAAGTAGAAAGGTTTTATAAAGGTTACTAAATTCATAGACTTCATCGATAGGTAACACTGTAAATACTAACAACTATTACTATACACTTCTTTCCATTTGTATTTTCAGACAACGAAACTGGATGAAAAGAATAGCTGTACCTTATGTCAAAATGCCAATTGTCTTGCAAGGAAGTTCAAAGCAGATTTACAGTGCATGAACAAAGATATAACAAAGTCAGAAAAACGTAATGAAACCCACCAAACATGTCTTAGTCGTTCATTGGATGACAATGATGTTAAGTCCAAACTGACTGTTGATACAGATATAAAGTCCAAACAGGTTGTGAATGATAACATTAAACCCAAGCTTGTTGTTGCTGATGATGTTAAACCCAAACTGGTTTCAACAGATAAAGATGTTAAACTCAAACTGGTTTTAACAGATAAAAATGTTAAACCCAAACTGGTTTCAACAGATAAAGATGTTAAACCCAAACTGGTTTTAACAGAAAAGGATGTTAAACCCAAACTTGTTGTTGCTGACAAGGATGTTACATCCACACTGGTTGCTGTTGATACTAAGCAAACATTACAAACGTCTGATGTGGCAAACAATCTGACTGTTTCAGATATTAGTTATGAAACAAAATGTCTGCATGCGGCTATCAAGGACGAAGATGTGAAAAAGGAAACGGACAAAAATGAGGTTAGTCGAAATGAACTGAACAGTGAAGTGGTTCAGCAGGAAAAAAGCAGCACTTTCTGGCATAATGTAGCTTCTTTATCAAAAAAGAAAAAAGACAGTATTAAGAAAGAACTGGACATGGATATCAAATATCTCAATGAATCTGGTCATTATGATGGTGAAAGCAAAAAGGTAGAAACGTATACCGTGAAAGATGAAAAGACCCTGCCTAATGAAGTCGAAAAGAAAAATATGATTGTGAAAACAAGTGACACTGATGATATTGATGTCATAGGAACTCACACACAAGTTCAGATTCCAACTACCGTTGAGAAAAAGACATTGTCGATCAAATTTAAAAAGAAAGAAACCAAAAAGAATCTAGAACCTGTTCCAGTGAATCCAGTGTCGAATATTCAGAGAATTTCCACGTTAGGAAAAACATACTTACCTAGCAAAGGTGTTCAGGAAAAGATCCACGAGGCAGATGTGCATGTAAGTGTAGCATGTTCTTCATCGGCAGTTCTGCGCCAACCTTCACCTACACAGTCTGTAAAATCTAAAACACCTTCAGCTCCAGTCAGTGTTTCAAGTGTGAAAAGGTTACCAGTGACAAAACAGCTTGAAACTGTGTCCAGTATTTCGAAATCTGAAGATATTATATGGAGAAACACTGAACCGGTTGCAGCAAAAGTGAGTACGTCCTCTGATGCGAGGCATGTGGAATACGCTCAGTCTCGGGGTGGCAGCAGCGGATCCTCTGATGTGAGGCATATGCAGTATGCTCAGTCTCGGGCTGACACAAGTGGACAGTCGATTCCTGTACTAGGTGCAGCTCGAGGGACACAACAGAAGAGTGACAAATTGATACCTACTACTGTAACCAGTGAATGGAGTAGTCAAGCTTCTGGCTACCAGCAAGTTCCTGTATTGTCATGTCCTTCTGTGTCACCTTATGTAGAAACACCAGCAATTCAGAATGCAGCTGTTTCAGGCAGTGTAAAATATGTGTCACAGAATCCACATGAATATGTATCCAGTCAGCCTGCACCTTATCCCCCAGTCCATTCTCTGACTCACACACAGCCTGTACAATCAAGTAGCTATCTTTCCCATCATGTGAATATAGCAACAACTAGGCTGGCATCATCAGTTCCAGTTCCTACTGTAGTGTCATCTGCTTCTGTTGGTGCTTTTCGACCACAGGTTCCACAATACCATCATCTTACTGCACCTGGAATACCAACCCAGTTTCGTCCAGTTACAAATGTTCGTCCTCCTGGTGGACAATCATCTGCAGCACTTCCATCAGTTGGTGTCCGGCAGATGACACCGATGATTCCTAGAGTGAGCTACCCACCTGTGGGTCACTATGTGTCATACCCACAGGTTCCTTCAACTGTTCTGTCTCAGCGTGTACCAGCTGCTCCTCTTGTGCAGCTGCAGTATCCTGGAGGATTTCAGCCAAATTACTACAGGCCAGTGTCTGCAGTTGCACATCCTCCGCTTGTTAGACAAGATCAAAAGGCTGTTCAGTATTCTGGTTATTATCCAAACACACAGAAGCCATCCACCAAATCTTCAGATCTGACCGAGTGGTTTGCTGATATTGTTGCTCCTAAACGAGAACAGTCCAGATCACCAACGTGTAGTGAATCAGATGATTCAGTAACAAGCTCCATAAGTTCCGATGGTAGAAAGAGAGACATATCAACTTCTGATTGTTCCATAGACTCACCTATGGCAAAGAGGAAAAGACCGGTGGTGACAAACCTGCGTCACATTCCTCTAGAAGATTCAGGAGGGGGTACAATAAGTGGGTCACACTCAGAACAGTCAAATAAAAAAAATAGTGGTTCTTTTTTAGTCCATTCTAGCCGGGACACATCTCTTGGGGATATGTTGTGTGCTGGCAAAGACAGAAAATCAACCGATTCCCCATCTAGTCATATGCTTGAAACAAACTGTGAGGTTTCTTCTAAGAGGCAAAAACATAATGATGAAGTTGAAACAACAGAAACTTATCGCATTCAAAATAAGGATGAGAACAGAAGCAAACATAAGAAATTTGAAAAAGGATTTAAAAGCAATGATCCAGAAAGTAACAAATCATCAAAAGAAATCATCAAAAGCTGTACTGCAGAATATAGGACATTTGAAAAAGAAATCTTCAGTAGTGTTGATGCAGAAGATTGTCCAAAAGAGACAGAAGTAGATACCGATGGCAGAAATGTTTCTGTCTATTCACAGTCTGTTGGTAATAAATATAAATCATATTCTTTAGACGTTGAAGTCACTAATACAGTTAAAGAAGGCTTGTCATCACCAGAAACAGAAACAGAAGCAGGTTATACCTCATCAGATTCTGAACCTGCAGGTAATAATTTTAATATTATAGCACCAGTAAGTTCATCATTTACTTCCTCCTGTCATTTGCCTCAGGACTTGCTGTCAAAGGTAACAATAAAAGATCTGTCAGTAGCAAGGATGACCATTCTGAATGCTTTAAATCAACTGCCTGTGAGTACTGCCACTGACTGTGAAGGTTCAAAAACGCCCGACACTAATACTCCTCCTGGTGAAGAAGATATTTATGATCCTTCAGTACCAACAGTTGATTCAGAAGAAGAAGGAGAGTTAAAAAGTGATGACACCCAGGACTGGGACAATCAAAAAAGAGAAACAAAATTTAAAAATACATTTGTTGAAAGAGGAGAAAGATGCCCAGAAAAACAAAAAAAATTCATGAAGCTTTAACAACTGTGGATACTGCATCAAGAATCTATCAAGCGAAAAAGGTTGCCAGTGAATGGTCAGAAATGCTTATTCCACACAAGTCACATACACAAATTTCCAAACCAAGAAGACATATAATTGATTACCAAGATGACGTGAATGATAGTTTATGTAATCAATCTCCAGCAAAGAAATGGAAGCCCATCTCTTTGGAGAATGTTCAGGATAAAGAAATACATAAGCAAAGATCAGAAAGAACCAGACATGTTCTAGAAACATGCAGTTCAACGCATAGACGAGCTGAGACAATGAAGTTGCAGCCTATTTCATGGGAAAATGTTTCCCAAGAGACGAATAAACAGAGATCAGAAAGGTCAAAATTTATCTTAGAATTCTCCAGTTCAAAAAATAAACTGTTTGATACAAAAAGGTTGCATCAAAGGTATTGGGAAGATTCCTTCAAGGAGACCAATAAGCATGATTTCTCAAAAAGAACTAGTTCAAAAGGTAAATACTTCGACACAAATAAATTGAAGTTAGCTTGTGAAGATGTTAATCAGGAGTCAAATAGGACACTGTCAGAAAGAATTTCCAGTTTCAGGGGTACACTCTCTGGCATAAACAAACTGAAGTTTGCTTCACACGAAGATGGTTTTCAGGAGTCGAACCAGGCAACACCGAAGGGAGCAAATTATGTTCAGAGTGGTAAAGAGACCCTAACTCTAGGACAGTTCATGAAGGAAAGATTGAACATAGGTGATCCATCAAAACTTCAGAAGAAGCTCCCTTGGTCACTGAATCTGGACATCAACAGTCAACCTAGAAGTAAGAGGAAAAGGATCATTCACAAGGCCAAAGTTATTGCTTCACACCACAGTGTGGAAAAGAACAAGATGAAGAATGACGAAAACAACTCTGTTGATTCTCCCATGTCTGATCTCTCCCTTCCTGATTCACCAAAAAGTGTCGAAGAAATAAAGCTGGAAGATTTTACCAAAGATAAAATACTGCTTGAGCTTCAGCTTGTCCAGGAGTGTCTCAAGAAGTGCTCTGTAGTTGAGAAACCCATGGGAGATACGGAGTTGGCTTCAATGCATGACAGTTACATGACGCCATGTCATATTCAGCCAATGGTTAAAAACAGTTTGTATCAGTCACGGATTTCAAATCCTCTGAGTAACTCGGTACAGCTGAACACAATGCCTACTGCAACCTCTGTATTCAACAGAGACCATATGTTCCAAAATGTAGATCAAATGACATATAATCTGTATCATGAAATCCATCAGACGTCTGCCAATCCTTTTGGAGGGTTTCAATCTGTTGACAGAATGAATACAGAACAAAACCTACAAAATCTGATGTATAATTCTAGCACTGGTTCATATTCAAACAATACAAAATACAGTGAAAACGTTTCTGAGGATTCTGTAGTTGGGTCTAACGTCAAAGAAAGGGAAGCTCTGACCGAAGTGGAACATGATCTTCTCGAAGCTCTTCGTAGTCAGGTTTACATCGGAAGATCTCACCAGAAGGTCCCTAATGACATCTTGTTTCCCAGTGAGACAACAAAGCTGTATACGGAAGAAGGATGTTTCTTGCTCCTTCTCGTACCAATATCCAGAAAACCGTACCAGCGTCTTCTGAACATGAAAATCAGCCTTCAGAAGATGTTTAAGGAGAAGTTCCTATGTGTCAGTCAGAACAATACTGCGCGTGTGATGGAGTTGAACAAAGAGATCAAGAGAGTGCAGAATCAGAGGAAGACTCTGTTGACAACATTCACAGGGTCTTTGGGCAAGAAGCGGCTGCGACGTTTGAACTTGACGAAAAACCGCTATGATTTGTGCATAAAGTTCCTCGTCCGACAGTATGGCAGAGAGTGTCTTGACCGGTTGCTGTACGTACAGACTCTGAACAAAGCTATAAGAAGTCATGTGAAGATTGTCGAGAGAGAACTGGTATGTACTTTCAAACAAGTGCATTTTTTGTTCTATTACTGTACAGTATATCAATGTTTTTAGGGTTAAGAAACTCATACAGTAATGATAAGAGTAATTAATTTTATCAAAAGGTTAACTTGAAAACAAAAATCTGCAAAACAAATTGGGTATGGCGCCATATCCGTTTTACCCTCTGGCAGAAACTCTGCTGTGTTGTTTATACAGGGCAAGGGTTAATGGTTAATTGTTACTGGCAGATCATTTCATGGTAGAACTGATTATCTGAAGTGCAAGAGGTTTGTAGAATCAATTCCTTTTAGTAATCTCACTGGGTTTTCCTGCAGTGCTCGACAGCTAGCATTTCATATCTAGTGATATGTGCTGTCCTGTCTTACTATACTTTGACATCCTATTGGCCACCAACAAATTTAAAAAACGTTAACTTCAACTAGAGAAAGAAAAGCTTTGACTGTGACATTGAACAGAAAAACACACTGTACATTTAACTTTGTTCTTCTTTTGAAATTTTTGTGTGCTATTAGAAACAGATAATGTATGTCTGGTCGTATGCTTATAGAAGTTTAATCTAGACTGAAGGACGTAATTTGTCGAGGCTCTGACGAGACAAATACCAACTAACTAGACATGGTTGATCTTTTACATACTAAAAAACATGAGTAGCAAATTTTATTTATCCTATAACACTTATAAAATAACATTTTCATTCGATATTTAGTAAATTACAGTACTAAAGTTGATTCCATCGGTAATATGTCATCATCACAATTAGCACAAACTACTTTTGACGTCACACACTAACTAAATCTTACAAAAACATTACATTCAGGTATACAGATCTTGATGGCTTGTAAACAAATGACTCATTCACAGCAACACATTATTACCAAGAGACCTTGAACATTTGCATATACCTTTAAATTTGCATACCATTATTAACCGGGTTAATAAACTGAATTATCACATGGGTTTATGACATGGATATCATGGGTAAGTTATAGGATATAAATTTATATAAGTGCACACATTTTAGACCCCACGTCTCACAGAGCCAAACAAGGGTATCTTGGCTTGCAAAGATTGGTACAAGACGGCTATCACATAAACTTACAATTGGTGCATGCATAGTGTTCTGCACACGTCAATTTTTCATTGACAGCAGATAAACTCTCATGCTGCCGATCTCTGGACTATTGGCTGTCAATCAAAGTACTGAATGTGTACAGATAGCCATGCATATCACTTGTAAGTTTATGCGGGAACTGGCCTGGTGCTTATAAAATGTTTAGAGTCGAGGCTGTAATATAGTCTGATATGTGAACGTCATGGCAACGCCATACAACTTGTCTGCATGTGACTTCATTAGAGATTGAGTCTGAACTCTAAAACATTTTATAAGCATGGGCCCTGGTGTCAAGGATACTGGTAGGACACCGGTGTCGTGGGCCCTGGTGTCAAGGATACTGGTAGGACACCGGTGTCGTGGGCCCTGGTGTCAAGGATACTGGTAGGACACCGGTGTCGTGGGCCCTGGTGTCAAGGATACTGGTAGGACACCGGTGTCGTGGGCCCTGGTGTCAAGGATACTGGTAGGACACCGGTGTCGTGGGCCCTGGTGTCAAGGATACTGGTAGGACACCGGTGTCGTGGGCCCTGGTGTCAAGGATACTGGTAGGACACCGGTGTCGTGGGCCCTGGTGTCAAGGATACTGGTAGGACACCGGTGTCGTGGGCCCTGGTGTCAAGGATACTGGTAGGACACCGGTGTCGTGGGCCCTGGTGTCAAGGATACTGGTAGGACACTGGTGTCATGGGCCCTGGTGTCAAGGATACTGGTAGGACACTGGTGTTATGGGCACATGTGCCAAGGAGCAGGAAGTTGGGGCTTCTAGATTATGGTAGCCCCACTCCCATGGCTAGTGATATTCAATGTTGGGCTAATAAATAACTATTATTGCCATGCCTGATGGCTAGTGGGGGAAAAAAGAAGTCAAATGTTGCAGCTAAGTCGAATTTGTAAATATGAATATCCTGCTCCCACCCCAACCCCCTAATGTTAGTGTTTTTAAACTATATCTCCCCTGTTGGGTAACATTTCTGATTATTACTATTATTTAGTAAAATTATATTAACTTAAAATAAGTTAGGGCTATTGAATTTTTAATCATGGCTAGTAAATTTTTAAAATCACTGGTCCCATGGCTAGTGGATCTTATAAAAATTCTAGAAGCCCTGAGGAAGTGCTGCCATTATTTATGGACTATTATCTATATTGCAGGCATGTCCTTCCCTCTGAGAATTGTGAATGACCTACTTTGCAGACCATGCCAGAGAGATTCAGCATTATAGTGCTCAGCTAGCATCTTGCCGGGAATGCTGTTATATGACCTAAAAAAAATCTGCGATTTTTTTTAAAGATGAGCTGCTTCAAATTCTGCTGAAGAAATGTTTTCATAAGATGTACCTGTGTGGCTGTGTGTGATTAGATGTATGTTGTTAGCAATGTAATATTGTACAGTGTAAGACGGATGCAATAAATTGAAAATTAGAAACCACATATAATCATGAAACATAAAAAATGCAGTAAATGGGTGGATGAATGGAAGTTGGATAAATGGATGGAAGCCACTGTCTTAATGAAACTGTCATCATACTCACTGTGTAGGACCGACACCTATTATCGGTACTGTCGTAGCTACATGCTTGCCACCGTGATTGAACTATGGTAATAAAATTGTTTTAACACGCAACTTAAAGTTATGACTGATAATATAGCAATTGTAGACCTATATTTAATACGTTTAGCAAACAAATAATGCCAACAATTTAATTCTGAGTAATAAATGTAAATGGTGTTCAAAATTGTAAAAATAACTGTTATAGCTGGTCATTCACAATTTAAAGTTTTAATGAAAGAAATGCGTTGTTAAGCATAATAATTTTTTTATGTTCTGCAATGTTACACTTCTATGAACTTTATGAACTTGATTGATGTTAAGTATGTCGTTAATAAAAGACAAAACTGAAATAATTAGAAGCAAGATTTGTAGCAATATCCATTGTCAGTCCCACATAGTGATACTGAGCTGGTAGTTCGTGCACTTCAGATGCTGTATCATCAAGTCAGGATGATTAATACAACTATAGGATCATGTTGACAGTTATCAAATATTACAACCACCTAATCCAGTGAACACAGACAAATCATAGTGTTTGCCAGGTACATGCACATTTGGGTTCAGTGTTATAGGTAACCAATATTAATTACCAGTAACATATACAATGTGCAGAAGTGGGTTTTGGGAGGCGACATCCCCCCCCCCCCCCCACACACACACACACACACTTCCTAGCTTTAAAACATTTTTCTTTTTTTAATGTATTTTGTGGGGTAGAATTACCAGACCCCCCTCCTAAACACTTTGCTTGCCACAGTCTAGACAACCCCCCCCCCCCCCCCCCCGCACAAATTCCTGCATAAATGTCTGGTGTATCATTCTACTACATTAGAAAAATTTCTTAAATAATTATTTTACTGTCTGTTGTTTTTAAAAAATTATTGTTAGGCTTTTTTTTTTTCTGTTCATAATGTAAATTGTATCCATTTCTGTTTAGCAGTATTTCTGTTAGTGTATTTTTCTTACAAAGTAACATACAGTTGTATTTTAATTTCAGTGCTAGTAACACGTGTTGATGAATAATCAGAATTGTTTCATAAATTTTTAATTAAATATACTCTCAAACACTACCCTGTGTTGTTAATATGGAGATATGTTTTTCCTCTATCAAACATAATAGTTCAGTTCATATAGATTAGATTAGATAACAATTTTTCTTGCTCGTTCATCAATTTTAACTTATTTTTGTGTTGATATCCAATTAAGGTTCAAGCAGGCTGCCATGGGCACACACCTCAGATATCTAGGTTATATGTCCAAAATAGTGGGTTAGCTGTTGGTGAGAGAGAAGAGGGTGTAGTGTAGTTGTTAAAACTTGCTCTGGGTGGGAGCCAATACTGGGAGCTGATACTGGGTTGCAAACCCTGTACCTACCAGCCTTAACCACGACACCACAGAGACTGGTATGTTTCTTGTTCCTCCTGATGCGCAGGCCTGTAGCCAATGGGGGGGTCAGGGGGGGGGCTCGGTTGACACACACCCCCCCCCCCCACAGGTGACTTTTTTTTTTTCAATATGCCCCTGGACCCCCTAAGCATGCCTATATCCATTCAAGGATCAGGATTACGCTAATAACCTGCATCATTTATCAGTTATTGTTTTTATTTTTCAATCCATCAAGCGTGGAGAAAGTATGTTTAATAACTTTGATATCTGGTGTCTGTGAGAGCAGTCTATGAAATTAAGCTGTTTACAGTATGACATCACTGAAATTACATGACATACTTGTAAGAGGTTGAGATTATGAACAGAAATATATTTACAGTATGACATCACTGAAATTACATGACATACTTGTAAGAGGTTGAGATTGTGAACAGAAATATATTTTGTTATTAAGGCTTTAAAAAATGTGTGTGTCAAGGAATGTGCCGAAAAACATTAAGGTACATGTTGGTTTGAATTTAAAAATGTATTTTATAATTAAAGAGTCGAGATAAAAATGTAAAATAATACATTTAAAAGAGTTAGGGTAGGCACATTTTTCTAGGAAGCACACGTTTTATAGGCCTACATGTAAGTAACTTGGTAAGATGTAGTGTTACATTTTAACAAGAAAAAACCCACAAAGTTACTTTTATAAAGTGGTCAGAATAATGAGTAACTTTTTCATACATCTTTGTCTCATAATGTTCAGTATTTATTGAACCACTAGTGGTACAAAACTTTATACCATCTCAAGGGTGGGATGTCCAGTAGTAAAGTGTTCATTTGATGCGCAGTTGGTCTGGGATCGATCCCCGTTGGTGGTCCCATTGAGCTATTTCTCGCTCCAACCAGTGTACCATGACTGGTATATCAAAGGCTGTGGTATGTGCTATCCTGTCTGTGGGATGGTGCATATAAAAGAGCGCTTTCTGCTAAACGAAAAGAGTAGCCCATGAAGTGGCGACAGTGGGTTTCCACTCTCAATATCTGTGTGGTCCTTAACCATATGTCCGATACCATATAACCATAAATAATATGTGTTGAGTGCATCGTTAAATAAAACATTTTCTTCCTTCCACCATCTTGAGGCATATTTTTATACCCCACATGACAAATATTTTGAAAACTTGTATTCATGAATGCATTCATACTAAGACTTGTAATTCTTTGCATGAATAATTATAATACCATTCATGAACTTACAGAAAGATTTGATTGTATTCATGAATGCATTCGTACTAAGACTTGTAATCGTTTGCATGAATAATTATAATACCATTCATGAACTTACAAAAAGATTTGATTGTATTCATGAACATTCATTATTGTATTCGGTAAACCCAAGGGACAATATTTAAAAAATATTAGGTAACCAGAAATTGTTAATGTGACTTTTACCTAGGTAATTGATTGTTTACTTGAATTACATATTTGTAACCAAATCATCTGCCTAAAATGTGCAACGAAATTGTATTATTATTACTGAGATTTAAATTATTACTTATCTTCTGAAGTTTGTTTGAATTTAATTGCATAAACATTACACAAAGGTCAGATCACATGAAATGTTGTGCCTTATAAACCTGTCTCATACAAAAAATAAAAACTTATGCTTTTGCTGTCATATGAAACCTGAATTATAACTACATGTAATCTAATTTATAATTTTTCAAAAGTATTTGACTGAATATTGGCTAATCACCAAACAGTAAGTTCCTTCAAGTAAGTTACATATTAAGAAAGCTCAAGCATAACAGAATTTTCTTGCAGTTTGCTCTGCTAGTCTGACATCTGAAATAAAAATTTGAAATGGTATTCCTAATTACCCTCAAACCCAAAAATACAAAATAATCCAGCTATCCTTTACAACCAATGTATTGAACAAGTCAGAAGTGGTACACAGCAGTACAGAATGGACACTGGAACTTAATTACTGCTGCTGGGTAGGTGATGAAGAAACCAGTGTACCATAGTATCAGTATGCTAATCTTATACCCTTACTTTCTCTCTTTCTCTGTCTGTGTGTGTGTGTGTGTCTCTCTCTGTCTCTATCTGTCTTTCTGTCTGTCTCTCTCTCTCTCTCTCTCTCTCTCTCTCTCTCTCTCTCTCTCTCTCTCTCTCTCTCTCTCTCTCTCTCTCTCTCTCTCTCTCTCTCTCTCTCTCTCTCTCTCTCTCTCTCTTCTTCCTTCATCCTTCATCTATGATTTCCCAAATGAAGAGAGTAACATTAGAAAAGTGTTTTTAAATCCATTTGCTATAGTCTGGCTTTCATGGTGTTACATTTGAGTAATGGTTTCAAGTGCTAGACATGTACTGATAAAATCTCTCGACTGGACTCGACTCCACACTTGAGCCTTGCTAAGAAATTTCTAAGCAAGAAAATTTCATGTTACGTTAACATCAAATATTTACATTGTGTAAATAATCTGTATATATATTTCAGGGGTGGGAATTCTCCTCGGATCCGCAGTTTTCCTCTCATGGAACATTGCGTTTCCTCACATTTTAATCGTCCTTGCCCCCGCACCCCTCTAGATTTCCTCTTTTTTTACAGTTCACCACCCCGGATCCCTCTAGATTTCCTCTTTTTTACAATTCACCAATTCCCACATTTGAAACATAATTTTCAATACAAGCGTACATTACTTTGCTGTCATGTCATTCGTAAAAGATTATGTGTTGCAGTTATAATCACATTTATTTTAACAATTTTGTTTTGCTACAGACTTCAGCATTGGTCCAACTTAACTGAAATCTTTAAAAGCAGCATTCAGACTAAAGTCACCAATAGGAATTCATGCATAATGTCATTTTAATTGGTCAATCCTTTCAAAAACAAAAGTAAAGAATATAAAAAAATGTGTTTACTTTCTGATTGCTAAAGATACAAGGGCTACGGATATTCTGAAAGACATAACACATATTTTATAGTCTTGATGACTAATTAGTCTACGGTCATTCTGAAAAACATAAAACATATGTTATAGTCTTGATGACTAATTAGTCTACGGACATTCTGAAAGACATAAAACATATTTTATAGTCTTGATGACTAATTAGTCTACGGACATTCTGAAAGACATAAAACATATTTTATAGTCTTGATGACTAATTAGTAATTAAATTATTTCTTTTATTATTAAAAGAAGAAAAAAATCCTTTAGCCTGTACATTTACAACACAGATGTTAAAATGTAGGCATGAGAAGCACATTGACCATGGGTACTTCATTAGGCAAAAGTATGCTAGACCACGTGTTGTACAGTAGTTATCGTATTGATCAACTCGAGTTCTGTATCAATGGGCCCATTGGGCTATTTCTCGCTCCAGCCAGTGCACCACGACTGGTACATCAAAGACTGTGGGTTGGTGCATATAAAAGAACCCTTGCTGCTAATTGAAAAGAGTAGCCCATGAAGTGGCGACAGCGGGTTTTCTTCCCTCAATATATGTGTGGTCCTTAACCATATGTCTGATGCCATATAACCATAAATAAAATGTGTTGAGTGCATCGTTAAATAAACCATTTCCTTCCTTCTAGTTCTGTAGACCATTGCAGAAAAGCCAGTCTCATAAGCTGCTCACTATATTGAGTTATGTAATTTGAATTGCAGATCATCTGGGTTCGTCCCGCATTGGTGGACCCATTGGGCTATTTCTCATTCCAGCCAGTGCACCACGGCTGGTATATCATAGGTCTTGGTATGTGCTATCATGTCTGTGGGATTTGTGCATATAAAAGATCCCTTATTGTTGTTTTTTTTTTTTGTTTTTTTTTTAAAACAATATTTATTCAAATAAATGAAGTGGACAGGCAAACAGGCGATAAGCCTATATAAATACCTCTCCACGAGATGATGTTACATACTGTATAAATTTCAATGAATGACATAAAATATAACATTACAAAAATATGATTTCAGCCATTGCATACAAACTACAAATACTGGGTTGGGTTTAAATGTACAGTACACGGATTCCTTATTACTAGTGGATAAATATAGAGGCTTTCCTCTCTAAGACTATTTGACAAAATTGCCAACTGTTTGACATCCAACAGCCGATGATTAATAAATCAATGTACTCTAATGATGTTTTTATACAAACAAAAATACTTTCAGGGGTATGAAATAGTTATAATGATTGGGTGGGTTTGGGGGGTTTTTTAATATTAAAATAATGACTGGCATGGTTTTCATCAATTTGTCTTGCTCTAAATCGACACGGCAAAAATCAGGGTTTTTTTAATTACTGATGATTGGGTTAAAAAATTAAAGTGTAAAAATAATACTGCATTCAAAATATATGGGTTTTTTTTTAGCATTTCAGTATATATCAATTACCCTTCCATTGAGAGGGTGGGTGGGTAGGTAGTGTATTATCTTCAACTGAAAGTGGGAGTCTTTCTCCCCCCCCCCCCCCCCCCCCCCTCGTTTTCAATGCCAGTGTTTAATTACATTATTATAAAATGGTGAATACTTTTTTTTTTATTGGTCTTCTATCATGGGTCAATCATTAGTGTGCCTAATTGATAGCTTGCTTATGGCATGTTACTTAGCATTTTGAATATTATTGTTACATTATAGGTAAAATGTTGTAACCATTGTATATTTAAATTAACCAGTGCATTGTACAAGTTACCAATTTTTGTTTTAAATGTACAATGTATATTAAAACAAATGGCAATCTTTGTTGTGTTGTGTTGTGTTGTATGAAGTAGGACAATTTCAAATTATTTTCATAATGTTGCAGATTAACTGAAATAGTTAAACCAGGGGCATAGCGTGAGCTGGACATGGGGGGGGGGGGGGGGGGGGTGGGGGTCAAATATGACCCATATTTTCTATTTAGTTTTTGCACCACCAGAAACTCCATATGTATAAACCTGTATGTTTCAGTTCTAAAAGGGGACCATTTGCTTCAGTGGGGGGGGGGGGGGTCATCCGAACTCGCCCAGCCTACGCCCCTGTAAACTGTTTTAATTTGATTATGTACTACAAATAATCTGCTTCTTTTTTTTAAATACATCTCTGGAGGCCAGGTATATAAAGGTCCATTATCATAATTATAAGTGCTATATTTAGCCAATTTTTTTTTTTTTTTTAATTTTGCAATACATAATTGCAAAAAAAAAAGAAGTAAATAAACCTAAATATAACACTGCAAAAATAACTTTTGCATAATTAACGCTAGAATATCATAATTGGAAGGTGCTGTCAGTGGGCATAATCATGGGCGAGGTTTTATTTACGGACATTCCTTTGTCCATGGAGTTTGAATCGTCTCAAATATTGGGAGTTGAGCGAGCACTAACAAAACTGCTAAAAAGAAACTTTTTATCCACTTTGAATCATGTTAAATGAAATTAATTTACAGTCAGACCTGTTGAAGCGACCCATGGTTTAATCAAAAGTAACTGTTTAAAGACAGGTGGCCATTGAATGAAGGTTGCTACCTTTACAGTATTTTAAAATGTATTTCGTCAATGTGTAAAATTACATGTAATCTGTTTACAGAACACGCAAATAGATCTAAAATACTGTGCCCACTTAACACAGGTATGTGAACGGTTTGGATTCCAATTTATGTGACACTGGCCATGTTAAACAGGTAGTCACACAGCACAGGTCATTTACACAGAGAATCGTTCAGGAGGAATTTAAGTGGCCACTTTGGCAAGTTAGACTGCATATTACATCTACACTCCTCAAGTATGGTAATTTGTTAGAAATTCACAACAACAAAAAGATTAAGTAAAATTGATAATGGACAAAGTTGTACATTCATATTTGATTTATTTACTGAAATAAACATGCATATAAAAATAATAGTAATATTCCATATAAAAATTCCAATAAAATAGAAGGCAACATGAATTTCAATTGTCCTTTTTCTGTTTTCACAATCAAAATGTTTCAATTTTATTCACAACATTATAAACATTAGATATAATGTATATATTTTAACAAAGTACAACAAAGGGTATAAGAATAACAATACACTGTTTATAAAGACATCAAAATGGAATAAGATCAACTTGTAAATTTTCAGAAACGTTTACTTTAAACAGACAATTTGTTTATACTGACCCTAGTTCCAATGTAAGTACCTTTTCCGTTTAGTATACTATGCATTTCGAGTTGATACAAACAACGAGATGAAAACAAACATTGCTAAAATTTAAGCGAGAATTTTAAGTACTGTAATAAACATACAGTATGTAATTTAACAGTACAAAAGCATTGATAGCCGAAAATAACAGGCACTTTGATCTTTCTTTTTTTTTTGGGGGGGGGGGGGGCGGGAAGAGACAGTCCCCAAAGTCCTCTCTCTTGGATCTGCTCTTGATAGCCCAGGATAATTGAACCTGGTCCAGGGCCCCGTTCCACAAAGCGATCTTGGCACTAAGATGTACTTAAGGCAATCTTAGGGCTAAGATCGCTTTGTGGAATGGGGCCCTGGTCATCGCGCAATGCTCTAATACTATAGTATGATATACTTTTATTTTGATGTCAAAACTGGTCCCATATTTTCAATAAACAGTCTATAATATACATATGAAATAATGGTATATATTGCAGGTTAAGTATACAGTATTTCACAAAAAGTGTTTGCACGTATTGTATAACAAAAGAATATCAACAAGTCACAGAATACATTTTAAGAAAAATACAATCATTTCACAACATATGATAAAAGTTTTTGTAAGAAAAATATAGGTTGAAATATACAATAAAAATATTTACATTTATATTCAGAAAATAAAACATCCGAGAGAAAAGCAATTTCAACAATATCAGTTAAATTGGTCCTTGAAGTTGTAATCTTTCCACACCAGCTAATAACATTTCCTAATACAAAATACAAACACACCTACAGTTTTAATAAACAACTGTATTTTCTCTTATCGGCATATCTGGGGAAAATGCAGTAATAAACAAGTCTGTTATAATTTTTTAATACCGGTACATTTTGAGCACTGAATTAACATGATTTCACACAACCAAGACTGGCAACTGTGTTTAAAGGCTAAGGAAGATCATAGTGTCATGGGAAATACAATGTCAAGTATCTATTCTGCATATTTAAATAAGCCCAGTGGTAAAGCATCTGCGTGATGTATGGTCGGTTTAGGATCGATTCCCACCAGTGGGCCCATTGGGTTATTTCTCTCGTTCCAGCCAGTGCACCACAACTGTGTTATCCTGTCAGTGGGATGGTGCATATAAAAGATTCCTTGCTTTTAACAGAAAAATGTAGCGGGTTTCCACTCCAAGACTAGGCCCCTATAGGTCAAAATTACCAATGTTTGACAACCAACAGCCAATGTGTTCTAGTGGTGTTGTTAAACAAAACAAACTTCTGTTTTTTAATTAAATAAGAAGATCTATTTTCAGCTTTAACTGTGTCATCAAACAAATATACAGGTATTTCTCACTAAAAATATGGCCTGAAGTCACTAAACATGAGCAGAGTTCAGCCAGGCTGCGCGGGAACTTGACAAATTATACACTGAACACTAAAAGAAATGCAAATCAGAGTTATGGTTAGTTTGTTATTAAAATAAGTCTACTTGATTACAAACGCTCAAGTCTGTGAAATGATAAACTGTATATCAATCTAAAATTCTACTGAATCTTAATATGTTAATATACGTAATCCCTTCTTAAAGTGACGGACCCTGGTTTTTAAACACCAAGTACAACATATTTTTCAGTATTACAGGAGTACAGTCAAACTTGGTCTAGCGGCCACCTCTATATAACGGCCACCTGTCCATAACGGCCACCCCAAAGTCCCCCCAACTCATTTCTTTCTTTATTTGACCTCTATAGAACGGCCACCTGTCTAACGCGGCCAGCGGCCACTATTTGTCAACAAAAATAAGGTCAAAACCTGCATTAGCGGCCAAAATATTATTTTAACCAAAAAAAATCAAATTCTTCCCACCACATATGATCGTACAGCGATTTAGTTCCCAATAAATCCCATTATTTTCTGAAAGCCGCCATTGTAACAGTGACTGTTTTTGTCACGTGACCGGAAAGTTTGGCGATTTGATTGACTCGACAAAAAAACTAAACAAAACTTATTGTGATATTATTGTCGTAAACAAATATACATTTACTAATACTAAGCATTATTTTAATCCTTTTGTTAATTTGGTAAATGCCAACAGCTGTTCGGTCCCGGCGTTTGCATAATTTGCATTCGATAGTTCTGCTCGAATTGTTCCTCAGTAACAAGGCAACTTCTCATTGAATGTAGCCTATGAAAGCAGAATGTATTACGGTATCTGATTGTTGCGGTATAATCAAAGGTAATTATAACCAAGGTGCCCCGAGTATTCCCCACTGTCAATCATCATGACTGTTGTTCACATGCAGTTTGCACCAAGCAGCAGACATTAATGAATTTAGTCTGCCGGTATCATGGTATGTTTTGGTAAATCGCGACCTTTGTTTACCAAAATTGTTCTGTTTGCAGGTCGCGACGTAATCCCAATGCAAGTACCATACCAATGGATTAGCGGGAACGTAAAACTAGTAATGAGTTAAACATGTCACCTGAATATTAATCCCAATTAAACAAATGCAAATTTCAGTTTTGTGTTATTTATTTATGAACCAACTGTCAAACAAAATGTCACCGAAAAAATTGTAGAGTAGAAGTATCAGGAAGTCGGAGAAAGATTGTTTAAGTGCTAGAAAGTATTGGGGTATTGGAATTAACAAAGGAAATCAAACTGTTACAACAGTTAATAATGAGATTTGTGAAATATGTTAGGGTCTCGATTGAATATTTTGGGACCTCTATATAAAGGCCACCTGTCCTTAACGGCCACTTTCTTTTGGTCCCTTGAGTGGTTGTTATATACAAGTTCGACTGTATTTTGATAATTTAAATTATAAGTAGGCCCCTACCTATATTTGATTATTCAGAATATTCATTTTAGTACACACCTGAAGTGGTTCTGGTCATCCCAAAATGCATTTTTCATAATTCTAAAAACGCACATTCCTCAGAGATATAATGATTTTCAGACAATATTTCCCCCATTTCAACGACACAGACTTTAGCTTCTCTCTGTTATAACCGTATCCATATGTGTGTTGCAGGTTTGCAGATTAATTAACTTAGTGTCCATTTTCATGGACTGAAACTAGAGTCTGTGCTTTTAAGAAACAAACTGTTATGTTAAAGCTGAAAATCATAATTGCATTTCTTTTGATGTTTAGTATATATACAGCCAAACACCTGTAAACATTAGTGCAAAACACAACTGGGTTCTCCTCCAAACTGGCTTTTTAATTGGTCCTGTGGGGGTCTGGTTAAAAGGGGTTTCCTGTATATATTGAGCTACCACATTTTGCCAGTCGACAGCAGCTGTAAAATCACAAAAGTAAAGCATTAATATCATGTTGAGATATGCCACACAAATTCACTGAAAGAGAAAGGCCAGTTTCTGAACTGTCATAAGCGTACAATGGATGGACGGACAGATGGACAAAGAACAAAAACAATGAAATTAACAAAACACATGGTATGCTAAATCTAACATAATTGTAAGACACCAAATTAGATGGTCCTGTAGTTCACATTCATTATTATTATTAGGCCTGCTTTACATAAACACGTTTTATCTTGTGTGTTTCCATGTGCAATTTATCATGTGTGTTTCCGTGTTCGATTTATCATGTGCATTTCCGTGTTCGATTTATCAAGACATCAAAATGGAATAAGATCAACTTGTTGAAACCATAATGTAAATTTTCAGAAACGTTCTTTAAACAGACAAAAATTATTTTCTTCACTCAGAAATGGGCTTTTCCATATCTACATTTTTGCAAGTGGATTACTAGTAAATACTTCATGCTAAGATGTTACCGCTGTGCAAAACTTGTGCATGAAAAATATTGCTCATAATCGACTTTTATCCTAAATGCCTGCATGCAGAATCAAGTGTATGGAAAATATACTGCATATATGTGTACTGTATCAATAAACTTGTTCGCCAAATCGTGTTAATGGTAAGCAGGCCTAAGGTCCCAAACTCTACTTTTACGTAGATTAGAAACCACAATTTACATATTTAAATGGTCCCAAACCAAACATATAATTATGTGGGTCCCAGACAGTATACATGGATGTAATTAGGAGTCAGAAACCACAATGTCACAATGTATTTTAATTATGTAGTCTCAAACAATACTTTTTATAATAATAACTATCTCACCTCTGAGCATATTTTTTAAACTGTGGTGACAAACTGCATGTCTACACAATACTGTAAATATGGAAATGTTAGCGAGCATAAAATGTTATCAAATTTAGTGAGGCCATACAAAATGCTAAAATTTCAAGATTGTTAAATTTAAAGAGATGTAGGCCTACAGGTACAACAGACTATTGTGAAAAACGTTTGTGTGATTAACTGAACACATAACAATGGTTACATGCTATTGAATAAACCAAAAGGATAGCAGACAACAATAATTAGTCAGCATGCACATTACTGCAATTGTTTACCGGTACTAAATTTAAGTCTGTAAGATGCATAATGTATAAACTGGTCAAAAACATTATTTCAGCTTAACCTACAACTTAAGATTATTCTTTTTTAGTTTCTGATATGATGACCGTGCTAAAGTTTTATGTTGCTAATATGTCACTTATTTGGATTTCCCTAAATTTTAAAATAGCCAATATTTTATGGTTTACAGTAACGTAGTCCGTTTTGAAATCGTGTTGGTTTCACATCTGAGTTTCACACATGTAGTTATGTGATCTGAAACATCTTTCAACAGCATAAATTAATTTTTAAAAATATAATTCTGGTCAAAATATAAAACTTTGTTTTTGTTAATTTCACTTTAATTAAAAGATGACAATACAGGTTTGGTGTATCCTGAGCTGCATATACTATTTTATTGTCCAAAAATATGGAAGAAAATAAAATTAAGAAAACAATGACTAAACAGGGAAGCCAGGTTATAAAAAACCCAACTCATTTTAAGGCTAGTTGTATCCATAAAACTCCAAGATGAACAAACTTTATGGCTTAGGAATGATCAGAATTAGAAACTTGAGAAAACATTTACACATTCGTGTGTTCAACAACAAAATATAGAATATATAACAAATATTAACAAATAAAATCTTCTTTTACATTTATAGGCCTACATGCACGTTATAATAATCACTGTACAACTTTTGTTTTAAGTCATAAACTATGGAATAAATCACTGTTAGCAATACATGTAAACATTTGGAAGAAACAGACATCATACAATGTTTATCAAGGAAGATCTAGGTATTTGGAAAGGTAAAACGACTAGAAAGTTAACCCATCATTCTTTTTCATGAATCGGACTATTTATCCTGTGATAATGACTACGTTGTCAGCTGTATGCTGTGGGATGTATATCATATTATGTTACATTACGGCCAATTGTAACGCTAAGGCAACTCCTAAAATAACCTAACCATGGATTCAGGCTTCTGGAGACTTGTAGTCTCACGTCTAAACCTTAAGACGTTTTAGAAGCACAGACCCCAGAACACTGATTCGGTATTTTTAATGCCATACAAATTGTGCGCCTTAAAGCCTACCACACAGAAGAGCTATCAGCTAATCAAAAGTTACTTGAGACATTTTTCTGATTTTTTTTTAGCCTTTCATAATAGTGAGGAAAATATTTATTGTGTTTAATCTTTCTGGTCAAGCATGGCAAAAATGTCATTGTGTGTAGGCTATGTGAGCTATCCGCTAAGCTTACCAAGTGACCAATGGAAAAATTCTGTGTCAACAGTGGTGTCATTCTGACAGTCATAAGCAAACTACCTGTAGCTACGCACTTAGCTCATCATTGCGACCAAATTGCATAGCTGATAGCAGCTCTTGTGTGTGGTAGGCTAAACTTAGAATCTAGATTCTACATTGGAGTTAAACATCGTCCCAGAGGCATATACAAAGTACCAATAATGAGATGTGGTATGAGACATATTGGTAGTTTTATTAACATTGTCTTGGAAAATCATCAGATTATTTGATGGCAGCTATTACACTTCCACTTCTGTGTTTCATGAGTGCTGTCTGTAAAGTTCCATTTTGCATGAATTTTTCTTCTACAATAAATCAGGCAGTGTATGTTGGGTTTTTTTAAGTTCTATGAAACTATTCACGTTTCAACTGGTTGAAAATGATTTGCTGCTGAAATGAAGGTCGCCAGAGTTTGTAATTTAATTTTCTTGCACTCTCTAAAGGTTGGAAACAAGAAACAATGAATTGATTTTATCCTGAAAAAAGAGGAAAGAAAAACAAATAATTTTATGGTTAAATTCACAATATTAATGTGTATTAGGTACTACTTTTACTCATACACATCCAGAATAGTAAAAGTAAACAGTCTCTGATTATCCACGTACAAGTTCCCATAAAATACAGACCTGGGTACCTTCAGGTTATAACAAATTTATAAAAATTACAATTTTCATTATTTTTGTTATTAAAGTCCCTCACAAACACACATTATGTCAACTACTTTATTTATTCACATCACTGCTCTCACTCTAGTGATAGTTCTATGTTTTTCTTATATTTGAGTAAATAACAGGTCTAGCTATGGTTGAGCAGAAAATTTAGCAAAATTATCTATAAAATTTCACAAATTGCAGAAACCATATTCTTTTCTAATAAAATATCAACCATTACCTGATTTTATTTTGCTAAATTACAGTACAATTTGCTAATTATTTTTATAACCAGAAATGTTTAATATATCATGTTGCTTTCACTTAATCATGTTGAAAAGGAAGGAATTCAACACATTTTATTTACGGTTATATGGTTAAGGACCACACAGATATTGAGGGAGGAAACCCGCTGTCGCCACTTCATGGTATACTCTTTTCGATTAGCAGCAAGGGATCTTTTATATGCACCATCCCACAGACAGGATAGCACATACCACAGCCTTTGATATACCAGTCATGGTGCACTGGTTAGAATGAGAAATAACCCAATGGGCCCCCCAACAGGGATCAATCCTAGATGGACCGTACATCAAGCAAGGGGTTTACCACTAGGCTACATCTCACCCGGTAACCTGAATGAGTGTTCTCAATTTATTTTATGGCCTAAACATTAGAGCCAGCCATTTTGGGGTTATTACATATATTAATGATATACTTATATACATCCATTTAAGGGATTTAGCTCAGTTGGTAGAACACTCGACTGAGGCACTTGAGTCGTAGGACTGAATCACCTCAGATATAAACCATTCTCTGATTAGGTTTTTTCCTACCTAACCAGTGCCACACGACTGGTATATCAAAGGCTGTGGTATGTACTGTCCTCTCTGTGGGAAGTACATATAAAAGATCCTTTACTGTTCATGGGAAAATGTAGCGGGTTTCCTCTAAAACTATGTGTCAAAAATGACCAAATGTTTGACAACCAACAGCCGATGATTAAAAAATCAATGTGCTCCAGTGGTGGAGTTACCCAAAACAAACCTTAAAAGTAGTTAAGATCTGTTCAATGTTTTCCTGTAATAAAATCACAGAGGACAGTAACTTACCGCGAAGGATCTTCTAGTTCCGTGAAGCCTGGAACGTTGACTGTGTTCATCTTGTCACCATACCGAGAATAGCTGAACGTTATCTGAAACAAGTCAGTTCATCTTAAAGATGAGCATATTTCATGCAAAGGGTTGTTCGGTTTGTGTGTCAGTTATCAAAGTTACAGTCATGTGATAAACTGTTAGGTTTTAAAATTAACAGTTACAAACGATTTCAAAAATAATTTGTAGACTTATTTTGCACACTTGAAAAATATATTCCTGTTATTAGTTAAATCGTTTGAAGAAAATACCTCCCACCTTTGAAAAAACCCACCACCAAACAGAGGAGTGATACATTTGAAAGTCATGTACTTATAAAATGTAATAATAAAATGTAATAATAAAAGCTGAACTGAATTTTCAGGGCTCAAACTTAATGGCGGCATCAACGGCAATTGCCGCCGTTGAGATATATTTTGCCATAGGTAACATCACTGAAAGCACTTTTGTGCCATCGGTAAAGCTCCTCAACATTGGCAAAATGTATGCACCTGGTGTACATTATTTGGCAATATTTAACATTTGCACCTTTAAAAGATGTCTACATACAAGATAGCATTTCAGTCAGGTTTATTTGCTGCAAATGTCACTTTCTAAAACATTGCCATAGGCAGGCTCAAAATTGCCATCGGTGGACTGTTTCATCCATGGCAATTCTTTTACAAATTGCCGTGGGAGAAAACTTCTTAAGTATGACTCTGAATTTTAAAAATTCAAGTACTATAAACCAATATATTTTAAATAAATGTGATTTTCAGCATTTTCACTTAAATTAAGTCATACTTGTGAAAGCTACTTTATGCAAAAAGAGCTGAAATCAGATAAAAGGAAAAAAATAATTATAAAAAACAACAATCATTCCCTAAAATAACCAGACTGTTATAGAAGTACAAACCGATACATCATACACAGATGGATGGATGTACATATAGCCAAGACTGAAACTGAATGAGGAATGTACATACAAAACTACAATTATACATCTTGAATAAACAGCTGTTTTCTTACTGAAATTAGCTAGTGTTTACCTGAATCATCAATAAGACTTGATACAATTTCTCTGTTTATAATAAATGTGAGTGCACTCTACTAGTATTAAGTGGTCATAGCATTCCAACTTGATTTTGACCAAAAAGAAAGAAACGAAAATAGAATGTCATGGTCTTCATGTACCGTACTCTATGCACCATTTCTTGGCAAACCTCTACTGATATCGTCTATCATACAAAACTCTATCATTTACTCTGTGACAACAAAGTATGATCAAAGAATTAAACAAACATTCCTTTGCTTTTCATCTGAATCTTAAACTCTACCTATTTGTTATCATTCCCTGCACAAAACAATGTAGAATTTCTGGATGTCTAGTATCACACATATGTGTAGTTATGTTTGGTCAATACTGACCCAGTATCACATCTCTATATTAACCACAACTGTGTTAGTTCACAACCCAGTGTATTACACTATGACAAAGAATTAGAACTACACACACAAACCCTCCAAGATCAATGAGTTTGTGACACTAACACTCCACCATATTATAATACTGTATTGGTTAGAGCCTACACATTTTCAATATAATCTAAACACTAGCAAAATCTTTCCTCTTGGATTAATTAGACTAGTAACACAGTGTTCTCGCTGGTATGTTACATTGTTTTGGTATGTTTAACCAAAACAAATAACCACTAAGTAGACACTGGGTATTTGTGGTCCATTTATTACATCTTCTTTTAAGTCACAAACCCTGGTTTTCAAGGCTCAAAATTTATTGGTTTCCACAGTACACATCTTTTTTGTTTTAAACAAAATCAGTAAAATTGTAAATGTGTGGAAATTACCTGCTTTACGAGCAAAAAGACTACCCCACCACCACCCACAAACATTTTGCACACCTCTGTTCCTCTATTTGTAATATGCATCCCCTGCAGGCCTGTATATGATAAGAGTATTAAAGCTTTATGGAATAATGTTATAACATTATCAACACCATACTAGTTGAGATAATTCAGGAACTAATATTTAGGATTAGATTTTTGTATCTAGAGTTATTCCTCATAACATCTACTGCACAACATTGCTATGACACAACATTATTACCTTGAATGAAGTTGTCTAAGCAGTGTCTCAACGTTATAACTAATAATCACACAACAAAACATGTAAATATTTCTTTAAATACTTCAAAAGGTAATCAGATAAAACCTACAAAGTAAAGTTTGGTTTATTTAACGATGCCACTAGAGCACACTGATTTTGTATCTTATCAGCGGCTATTGGATGTCAAACATATGGTCATTCTGACACTGTTTTTTAGAGGAAACCTGCTGTCACCACATAGGCTACTCTTTTACAACAGGCAGCAAGGGGTCTTTTATTTGCGCTTCCCACAGGCAGGATAGCACAAACCATGGCCTTTGTTGAACCAGTTATGAATCACTGGTCAGTGCAAGTGGTTTACACCTACCCATTGAGCCTTGCGGAGCACTCACTCAGGGTTTGGAGTCGGTATCTGGATTAAAAATCCCATGCCTCGACTGGGATCCAAACCCAGTACTGGTAATAAAACCTACAAATGACCTGCAATTATCCTTTCCTAAATCAAAGTAGGTCTATACGCTTACTTTAACATCGTGAAATCACGAAACTAGTACTAAGTATAACATTGCATTGAAACCACATTAATAAAACAGATTAATTTTCCACATACTCATATCTAAATGGCAGTCTCTGAAGATCTTTTTAATAATGCTTTTCTAAATTAAAAAAAATAAATATAGGTGTTCTTCCAAATAAAACGAAAATTGCACATAAACAGTGACATTGCAGTTTGACACTGTAGAGAAGGGACAATAACTCATGAGAAACCGTACCCTGAACCAACATTATATTTTCAATAATAAAACATTATATATAGGGATATTTTTTATTGAATTCCTTTGAAGATCCATAATACTTTTCCAACATTGAGTGGCGCTTGTACTTAAAACGTGCTGTGAGTTCATGGTTGTCCTAATGTTTGCAGACATTCAAAGACATTTTTTATTGTCACTGTTGGACATGCACCCGCATATCAATGATAGTGGCATTTCGCAACTATCTTTTAGACATCATCTTTCACTGTTAAGAATCCTCTATCAGTCACAAACAATTACTTTGGTTCAGAAATGTATGACAAATGAAATTTCACATTACCACATGCAAATCAAATAATATTTCAGGGAAGATACCATCTGTAAGAGGATTAAAAACATTTATGAATTGCTAGGTTATTTAAACCTGGGGTGTATAAAAAATAACTACCTGAACGTGTCCCCCCTCCCCTAGATCGATCACTGAAGCTGTAAATACCCCCCTCCCCTAGATCGATCACTGAAGCTGTAAATACCCCCCTCCCCTAGATCGATCACTGAAGATGTAAATACCTGATGTTGAAGGTTATTTGGGTGGATCAGCCACAGAGCTTCCAGATGAGAGTGGAAACCATCAACAACTGTCAGCGGTTTCTTCAGAATGTAATCTGGACAACAAAACACAATTCATTCATCAATCCACACAGCCACAGTCAAATACAATAAAACTAAAATTCATTCATGAATAGATACAGCCACAGTGAAATACAATAAAATTAAAATTCATTGGCTCAAACATTACATTGTGTAACTTTCTAATTTTTGTTGCACAATTAACAATATTTTCTGAAAAGTCTGATGTGTTAGGCCATTTAAAAAACACCATATCATGGTGTTCTGCAATTTCAACTCCACAATTTTAGCAGTGGTCTCAAAAGCATTTTAACATTTTAAACATTTTTATATTTAATATATTTTTTTTTAAATGTCTGAAATAAAAAGTCAATAAAATGACGTTTTTTAAAAAGATGTTATTGGGTTACACCAAAGATATTATTATAAAACTGACTTAGTAAAAGTGCTTTATACAAATGTCTTTTGAGAATTTGTATAAAACTAAGTATACCACAAATAGAAACATAGTATCCTTACAGATGTACTCAGCATTACTGAACATCTGGGATGGGGGTGGGAGGTAAAATTACATAATCTGGCACTGTAATAATCACTGTGCCTCCTACACCCATGACATCACAACTGGATTTGTTGAACAATTGTCCAACTTGTGAACATACCTATAATGTAACCAATTCCTCCTACCCTCATGAGATCACATCTGGATCTACTGAACAACTTTCCAACTTCTAAACCTACCTATAATGTAACCAATTGTACAGTCATCAGGAAGTCGGATTTTCTCTCCCATCGTCATCAAACGACCTCCACTGAAACAGGAAATGTCTTTAGTTATTACCTCATAACTAATATCTAATAGTTAAAATAGAATCTCAAAATATAATAAAACATGTTGTTGTTCTTCAAATGCATTTTCTACATATTATGGATATTAAAATATAAAGCAAATGTTTATGTTCATGCAAACTTTCTGCCAGAAAATAATTTGAGGGTACATAATAAAAACAAAGCAGATGATAATAAGTGACCCTACAGGGTGATTAAGAGTCTGAAATCTTTTAAAATTGGACACTGCATTCAAATTTTAAACAGCAGTTCTTTTATTATAATCTCTCTAAAAATTACAAAAATGTATCTATTAATTTCTAAGATTTTAGTGTACCGGTACAAATTTTACCCTTCGTACCCTCTGGCAGAAAGCCTATCAGGGTCAGTCAAGTTGTTCTCAGTTATGATATACCAGTTTTGAGTCACTGCTTGGACAGGAAAAACCGCAGGGTGTTTTCTGTTAGTTTTTTTTAACGACACCATTAGAGCACATTGATTAATTATTCATCAGCTATTTGATGTCAAACATTTGGTAATTCTGACATGTAGTCATCAGAGGAAACATGCTACATTTGTCCTAATGTAGCAAGCAATGTTTTATACGCACCATCCCACAGACAGGATAGCACATACCACAGCCTTTGATATACCAGTTGCGGTGTACTGGCGGGAACGAGATATATCCCAATGGGCCCACCAACGGGGATTGATTCCAAACAGACTGCGCATCAAGCGAGCACTACGTCCCACCCAATCAGCTATTGGATGTCAAACATTTGGTAATTCTGACTCATAGTCATCCGAGGAAAGCCGCTACATTTTTCCTAATGCAGCAAGGGATCTTTTACATGCACTTTCCCAGACAGGATAGCACATACCACGGCCTTTGACCAGTTGTGGTGTACTGGTTGGACAAAGACAAAAACAGAATTAGTTGAATGGATCCACTGAAGTGATTTAACCCTGTGATGCAAGCATCTGAAAAAAACAGAATTAGTTGAATGGATCCACTGAGGTGATTTAACCCTGTGATGCAAGCATCTGAAAAAAACAGAATTAGCTAAATGGATCCACTGAGGTGATTTAACCCTGTGATGCAAGCATCTGAAAAAAACAGAATTAGCTAAATGGATCCACTGAGGTGATTTAACCCTGTGATGCAAGCATCTGAAAAAAAAAGAGAATTAGTTGAATGGATCCACTGAGGTGATTTAACCCTGTGATGCAAGCATCTGAAAAAAAACAGAATTAGTTGAATGGATCCACTGAGGTGATTTAACCCTGTGATGCAAGCATCTGAAAAAAACAGAATTAGTTGAATGGATCCACTGAGGTGATTTAACCCTGTGATGGAAGCATCTGAAAAAACCACTCAAGTGACTGAGCTAAATCCCACCAGTAAACCCTGTCAGAGATGGATCCACAAAAGGGTTTCAAAAGTACCTCAGACAAGAGCTCTATTGAGCTAGCACCGCCCCATGACTTCCCTGACAATTAACAAAATATTCTCCTGTCATACGGTACCTGGCATAGGGCATCATTTTCAGGGCCAAACTTCTGCTGATACAGAATCCTGCTCCACCGGTAGCAAACCAGAATGCAAGTTTTTGCTGAAAATAAACAAACAATTAAAAAAAAAAATCAAATAAAATTTAATAAATCCAAGCCAGATTGGTATGTAACTGCCATGCTAGTTTGATTGTCATTAAGTTTTATTAACCTTTTTTAAGGAAGTATGTCATACAGTTTCAGCAGAAAATATTTAGCATTAATTTCTTTAAGCAAATCAGACTTTAAATTATTTATTATTAATTTTTGTTATTATAAATATATTTTTTCTAATACAGTAAAGTACACTTATAACGAACATGCTTAGAATGAACTACTGCATAGAACGAACATATCGTAAAGTCCTGTTTTATATTCCTATACATTAAGAACCAACTTGTACAATGTGTACAACGAACCACTGCTATAACAAACTAACTATCATGGTTCTTTCCAGTTTGTTATAAGAGTACTTTGCTGTAGATTATTGTTTGAGAAATGTTAGGATAATGTCAATGTTTGAAATAAGCAGGACACTAGAACAAATTTTGGTTTAGTAAATTTTCAGATACATGTATGTACCTGGCATGTCAAGTATTTCATTAAAAATTATTAAAATGTGGTTAATTGGAGGAATATTTGTTTAGTCAAAAACTAAATGATGTAGCCACTTTATAATACAAATTACCACTTGGCTAATTTGGCCCTGTACAGCGTAAGTTATTGTTATAGTTATTGTATGTACATTGTATGTTTATTTAAGTATATCTGTGTTAGACGAATGAGGCTGGTATAAGCTAGTCTGCGCAACAATTAATATAACTATCAAAATGTATACATACAGTATTGCTTCATTTAACTAATTTTCAGACATGTAGAATATTTCCATAAAATTATTTTGAAATGAATAATTTTATTTGCCACTTTGCATAAAACGTATGAACTGGCTAACAACACAATGGACTGGGTGAGCCCCATTAAGATACCCACCCCTGGTTTGTCCCTGTCCATGATCTCGATGGGGTGTTTGAGCGAAGGCTTGCCGAGGTACCAGTCCTCCCGGTGGTTGTAGCCTCGCAGCATCGTCAACAGCTTTGGGACGTTCACGTAGGTATCATCATCCATGTGGCAGAACCACCTGCAAACACAATGCAATATTTTTCTATTATTTGTAATTTTAGTAAACAAATCTACCCTGTGATGGAAAAACTAGCAAGTCAAGGTTTGGTTAAAACTGAGTTAGATATATATTTTGTTTACCGGTACTTACTAGGTTATTCTCCAACTTTTAATGATGTGCCGTTAATTAGTTTATGTCTACATGAAATATGACAAACACATAAGACATGTTACAAAGATTTATGATATCTTAATCCTGTGGTGATACTATTTTTCCTCGATTAATCAAAATGTTTTAAACATGACTTGCTATGTTCTAATCAGGCCAAACAGAATAATATGTAATAATAAATTGTATGGTTCGATTACATGAGCCAGAACAAGAGTACCGGTGAGGTACATGATACACCCATCAGAAGTTTATTAGAAAACCATACATATTAAGATACTAAGTATGTGAATATAGACAAATTATTTGATTTATTTGTATCACAGTGACCTAGTCATTTTATGTGACACACCATCATCCCAAGTTGTTCCTACATGTGAGGTTAGATGGTCCTGTATGCAAGATATGATCCAGACAAGGATTTACTATTATGTGCAGTAGACTGTGAAAAGAAGGTCACAGTGACCTAGTAATAATACATGACACACTGCCATCCTACATTGTTCCTACATGTGAGGTTTGATGGTCCTGTATACATCTGTATGCAAGATGTGATCCGGACAAGGATTTACTGTTATATGCAGTAGCCCGTGAAAAGTAGGCCACAGTGACCTAGTAATAGTACGCGACACACAGCCATCCTAAGTTGTTCCTACATGTGAGATTTGATGGTCATATGTATGCATGCATCTGTATGCAAGATATGGTCCGGACAAGAAAAAGTGAATAGACAGACAACACCATACCATAATAGGACCCATCATAGACTGGCGTATAAAAATCAGGGTAGATAATAGGCTCAAATCTTTTTATATTTTTAGGCAAATTATTTAGGGTAAGTGGGTATTGTATAAACTCTTTTTAAAGAAAACAGGAAATGTGTTTTATATACACACACCACCAACTAAACAAGGCAGTCACCCAATAAATAAAATAATTATTATTATGAAGGGGACCAGGGAGACCTGTCCCTCCCCTTAACAAATTTAAGTGCCTCCTTTAAACAATTTATTTACAATTTTCATTGAAGTGCCCTTTTCAGCGAGTTGCTCCATGTGCCCTTTTCAGCGAGTTGCTCTATGTGCCCTTTTCAGCGAGTTGCTCTATGTGCCCTTTTCAGCGAGTTGCTCTGTGCCCTTTTCAGCGAGTTGCTCTATGTGCCCTTTTCAGCGAGTTGCTCTATGTGCCCTTTTGCCCATGGTCCCCTCCCTAAAATATTTCCTAGGTCCATCCTTGTGGTGTCTCTTGACACCCTTCCACCAAAGCCACCCACCCACACCCCCACCACCCCATGATCAGTTCAAAAACAACTCTATGCAGCCAACAGTTTTATAAACATCTTTTCTAGGGTATTCTGCCCATCAGTTCCTGCAGGTCACACTATTAAAATGTCCATAAATACCATACTATTTTATATTGGTATATGATTTTGTACATTTGTAATACCTTTGTTCACCTGTAATTTAATTATTTTTTATGGAGGGGGGGGGGGGGGGGGGGGGAGATCACACCTGAACCCTGGGACCCCTCTCTTTGTCACCAAGACATTTAAATGAAATGAAAAGAGTCAGTTACAAAATGGGAAAGCAATAGAAGTATTAACACTTAATTATCTCTATAAATATATCTTGACAAGAGTACAGCTTTTTGTTGGGAGGTGGGTGTGGGATGAATAATATTGGACAGTTCAATATCTATTTTAGTAGTGAAGGTAATAGGGTGCCTGCACATTTAATGCAAGTTTGATTACAAAACACTAAATTTATAAGTAGATGTGTCAAAATATTCCTACCAAAAAAAAAAAAAAAAAATACAAACAATTAAAAAATGTAGAACAAAATTTACAAAAAAATATATTCATATACAAATTATATTTTCCATTAGAAGTACATGTATGACACAGTATATGTTTTGAGAAACAAAGTTTAACAATATTACCACTACAGCACACTGATTTATTAATTATCAGCTATTGGATGTCAAACATTTGGTAATACATCTTCAGATAAATTTTAGAAAATTAATACCAAATACAGTGTATTAGACCTAAACATATTATACATTATATTTGCTATATTCTCCTTTTTTAACTTTTTAACATATAAAGATATTATTGCTATTAATGCTCCATACACTGACATTCTATATCAGAGCTCAGTGCAAAACTGTACTTTTGAACACTTTCCTAAATGTGTTATGTCAAGGAGGACAAAGGCAGCATATTGAATGTTTCAGTGTGTAGAACATCGGGTGAAATCTGACCCCGTTAGCCCTGCAGTGGCCTTTGACAGGGACCGTGGGAACAGAGTGGAAACCTGGAGAGACGCCATGGAAACCCAGTGTGTGCCTGCTGGCACAGATACAATGGATCAGTGGACAGGCCATAATCTCTGATAACCACCCCATCAGGCTTTATGATGAGGGAGAAAAAGATTGTTTAGTTTTCAACCTGCTAGTTGCATGAATCGGTTGTCAAATGTTTGTTTTGGGCTTTGTAAAATACTGATTGTCAGTTTTTCACACAAACAAAATTAATAATAATAAGAGCAGGAATATTGGACTAATAACTAACAACCAGCTGCTAATTTATGTATTGAAGTTAATAATAAATTAAAACAACTTGAACTACACGTATACACACACACACACACACACACACACACACACACACACACACTCACTCACTCACTCACTCACTCACTCACTCACTCACTCACTCACTCACTCTCTCTCTCTCTCTCTCTCTCCTCCCGCGCACACTCTCTCTCTCTCTCTCTCTCTTCTCTCTCTCTCTCTCTCTCTCTCGCACACACACCCCACTGTGAGACAGACACAAAGACACCCCCCCAAAAAAAACCAGCCCACCAAAACAAAAATGATCATAATTTTTTATTTTTTTATTTAAACTTTGCCGAAGCATAGTACCATAAGTATGATGATACATTCGTTTTTGTTTTTCTTTAAGAAATTCACATACATGTATTGGAAAGCATTTTTTATTTAAACACCCAAAGAATAAAATGGAATATCTGGTTTGCATTTAAACCAAAATAAGCCATAAAAAGATCTTTATTAAGCAGCCTTTCACCCTCTTCAATGTGGTGAGTTCTGGGACTGCCGTGGTGTTAGTCAATTTATAACAAACAAGATGAGGGGAAACATGATTCATAAATTATACAAAATTATTCTATCTTCACATTTAACATTGAAAAAAGGAAAAAAATAATTTATTATTGTTTTCTTGAATGTCCGATTCTTTAAAGGCATACTGTCACGGATTTAAGGACCTTATTTCTCTAAAAATGGATAATAAATAAAAATTACATTAATTGTTGGAAACCAAATCTAGCTATCGCATCACCTTAACTGAACCATGATGGAGTGAAATCCATGTTATCCCTCTGGGAAATTTTAGTTTTTGAATTATGGACCATTGTCATAATTCAATTATTTTTACAAAATGCCATTAATAAATGGAGTATGGTGGTTATGGAGATGGTTGAATAAAGTACATTTAGGGACAAATCAAATCATTTTTGTTCAGGTAATAATTTGTTAGACCATTAAATAGGTCAGTGATCTGTGACAGTATGCCTTTAATACTAACCTTTTGTTTGACTCAATGAAAGAGTCATACTCAATGGCCATCTTACAGCACAAGGCTTGTCTGAAATAAAACATTGCCATGACAACATTAGACAGAGAGAATGTGGATGCAATCATGTTTCAACAGAAACATAATGTATGCAGCCAAATAACTGATCATTTGAGGCTAACAAAAAAATAAACATAATATGTAGTAGTACTACTAGTATATTTTTCCTTGGCCACAAATGATCAATTGTTTGGTTGCAGAATTCAATAATCCAGCAAACGTTTCTGTTTTTAAAAAGTAGATGGTTACTGTGAACATTAGATCAAACAGAATGGTTTTTGGGTGGTGTATGTATTAAAAATAAAATTTGCAATACCAGGAAACTCTGGATTTTTAATTTTTTTTTATCCCAGGTTAGGAATTATCAGAATCCAGTCAGAACTTAATTCTACATTGCAATGTGAGATTCCGATTTCAAGAATTGCCAAACAAGCATGCCCACAGATATCAGTGTAGATACTGTACAATTATGTATATCTCTCTGGCTGTTAATATACCGGTACCGTATACATGCATGACTGCCAACAGTAGTGAGTTTGGAAGATCAAATTAACACTGATACCTGTAGGTTAAACAAATGCACATACAGTGAAAGCCCTGATAACAAGAATTCACTCAAAAACCAGGCACGTAGCCAGGATTTTGAGAGAGGGAGGGGTCTCACACGAGGACGCTCGAGTTGCTTAGGGGGGTCCGAGGGCATATTTAAAAAAAAGTCACCGGCCACCCATTGGCTATGGGCCTGAAAACTGATGTTTTTCATGGACCCTTTTTAAGTATCAGTATAAAACACAACCTCTGTGAAAAATTTTCTTCGTTCCACGGGTGTCCTATTTAGAGGGTTTCACGGTGTTAATGGGGCTGTTACATAAGTTTAAAGTTAGACTATATTATAATATGTTTAACAAATGTATTGGGTGTCATTAAGCATTTATTTATTCATGTATTCAGACATTATGTAAACCATGTACAAGCACCGGTAGTTAGTATGCCATATTTGATTAAAGCTGCACATGCAAAGAATATGCATGCATGCATTATGTCTTACCTGTTATGTACAGATGAGCAGTTTGTGTTTATCAGGTGACCTCCTGAAAACAATAAAATAGAACAAGTGAAGAAATATTTTATATAAAAAATCCCTTATTGTCCATTTTTCTTAGTCCCCTACCAGTCCAACTAGAGGGGACTATAGGTTTTGTCTCCATCTTTGTGTGTCAGTGTGTGTGTGTGTGTGAGTGGGGGGGGGGGGGCGAGTTTAGCTCAGTCGGTTGAGCGCTCGCTTGAGGTGCTTGCATCACAGGATCGAACCACCTCAGTGGATCCGTTCAACTGATTGGGTTTTTTCTCATTCCAACTGGTCAAAGGCCGTGATATGTGCTTTCCTGTCTATGGGAAAATGCATATAAAAGATCCCTTGCTGCATAAAGAAAATGTCTACTGACTATGAGTCAGAATTGCCAAATGTTTGACATCCAACAGCCGATGATTAATATATATCAATGTGCTCTAGTGGTGTTATTAAACAAAACAAACTTCACCATCTTTCTGTCTGTCCGTCTGTGACGCATTGTTTTCCAGATTTTTTTGGGGGAAATGCTGAAATGTATCGTGTACTATTAGATGGAAATTTGACTTTCATGGCAATTTAGCCATTTTTAACAAGTTATAAGCGGACCGTGAACTTAAGAGAAATATATTTTCCTGACTTTTTTTTCGCAATGCCTCAAAATATTGAGCGTAAACTGTATACAGCTTTATGTACTGTTACAAATAAAGTTTGACTTTCATGGCACTTTACCAATTTTTCACAAAGTTATAGCCCTTGAGCTTAGAATATATACATGTATATATACATGTCAAGGGCCATAAATTTATAAAAATGTGTTGGGGCCCTCTAGGGGAGTCCAGGGCCATAGCTAGGATGTTTTGTTGGGGGGGAGGGGGGGGGGTGCGGGGCAACTGAGTAGTTAATAGTCTAAAACTCATCAAACGGTTAAGAACAGAATTTTCTTTAAGTTTCTATAATTGTTTCCACATTTTGGGGGGGGGGGGGGGGGGGGGGCAACTGCCACCCTTGCCCCCTTCCCCAGCTAGCTACAGCCCTGGAGTCATGTATTGCTATTGCAGTATTCTCAGAATGCTGGTTTTTTATGGGCGTAGTTGGCCATGGTACATGCAAGTGCTGTCCTGTGTGTGGGAAAGTGCATATAAAATATGCCTGGTTGCTAATGGAAAATGTAGGTGGTTTCCCTCAGACTGTGGCAACTAATGAGAGGCATAAACAAGTAGCTCAGAGGCAATTCAGATATTTAGACTGTACAAGACAAGGATTTAAAGTTTGTGCCCAAAATAATCACACAAAAATAAAGTACAAGCATGCTGACCTCAAAACCAGTGAATGTTAATCTGTAATTAGAATAAGTAACTAAAAAGGAGGAAGGATAGAAAGAATGTTTTATTTGATGACATTTTAATTGCACTAATAGACTCGGATAATGACGAAACCTGCTGGTACTATACAATGAGCTACTCTTTCTGATTAGCATTAAGGGATCTTTTTTATATGCAGCAACCCATAAAGGCCAGCACATACCATGACCTTTGTTACACCAGTTGTGGAGCACGGACTGGAACAAACAAAAGCACAATGGACCAATGACAAGGATCAAACCCTAGACTGACCATGCATCAGGCAAGCGCTTTACCACTGGGCTAAGTCCAGGCCTAAATAACTAGAAATGTAAATCCACAACCCTTCAGCAGCTGTTATTTAGACATAGTTCAATAGTAAAGCGCTCGCTTGATTCGCAGTCGGGTTTGAGATTGATCCCAGTTGGTGGGCCCATTGGACTATTTCTCATTCCAGCCAGTGCACCACAACTGGTATATCAAAGGCCATGGTATGTGCTAACCTGTCTGTGGGATGGAGCATATAAAAGATCTCTTGCTACTAATGGAAAAATGTAGCGAGTTTCCTCTCTAAGACTACTTGTCAAAATTTACCAAATGTTTGACATCCAATAGCCGATGATTAACAAATCAATATCCTCCAGTGGTGTCATTAAACACAAACAAACTTCAACTGTTACTTAGACTGTCCTGAGTTTTCCAACATTGTAAAATGTTTTAATGACCAACAGACATTAAATAAATCTTCTTTTTAGAATACCATATATATATACAGAACTTCACATACATTGTTTTCACTTCCTATTTATTGCACGAGTTTATTGTAGCGGTCTCATGGTATGTTCTTTTGCAAAATAAACGAGTGCAATAAATTGGAAGCGAAAACAACGTATGTGAAGTTCTGTATTTATTACATACCTTCTATGTTTTACAAAACCGGTTTTTAATTTAACGTCATAAAAACACTTTTTTAAATCTATGATCAAAACTCTTTTCATGATTCATTTAATGTTAAGAATCATACTCTGCAGCAGCCTTGTGTAATATTTCAAAAACGATATGACGTCATTTGTAAATCATATATGACGTAAGTAAATAAAAGGCACTAACTGCAGTAAAAAGTAAAAGGGAATTCCCCATTTAAAAGTTCCGGTCCTGATTGCACATGTATGCGATACAGGATAAATTTATTACACGATTTCAAAAGGCCTTTATCACTATAGTAGGTATGTAATAAATACTGGTACAAGGTGTTTTTAGTCACTCTAACGTTCGGTCATAAACCAAACTATAGCTTACCTCCCAATAATTTTGTATGTCTACCTTCAACGTAGTAACTACATTATTATGTGTGTATAAAGAAGTGTTTTATTTAACGACGCACTCAACACATTTTATTTACGGTTATATGGCATCAGACATATGGTTAAGGACCACACAGATTTTTTTTGAGGAAACCCGCTGTCGCCACATAGGCTACTCTTTTTACGACAGGCAGCAAGGGATCTTTTATTTGCGCTTCCCACAGGCAGGATAGCACAAACCATGGCCTTTGTTGAACCAGTTATGGATCACTGGTCGGTGCAAGTGGTTTACACCTACCCACTGAGCCTTGCGGAGCACTCACTCAGGGTTTGGAGTCGGTATCTGGATTAAAAATTCCATGCCTCGACTGGGATCCGAACCCAGTACCTACCAGCCTGTAGACTGATGGCCTGCCACGACGCCACCGAGGCCAGTATATGTGTGTATAAATTGTGTATATAATTACTGTAACAACCCATGACTTCTCCCTTTGCATGGGTTGATATCTGTCAAGAAGAGAATGGTCAAGAAAAAAAAAAAGTTAAAACAAAAAAGAAGATAATTTTGTATGTACGAAAAAATATATATTAAAGTAAAGTGAAGCTCAAACTGCTATAAACGTAAGTATAACAAGAAACATGTTAGACACTGGTATTCCAAATAAAATAATGTATTTACTATTTAATAAACAATTTTAGACACATGTATAAAAAATAAAATTTAAAAAAGGCCCTGTAAGGTTGGAAATCGCAAACTCCGGTCCGTCCCTTTAATAACATTACTGGTAATGGTTTAAAAACATGTTAGACCTCAATGTGTTCAAAACAGATAAAAAATCCGTTGTGCTCAAATTAGTGAAAATCTAAAGCTCTGCTATTGCTAGTGGATACTCCACATGTACTGGGTACAGTGTTTAAGTACCTATACATGTACAAATTAGTGAAAATCTAAAGCTCTGCTATTGCTAGTGGATACTCCACATGTACTGGGTACAGTGTTCAAGTACCTATATGTGTACAAGTTTGTCAACACAATGAACAATGAAAGTAAAACTACATGCAGGTCAGGTTTTTCATGTTTTGGGGTTTTTAAATACATTTCTTGGTCACTGAAGGCAAACAAATCTAGTATACACTTATATACACATGTAGTACAAGCAGATTTCCCAACAAAAGAAACACCTGCATGTTACAACAATCAAGTGATCCATCTAAAGTTATTTTACATTTCTGAAAGCCATCTTGAAATTTCCTTAACAATAGCACATGAATAGGAAGGAATGTTTTATTTACCAAACTCAACATATTTTAATTACGGTTATATGGCATCAGACAATACATGTATGGTTAAGGACTGCACAGATAATCAGAGGAAAGACACTGCCACCATGCAACCCTTTTTAATTAGCAGCAAGGGATCTTCATACATACATGCGAGAACCATCCCACAAACATTTGGTAATTCTGACTCGTAGTCATCAGAGGAAACCCGCTACATTTTTTCTAATACAGCAAGGGATCTTTTATATGCACTTTCCCACAGACAGGAAAACACATACCATGGCCTTTGCGGTGCACTGGTTGTGCAAGCCTTTGTTTTCTATTAAACGTGTTCCCACAGACAGGAAAACACACTAACCACGGCCTTTGCGGTGCACTGGTTGTGCAAGCCTTTGTTTTCTATTAAACGTGTTCCCTCTGTGGAATGTTTAATATTAATGAAGTAGAAATATTATTCAGTTAAGTTTACCAATACCACATCTGGTAATATGATATTAAAAACCCACAAATGCAACAACAGAACAACCCAACATCTTATATGGCAAAAGAAAAACCATCCCCTAAAAAAAACCCAAAGATACACATGTATGCAACATTATGTTTATTGTATACTTGTTTTGAAACATGTTTAGAAAGCTGTAACAAAAGCGTTTCTAATATTCACATGGTTGGCACATTATTAATTATTTCAGGACAATGCTATTCAACTTGTTAAAGTAAAAGTACATATCATTATTCTACAAATAGCACAATAAAGCACACTGCAATGACAAGTTGCATCTTCAGGTGGGGAAGTTTTCCAGCATATGGTTTAGTGTGATGCACTGTAAAGGGTGCCTGCTGTTTTCACCTCTAAACTAGTTTTCAATTCCTATATGTACACTAGTTTATCAACAATAAAAACATATCTGGTCAATTACAATATATCAACTACAGCTGTACTGACACAAGCAATTCTCTTTGAATACATATACATGTGATTATAATGATTACCCCCCCCCTCTCCCCAAAAAAAAAGAAGAAGAAAAACCCACACCAAAGACAAACAAAACAAAACAAAACAAACAAAAGACGAGAATTACTTGATCATTCATGGAATGGAATGTTATTACTTTGCTGCAAATTGCATCATTATCTTTATAATGATCATCCACATAAAGGTATGTGTACATGAGTACATGTATGTTATACCCATTGTTTTTGGATTATCATTCATTGTTACAATATAACATGTTCATAAAGCTGTCTATAAATCATACTAAAAACTGACATAATAATAATTATACTACTCAAAAGAATTTAAGGGTCAGACGATATTTTCAACATTATTTTCTGAATGTCAATTATATTAGCTAGACCATAATGTCACGCATGGTATTGTTCCATTTTGACGAAAGTGGGTCTAAGCAACCCATAAATGAATTAAAATCCACCGTCATTGACACTGTCGACTAGTTCTAATGGCGAAAACATGCTTACATTTGCACGTAAATTAGGGCGAAAGCGAAAGGTCTGCTAAGTGCCCATAACTTGCTTTTTCACAAAGCGCTTCATTTGCACGCTTTGCATGTGTATTCCATGTTCCCAATGCTGAATTTCCGTATAATTGGAGCTTGCGTTCGTGTACGGTGCACTCTCCAAATTCGACAATGGTACGACGTCAACTGACTATCGAAGATCGAGGAAGGGCTATTGCTTGGCTTCAGGGTGGCAATACGCAAAGAAATGTTGCTCTGAGACTTGGTGTCCGTCAGAGTGTCGTTGGCCGACTGTGGCAACGGTACCAAGCAACGAATTCTGTTCGAAATCGTCCACGTTCGGGAAGACCCCGAAGCACTACAAATAGAGAGGACCGCTACATCACCAATATGGCTCTACGTCAACGCACAACCACTGCACGCCGATTACGTGACAATCTGCGGACTGCGACTGGAACTCGAGTGTCTGATCAAACCATACGCAATCGTCTGAGAGCCAATAATCTACGCTGCCGTCGCCAGGCTGTTCGACCACCACTCCTACCACATCACAGAACGGCCAGACGTCAATGGTGCATACTTCATCTGCGGTGGCAACGTGTTCAGTGGGGTCGAGTGATGTTCACTGATGAGTCCAGGTTTAGTCTCCAGTTCAACGACGGTCGGGTTCGTGTCTACAGATGTCCTGGGGAGCGCTTCGCTGACGTTAACGTTAGACAACGTCACCGGTTCGGTGGTGGCAGCGTCATGGTGTGGGGCGGCATCTCTATCCACCACAGGACCCCCCTCTATGTGGTGGATGGCAATCTGAATGGAATCCGCTATCGGAATGAGATTATCCGGCCGTTGGTTCTCCCAGGCCTTCAGCAGATTGGCGGCGGGGCAGTTCTGCAGGATGACAATGCCAGACCCCACCGCGCCAGGGTGGTAACGGACTTTCTCAGACAACAAGGTATCGCCAGGATGGATTGGCCAGCATATTCGCCTGACTTGGCCCCAAAAGAGCACGCCTGGGACGAATTAGGCAGGAGAGTTCGGGATAACCATGCCCCTCCGGCCAACCTTCATGATCTGGGTCAACTTCTTATGGCAGAGTGGCAGGCCATTCCCCAAGAGTTCTTCAGACGTCTGATCAACAGCATGAGGCAACGATGTGTCGAGTGTATTCGCGCCAGGGGTGGATTCACACACTATTAAACGAATGTTCTAATGTGTAAAATCCATGTTTGACAACCTTCAACTTTGACAGCATGTCATGTGACTTTCTTGTATACAGTGACGTTTATTTGTGTTTTTTTGTAAATATGGAACAATAAATTAAATTTTTGGTGTAGTTTACATCATCAATCTAATACACTCTGAAACTTATTTGGTTATACATTTTTGACCCTTAAATTCTTTTGAGTAGTATATAAAAATAACAGCCATCAAGAATCATTCATGTTGTAGACAGTAATGTGTCATTGTTACAATCAGGAATAGATCAGCCACATCTTAACATTATATGTATTCATTAAACTGCAACATCACTAGTTATCATTCTACAGTCAAAGTACCTGTTGAGAGACAAGAACTGGGATGTGGAGGTGGACAGCAAAAAAGATGAAAGGAGCTGTCCAGGGGTGGGGGAAAAGCCCTTTTTTCCCGGTCTGGGACCGATTCTAGATCTCCGAGACCGAAATTATTTTTGAAAAACGCGCGTTTGCCGGTCCCACTTTTGTCATTCTTGTCGGTCCGAAGCACCTGTCCATTTCTATTGTTGGAACAAATTCCTATCGGTCAAGTGGACCGCCCAGCCTAGATATCGGTATCTCGTGCATGATTTAAAATAATAAATAAATAGTGGTCAATATGGCTGGTGTTTCAGACGTTTATGATTTTAAAGTCTGCCTAAGTATATCGCCAGTCACTGAAGTCGGACCTACAGTAGTGTCAATCGACTGCCACTAGGCTAGACATTTATCAAAGTCGCTGAGCCGGTCAAGAGATTAAACAGACATTAACGATAGCACCATTCTTGGTTTAGAAAGCCATCAAGGTATTATACTCCAATTAAAACAAAGGACCCAGAATTTGCAACTGGTTACAATCAACACCTGTCAACACCTGTGTACGGAGCTCTGTCGGGTCGAGTGTCCTAGTCTGAAGCAAGAGGCTTTTGTGCAATACAAACTGCTTAAAATAGCATAAAATATAATGAAATAATCTATAAATGTATTTATTGTTGACTGTTCAATGTAGTGTATCCAATAATTATAAAGGATTTTAAAATTAACAAAAGGTTTCCACCTTTTTTTTTTAACAAGTGGGAGTAAGCAGAACAGCTACATGTACTGTTATCTCAAGAGCCAGTAGAGGTCAAATTTCATCCAATCAGTGATGACGTTATTACTCTCTTTGTCTAAACATTTGCTAGCTTAGGCTGTCAAATGTTTCGAATGGTGCCATCTTTGATTAATTTTCAGGACACAGTACTGAATACTCGTACTTTTTATACATATATGGGAATTAAAATTTATAACTTTTATTCCTTTTTAATATTATTTATTCTATTATGTAAAATATATACAATTTGTGGGGGTTTTCACTGATCATTAAGTGATTAAAAAAAAAAAAATCATGTTTTCATGTTTATCGTTTCGCATTCATGATTCAAGATAAAACTATACAAATATCACTATGATTTTTTTTTAAACTATTTGGCAAATATCATTTTTTAAATGTTCTCTTTTTTTTTTTTTTTTCGTTTCTTCTTCCCCCCCCCCCCCCCCCCCCCCTCGGTAGTGATGACATCAAGTGGGACCGATTGACAATTTTATTTTCCCCCACCCCTGGAGCTGTCAGATAGTTAAAAAATTAGAGGAAATTAAAAGGAAAGAAAGGAGTAGCAGTATTATTATAAAGAAACCCCAACACACACAAAAAAAAACCCATGAATTCCAAAAATATAACAAATTTCAACAGTCATCTACAAAATGTTAAGATTGTAGTTAGTATCAACTTGGCAGAATCTCTACCATGCTCACTATTAGCATCAACTTGTCTATATTAGTTTTATGATGACCATCAGAACAATCAATCAGTTCCAGTCAGTGTGTCATCCACATCATCTCCATCACTACACTGATGTGCATCATCATCAGTGGACGAACCAGAAAACAAATTTTCAGTTTTAGAAAAAGAATCTTCATCATCCATAGCCAGATCTTCATCAGAGTTGTCAGAATTGCTGTCACTGTCATTTTTCTTTCTTTTCCTCGAGGAATTCAGCAGGTTGAAAGGGGTAGAGTCAATCTTCAGCTTTCTGCAGTATTTCATGTAATTGCACAGCGCAATGTCGATGATTTCATCCTTCTCACCTGCAGTCCACGACAGATCATTCACTTTGATCAGAAGAAGATCTTCCATCGTTTCATGTCGACAACAAATCTCTCGGTCTGCACACATGGTCTTGAGGTGCCCGAAGGCTCTTTCTACTGTGCTGTTGCTTGCACCAAGACACATCACAATCTCAGCAAGGAGGCAGACATTTGGGAAAACGTTGCGGCGGTATTGAAACATTTTGCACCACAACAAGCTTGACTTCAATCCTTTATAATAAAAGCTGACAGTTCTTTTGAAATCTTTCCATTCATTCTTGAGCATCGACTGGTTGAAGCCAGTATGCTGAAGAGGTACTTCAAAATGACTCACTAGGAAATCCATTGCCTGGAGCTCTGCTGTGGTGTCATACCAATTGGCTGGGTCAAGCCATAGACTGTTGCTGGAGACTTCAGAAGAAAACGACTGGAAACGCTTTTGTAGACAGTTATTGATGTCCTGTATTACAGTTGTTTTCAAGGAATAAAAGCTGGATGAGGGCCACTCCACCTTCATCATCCCACTGCAAACTAATGTCACACTCTCCTGGTTTGCTTCCTTTCTCTTGTCATCTTGTTTTCTTGATACCTTTACTTCTAGCTCACACATGGCAGGGATGCACTTGATAGCATAGGACTCTTCTAGGAAACTGTCAATCTTTGAAGTCAAAATATCTTCATTGAGTGATGTGGTCCTTTCAACCACTGGAAGAATATCGAAACACTGGATTCTGCCTTTCTCAAACAAATGCAAGAATTTTGAGATATTGTCTACAATCTGCTTCATCAAAGCACAGATTGAAAGGAAAGTGTAGCTTTTCAACTTACTTAAAATACTGCTAACTTTTGAATGAATACTTTCCATGTTTGGAAATGTCAATATCTTTTCTAAGAGCTGAACCAGAACTGGCCAGTTTCGAAAAAGGTTATCTAATGCTTTTTGAGCATGATAGAAAAACTGAGTACCTGTAGTGCGAACTTTGTGCAAGCTGTATATCTGCACCTTCAACGATTCTGACAACAGAACAAAGTTCTGCTTTAATTGTTCAGACCACCTGAAGAGGTCAAAGACAGATTGCAGAAAGTCCTTCACCTCAGTAAATGCCTCATGTTTCAGCAATATGTCCTTCAACTCCAGTTCCACTTGATGAGACACACAGCCGATAGGTATCAGCCATGGCCGACCATCATCCTGCATCTGTGTTAACAGATCCTTGTACATTTTCTTCTTTGTTGTAGCTCCATCACAAGTAACAGACACTATGTTTTTTGTATACTTGTTTGGTGTCATATTCAGACTGGTGAGAAAGCGATCATCAATAAAATGTTTCAGCGACTCACAGTTTGTCTCACCACCTTCAACACCATCGTGCAGCCCCACACAGTAGTACACTGGAGACCCACCAATGACCAAACGCACCAGAACCATCTCCTTGCCGGCTTCCATCTTACCAATCTGACATCCATTTGCTAACACTGCCATTGAATTTGACCCATGTATCACACTGGCTAATTTCTCCTTTATTGCCTCAGCAAGTTCATGGATAAACTCTTGTGCTTTATTTGTATTGTCTGTACCAGATATTAATTTCACTCCATTGGTGACTTGGATTCTTACAAGTGTTTTAAAACTGTGCAGTGGCATTCCTTCAACAGCCATCAGATACGCAGTTCTGAAGAGTCTGCGGTAAGCTTCTTTTCCTTTCTGATGCACATGTCCATGATGCTGTGCACACTTAGGAAGAACAGTTTTCTTAACAGACTTTTGATCGAGATTTGAATCACGAAGTCCTACAGGATCTGCGATCGTAGTCTCATCATTTCCATTGGTAGTTCTTAAAGTGTTTTCCACAGATAGGCTAATCTGGTGGGCAGTTGATGACAGATGACGATGAACCGAATATTTGGTCACAAAATTGGTGCCCTGGACATACTTCTCAATTTCTTTCAACACCTGCCCCTTCAGCCGTTGGTCTTTCCTTAATGTGCTTGCATGTTTGGCACACAACTTGCAAAAAACCTGTAAAAGATCAGGAAAAAATGCTTTCATGTTTTCTTTTAATGTACATTTACATGCTGAATTAATTTTTTATTTGCACAATATTTTATGATTTACAGTAATTTATTTTGATGAGGTTGATTGTTATTTTTGTCATACTTCACTTCCCACTACTGGCTGAATATGATACGTTTGACAGACCAGATATGAAAATGAAATATTAATCAGATCAAATAATTTAATGGAAAGATTTCCTTTGACTTCCTTTGCCGTTTCTGATCTTTTATAAATATATGTCAAAGAGCTAATGAATCTTACTTACATGTTGTATTTTTTTTTAAATCTACATATATAGGCCTATATATTATCATGCAAAACAAGAATTTAATTAATACTTTTTTTTAATGGAATTTTGACAAGGAAATAAAAAAAGGTCAACATGCATGCATTATACTTTTAGGCGTGATGAAAACAAATAAAGCTTTAAAAAATATTTCAGATTGATTTTTAAAACACATCTGAATTTAACTAACACTTAAGAAACAAATATCAATTGATATATAAATAATATAATGCTTAATAATGTCAATATTGGTTAACTATTCAGCACATGTACATGATTAAATTACGAACAAGAAGACAGTCAATTTTTACTTTGAAGATAAAAAATATTCTTATTCATTTGGAAGTGCTTGATTTTTCTGATAGTGATAATCTCTTTAAATAACAGATTTCCAGCAAATTTTGTATACTAGACTGTTTTAAATCCTATTTATATCAGGGCTCAAATATAAGAATTTGTTGCCCATAGGACATATTGCAGTTGGTGAAACATTTATGGGACAACAGCTTTGCAACCTTGAAAGTACACTTTCTATATAACTATACTCACTGGCATTCCAAATGTTTTTTTAAAACTAATTTCGCAACACGATAGTATTTTTTAATTTTACAACTATAGTCCATCCCATCCTCCTACAAAAATGGTTTTTTTTGTAAATAATTTCAGTTTTGTTTGACAAAAGAAGAAAAGTAAACGTTTTTGAAAAAATAATTTTTTTAAATTGTCCAATTTAGAAAACAATCGACTGAAAAATAAATAACTTATTATAAATTCCATTGTAAGTCTAGCATAAAAAAAGGTGTTCCCTATGGCAAGGACTATAGATATACTACTGTGGTGTTATCCACCAAATGTTAACAAATTCAGGGTTCGACCTTAGTGGTTGCCCGGGATGTTTTGGCTACTGATTTCTCACTCGGATTATCAGTTATCCAACCCCGGTAGTTCGCCGGGCTACCAAATGTTTTGGCATGTCCAGTCATGCCACAATAATAAAAATATTTAATTCATTAGTGTCTGAAATTCCACCTTTCATGTGCGCATTCTCTGCTGCCACAAGTCGCTGTAACTGTTAATTGCTCCCAGATGGCGGTTACACAATTTGATTTAGTAAAATAAAGGAGTATATTTGCCAGTGGTAGGATTTTTTTTTAACACAGCAGACTAATATGAATAATTTGATGTAATTCAGTGGCCAGGTATATAGGGTCGTACGGGTCATGGACTTTTTATTTGGGTCATGGGTTATCTATTTGTAGTCATTTATGACAACAACATAGCCCGTTGTTTTGACACCTACTTATAACTAATGCCCTGTATGATCAAGACTATTTGCCACCAGCGGAAGTTCAAACTAAACCATAACTAAATTTTTTGAGGCCATCCTTAAAAATATTTAGTTTTATCCATTTCCGACCAGTAGTTTCAAATGTGGGTAGGTAGGGATTATTATTATTAGGAATTATTATTATTATAAATTTGTTTTGCTCCATACATATAATACCACATATGAGACACTTCATTCTGTCACATAGTAATGTCGTAGTTTAGAATATTTCCCCCAGATTCTGTTTAATGATTTAAACTACGAACTTTATGGTTCATTAAGGGCTATCATGCAGTTTTAATAAGGGTATATTTCACAGTAGGACTAAATGCTCATGATTTACAAAAACCAACCCTAAAATAAAAATAAATTATTTTGCTTTTTTTATTATTATTATTTTTTTTTTAAGTTATGGGGCTACCAATTTTTACTGAGGAGTACTAGACTGAAATAACCTAAGGACAAGGCCTGAAATTAAGACCAAATTTTTTTTTAGAATAAATGATTATTTGGAATATGTCCTGAGATCCTGGAATTTGCAACTTTTAATTTTAGAACTTTTAATGCTTAACACATGGGCCAACTGATTAAAAGTCGACAACAGTCACTTTTTAGACCCTTGTTTTGGCTTCATATACAATAAATAAAATATATCCAATGGTAATTTTTATATATGATAATTTATATATTGGACAAAAGGTACTTTAAACATACCGACCTGTAAACTGTGTTGTCTGCTTGTTATAGAATTTTGACAGGGGTCAAGCAGGGTTTCTGCCAGAGGGTAAAACAGGTATGGCGCTACACCCAATTTTCCCCCCAGATTTTTACTTTTTAAAGTTAATTTTTGGACAAAATTAGTTACTTGTTATCATTACTGTATGACTTTCTTAACCCTAACCATAAACGTAACCCATTTTCTTTCTGGGGGAGGCCCCCCATACCCCCTGTTGACTCTGGTTGCATTCAATTCCATAGCGCCATACCCAAAAATTTCTTTCTGGCAGAAACACTGTCACGGTTACTATTGAAAATGTTTTGTTTGTACATTACTAATGCACCCGATTGTGTTTGAAGAAAATCTTGTGATTAAAAAATTGTATCTTTTACGAAATATGGATTTCAAATGAAATTACGGTAAAATATGCTATATTTATTGTGTATGAAGACAAAACAAGGATGCGAAAAGTGACTGTCGTCAACCTTAGGAGTGAAATAGTGTGCCCTTATGTTTTAGGCTATTCATTTATTAAATTTTAGGGTTATTCCATCCATGTTTGTCAGGGGTGGGACTATATTGTGTTCATCTTTTGTACTAGTGGGGCAAGAGACCCTTGTCTATATTATTTTTTTCCCCAAAAATTAAACTGAATGCATGTCTTTAATTTTTATTTTTCCCAAATTATTTCTAAATCAACCGACAGTTCAAAATTGCACCAAATTCCCTCAATCAAAATTGTGCACCCTTTTCTCTTTGGCATTTAACTGCTCCATTCAAATTCCATAGCACCACCACCACCCCCACACGCCTGCTACCGATTTGATCGGGCTGTTGGTGCTCCCTTGCACCTGCCAGTGCAGGCGGTCCCTCCTCTCCCCTCTCCCTACCTCTCCTGTCATGGACGGAGGATCCGGCCAAGGCCGGCTCTTGTGCCCACGACAGGCGTGCGCTACAACAGCTTGTTCTGAATGTGCACGTAAAACCCTATCATCGCCTATGACATGACATGACATGACAAGGAGCAATCACACTCACTGTCAATCAGTCAGACGTTGAGTGATTTCACGCTAGGTACACGAGTGCGCTAAACAACATCATAACTGGAATAAATATACATACCTGCACAACCTTTTCTACGCCATCGCATGTTCTCTCTGTCCTGTAGCCTATAGCATCCTCGTCAATCTTCCATTTTAATAACGTGCTCAGATGCACAGTAGAACCAGCCATTTTCTCGGAAATTGAATTCCATCACGCACGGCCTTATGGGATATGTTACGAAAAAACAAAACAAACCCACGTGCTTTGCGGTCATCGGTAGTAGAGCTAATTCCCAACGACATAATTAGATTTATGTTTGATAATAAATGCTAGATAGAAAATACCAACGACTGGCTGCATTTAACTTTTAAAATATCACGATTTGCCCATCCAGCTGGACTCGGAGCCATGCGTAATTGATGAACGTCCATTAGTGTTTAGAACCGTCAAATTATTATTCACAAAGTTACGGAAGTAAAATGCAACACTTTTGTTCATCAACAGTTAGGGGCGAAATATAGATAAATGATATGAATCGTGAGCGTTCGCATGAGTTGCTTAGGTTTTGTTTGTAGTTGTTTTGTTGGGGTTTTTTTTTTTGGGGAGGGGGCTTTGGGATTTTTTTTTTTTTGGGGGGGGGGGGGACTGGAGGGTCTATTCCATCTAGTATATCATAGGCTATGGTATGTGCTGTCCTGTCCATGGGAAAGTACATATAAAAGATCCCTTGTTGTTAATGTTAAAAATTACCAAATATTTGATATATCCAATAAATCAATGTGCACTTAAAATGGTGTTAAACAATAAAAACAAAACAAAAGTATGAACAGATGTTTTGGGTTTTTTAAATCTGATAGTCCAATAATATTAGTCAAATTATGTCACACATACAGGGAAAACATGTGGTGAAACAATTTTAGGAGTGGTCTTATATGTAGGTTTTAAAAAATATATTTCTGGGGTGGGTGGGGGATGGAGGCTGTATATAAAAAAAAAACCTCAGCAGGGTGTGTAAGGGTGTTCGTCCAAAGCCCTAAAACTGCCCTAGCAGTTCATACTTGACCAAAGTGTCTCCTTCATAGAGAAAACAAAATCACCTCACAGACACTGTTTATGGGGGTTAACGTACCCAAGTGGTAAAGTACTCGCCTGATGCACAGTTAGGTCTAGGATCGATCCCCATCAGTGGGATCATTGGGCTATAGTTCATTCCAGCCAGTGCTCCACGACAAAGGCTGTGGTATGTACTATCCTGTTTGTAGGATAACGCATTTAAAAGATCCCCTGCTTCAAATTAATCGAAAAAAATAGCCCATTGTTTGCCTGCTGTGCTTTTCCTCTCTCATTATCTGCTGTTTCTTAACCAGATAACCAGAATTAAAATGTGTTTCATGCATCATTAAATAAAACATTTATTTCTTCCTTCCTTCTCCACTGTGTAAACCCAGTGCCTCTTTACAATGACTGGTTATGGCTGTAATGTCAATGTGGTCTAGGCACAACACTACAGTTCACAATTTCACAACTAATATACTGAACCGCAAAAGAAACGCGAGATTTTTAAATGTCATTTCTATATGGTAAATTATAACAATTTATTTCGGGGATGTAACTGTCAATATTACAAGACATGCTGGTTTATGACTGAGACCCAAATTGCAGGTACCCTTTCAACTTTCCATGAAACGACACGCCAAAACGCACCTGTCTCGAAGGCCGTGGGTGGCAGTCGCAAACAATTGTCATGAAAACCGAAATGCACGTGCATCTCGTGGAGGTTATGGGTATAAAAACCAACTTGAACCGCGTTCCTGGCATTCGTAATTTGCACGCATCAGGTATGACCCGATTGTCAGCAGCGCAGAGAGAACAAGCTATTGGCCGATTGCAAGCCGGGCAGCGTGCCCTGGTTGTTGCTAACGCTTACAATGTCCATGTCAGCACCATCCATCGTCTACAGCAGCGGTACATCAACACCAACAGCACTGCAGACAGTCACTGCAGCGGGCGCCCCCGGGTGACCACGCCCAGGCAGGACCGCTACATCAACCAGCAACACCTCCATGATCGCTTCAGAACGGCCAGCATGACAGCTCGCGCGACCATTGGCACTGGACAGCGACCCATCAGTGACGACACGGTACGACGTCGACTGGCCGCCAACAACCTGTTTTGCCGACGTCCCGCTCGAGGACCTGTCCTCACCGCCCGCCACCGTCAGACATGGCTACAGTGGGCTACACAGCACCAACATTGGCGGCATCAACAATGGAGGTTGATAGTCTTCTTTGACGAGAGCCGGTACTGCGTTTCCAACTCGGATGGCAGAGTGAGGGTGTGGCGTAGGAGGGGTGAACGCTACAGAGACGCATGTGTTCTGGAGAGAGACCCGTGGGGTGGCCAAAGCATCATGGTTTGGGGTGCTATAGGCCTGAATCAGAGAATTGGGCCCCATTTGTTCCAAAATGTTGGTGCAGGCAGAGGGAATGGCATCACAGCGCAGCGCTACGTTGACCAGATTCTAACACCTCACATAGTGCCCTTCTTCACGCGTCACCATAACCACGTGTTCCAGCAGGATAATGCTCGCCCCCACACGGCCAGGATCACCATGGACTTCCTGCATCAGCACAACATCAGAACCATGCCGTGGCCGGCTCTCAGCCCTGATTTGAACCCGATTGAACACCTGTGGGATGAAATCCAGCGACGGCTTAACCAGGTGGTCCCACGGCCGACAACTCGTGTGCAACTGGAGGCAGCTTTCCTGAGGGTGTGGGCACAGGTGCCAATGGCTTTTGTGAACCGCCTCGTGCACTCCATGTACCGACGGTGTATGGCCGTTTTGAACACCCAGGGAGGACATACACAGTATTGAACATGTCACGCCCTACAATCTCGATGTGCTGGATCCCCCCACTACCTGAACACAGGCAAATGACCCAGAGACTGTGGTCAAAGTGCATCCAATAAATTGACTTTATCAGATTTTTCAAAATTTATCTTTGATATTAATAAATTGAAACATATTTTCTCAGCCACACATGTGTCGCGTTTCTTTTGCGGTTCAGTATAAATGGCTTTCACCCAGTTTGTGTAAAGAAGGGGTGTCGTTAATTAATTCTTTCCATCTTTCACACACACATACACAGACACACACACAATTTCTGTGTAAAACCATTAGGTAGGTAATATTATTTTCTCAAATTATGTAAATCACTCGTTCAATTCATTTATACTCCAGTCTTCACCATTAACAAAATCAAGGCGAGCTGAACATCACTGTCCTGAAATGGTGCTAGATGAGCTATCACATGGAGTTTTAAATAAAATCACTGTATACTCTTCAAAAAAGGTAGGGAAACTCAAATAAGAATTTACAATTGCCAAAATTGTAAGGTATATTAGCTGTGGGGAATGGTTATATGACCATAGTGAATTGATGATTGGGCAAACATTACGACTGGTAGTTCAGTATTATAGTAGGTTTTATGACCACCAAAGATCTTGAAGGACACTTGGGGTCAGAAATGAAATTTGAAAGTTGACGTTTTTTTATCAGTAAATCACGAATTCAAACAATAAAAATGACTAAAAATAAACAATAACAACTGTATGATCAACAGAATGAAAAAGATTGACAGAAATAATGTTCCACAGTGATTATTGACCTTCCTGGAAATTGTCAAAATCGAGAATGACACCCCACCCACGTGTATGGGGCAACTGCGTGATGCACGTGCAAACTATGGAATGTGTTTCGGTGTGTTGATAAACAGACCTGAACATTCTTTACTAGGATGTCTGTTGTCAAAATGTATGTTCGGTCTAATAGTTGATATTAACATTAATATTTCAGGTTCCCCTACTTTTTTTTGAAGAGTATATTAAACATTTTACTGCAAGGTGATCACCTAGCATCATTTAAGGAGAGTGATCTTCAGCTTGTCTTGATTTTTCTCATGGTAAAGACTGTACTCTGTACATATAATTTCCATGTAAATCATAATGCTATGTACATTCTCTATTAAACCTCATACAGGTCTCTGAAATCTGCAAGAACAATTGCCCATTGTTCACACAAGTCATGCATTTACCAGTAATACATAACATAATAGTATTTACATGGTCTTAATCGGTTATACAGAAATAAATGGGTTATGAACATATACTCTTCAAAAGAAGAAACGCAAAACCACATTGTCGTAACATTTGGAGAATTGATTTAATTATTGAATGGTGAGTCCGATAATTACCAAATGTTGCAGGATTGTTCACAATTCACTCTAGTCCATTGTGAGTAAGTGATAGGACACACCACCAAGGTCAAGGTCATCTGGAGTCAATACCGGGTGTGGCCTCCGCGTGTGTTGACAACTGCCTGGCACCGCCTGCCCATTGAAGCAACCAGAGTACGGATGACATCCCGGGGGATGGTGGCCCACTCGGCCTGCAAGGCTGCTGCCAGCTCGGGCAGGGTCTGGGGCTGTGGTTGTCGCTGTCGGAGGCGTCGGTCCAACTCGTCCCATAGATGCTCAATTGGGTTCAAATCCGGTGATATCGATGGCCAAGGAAGGACATTAATGTTGTTGTTCTGTAGGAAAGCCGTTGTGAGACGTGCTGTGTGAGGCCTGGCGTTGTCATGTTGGAACACTGCGTTGGCGTTGGCCATAACTGGAACGATGTGTGGCCGGAGGATCTGGTCAATGTAGCCCTGTGCATTCAGGTTGCCCTGCACGTGGACCAGGTCAGTTCTGCCAGTGTGTGAGATGGCTGCCCACACCATGACACTACCCCCGCCGAATCTGTCCACTTCCTGCACGCAGTTTGCCGCATAATGTTCACCACGACGCCTATACACGCGACATCTTCCATCATGACGTCGGAGCAGAAATCGGGACTCGTCACTGAACCACACCTGTCTCCATCGCAGTTGAGGCCATTGTCGATGAATCTGGCACCAGTGCAGTCGGAGTCGACGGTGTTGTGGTGTTAAGATGACACCTCGAACTGGACGTCTGGCACGAATTCCTACCTCACGTAGGTGGTTCCGTACGGTCTGGTCGGATATCCTGCGCAAACCTGGTATTGCTGCGGCTGTGGAGGTGGCAGTAGTCAATCGTTCCCGAAGGTGGCGTACCCGGATGTAGCGGTCCTGCCCGGGGGTAGTGACCCGTGGTCGACCGGATCTAGGGAGGTCACGTGTTGATCCATGTTGCTGGTAACGGTCCCACAGTCTGGAGATGGTGCTTGGGGACACATGGAATGCCCTGGCAACGGCCGTTCTGGATTCGCCTGCGTCTAGTCGGCCGATGGCATTGTTTCTCTGCGGTTCACTGAGACGTGGCATGTCCTGGATTGTCAACTGTCGGCCAGATACAGAGGCCAGGCAAGCGAACACCCTGCACTTTTATACTGTCGGTGTTCATGTTGCACGTGCAGACAACGCACGTGCAGTGGTGACATGGTTTGCACGTGGCTGCGTTTTTGCGAATATTCACATTTTGGAACTTTATTGTACAGTAGCTGCGTTTTATCGAATGTAACCGTGGGAATGTGTTTGGGACATGCAATGACCTTATATTCACAAAGCATGAACCGGTAGGAAACATAAAATCGGAGTTATAACCCATTTGTACCCTTTTGCGTTTCTTTTTTTGAAGAGTATATTTTGCTTCATTCATAAATGGGTTACACAGATTTCAATTCTAGGAGGCCTGCATGGTGGTCATTATGCAATAAGTAATACTAATAGATTTGTCACATACCCACATACATATGTACACATTGTATATACAACTCAGACATAATCATCGGACACATTTGTGGACAATGTATGGACAATATCTATAAATATCCTAATTGAGAGATAATAAAATAGGAAAGTAGCATTTTGAGAGATAATAAAATAGGAAAGTAGCATTTTGAACATCTGTAAGTACTTCATAAATATAATTTATAAAAATTTTAAACTAGTTTTCTATTGACCCTGAAGTGGCGACCGAGGGTTTCCTCTCAATATCTGTGTGGTCCTTATCCATAAGACTGACGCCATATAACCGTAAATAAAATGTGTTGAGTGTCGTTAAATGTGTCGTTCTCTCATCAAGATGAGTCAAAAGTGTGGGTGAATTTGATGGGTTTTTTACCATCCATATGTATACCAGTATGTAGTGAAAAACATTATAGTTCACCATAGGCATTTCTAAAGCTATTCCACTCCCTCAAGCTAGCACAAAGAAAACCTTACCTAATAATTTATTGAGATCGGGGTCATCCGAATCACTGAAAAAATAAGTCTGAAAAGAGAGAGCATTACATGACATTACATACAAGACGTACACATGTGTACAAATTTGCTTTACAAACTGAACATGTTATGGGACTATCTAAAGTTTGCGACCAGTTGTCAAGTTCTAAGTTGTCAACTGAAGTTACATCTTGAATGTACAGTTTATTGATTAGAATGTCAGTTCCTGTCTTTCCAATGTGTTTCTGGTTGTCTTGGTGTTTGTAGTACATAGCTCAATTATAATTTTACCTCCTAATATATATTTTTTTGTATGTACGAAATTATTTGAAAGTAAAATACCAGTACATTAAAATAACAAGAAACACAAATTTATATTTAAACATGAACATTTTAAACAAGAAAATATATTTAATATGTATAGGTTTTTTTACAAGTTAATAATGTTCTGTTAGTCCAAAACCATGTTACAAATTTGGCAGAAAATCACTGTTTTACTGAATTACAATATAAATTATTTACACACATAGTACATACATGTATGCATGTATTTTGCTTATAAATATTATTAAAATAAAATCAAAACAACAGGGGTTAGAATAATAAAGCAGAAGTCCATGATCCAATCGGCCCCCACAATTCATTCAACTTATTTTCGTGCTTATATCCAATTAAGGTTCAAGCACGCTGTCCTGGGCACACACCTCAGCTATCTGGGCTGTCTGTCCAGGACAGTGGGTTAATTGTTAGTAGGTTAGTGGTTAGTGGAGATGAGACACTTGGTCTAAATATGAGACACTTGGTCTAGAAATGAAACACTTGGTCTAGAGATGAGACACTTGGTCTAGAGATGAGACACTTGGTCTAAATATGAGACACTTGGTCTAGAAATGAAACATTTGGTCTAGAGATGTGACAATTGGTCTAGAGATGTGACAATTGGTCTAGAGATGTGACAATTGGTCTAGAGATATGACACTTAGTCTAGAGATGAGAAACTTGGTCTAGAGATGTGACAATTGGTCTAGAGATGAGACATTTGGTCTAGAGATGTGACAATTGGTCTAGAGATATGACAATTGGTCTAGAGATGAAACACTTGGTCTAGAGATGAAACACTTGGTCTAGAGATGAAACACTTGGTCTAGAGATGTGACACTTAGTCTAGAGATGAGAAACTTGCCAGTTGGTGTATGTATGAGACACATGGTCTATCTAGCAGAGGTTGAAAAAAAAGAAGAATTTAATAGTTGGGCTATAAAAATATATCTTTTGTTTCTTCAGTCCCTTTAGACTGTTTTTCAAACCTGGAATATGGCCTACATATAGCTTCTTGTTAATAAAACTTTATTTGTTTATATGCATTTACATATTTCGTGCTGGGGTGTCGTTAAACATTCATTCATTCATGCATAAACATAATTGTAATTATTACCCCAGTGGTCACTCGTAAGAGGAAAATATTGTTCAAGTCTGGACGATTTGACTCTTACAAATCAATGACCTTGTTGGTACAAAATATGAAGACATCATGATTTGGCAAACACAAAAATGATTTCACACAGTTTAAAGAGTTTGTGTTTGTTCTGTTTTCGGTGTTAACCATTTAATTAAATGTTAATTTAATGCAATTCATCATATATATTTTTTAACATAATAAATATGACTTTGTTTTTTTTTAATTATCTGTGAACAGGATTAAAATACAAAGTTAAAACAATACTCAGAACCACGACTGGTATATCCAAGGCCATGGTATGTGAAATTTAATACTAATGGAAAAATGTAGCATGTTAGACATCCAATAACCAATGATTAATAAATCAATGTGCTCTAGTGGTGTCGTTAAACAAAACAAACAAATTTCAATACTCAGAACAATGTGCTCTAGTGGTGTCGTTAAACAAAACAAACAAATTTCAATACTCAGAACAATGTGCTCTAGTGGTGTCATTAAACAAAACAAACTTCAATACTCAGAGCAATGTGCTCTAGTGGTTTACATCATCTCTATATGTACAATGTTATAGCCTAGGTATATATAAATAAAAATATAAAAGCTGTTAGTAAAATTAAAAAAACATAGCTGCATAAATAAATAGAATAACAAACTTGGTACCAGTTATTATAAAATTTATGTCCCTTGTGAAATAATTTCCATTTGTCACGAGATAGTATTTCACTCGGGACATAACTTTAAAGGGACACACCCTAGTTACGTTTATTTGTTAACCATTACGGTGTTGTTTTTTGCTATTAAACCCCATTTTTCACAAATAAAATTGCACTTTACTTACATTTTATTATTTAGAATACACATTTCCTGAAGTGCTTTTTGGTAATCCTGATGTTTGTAAAACCACGAAATGCATTTTTTGCATTTTTTCACAAGACGTGTTGTCGAGAAAAAACCATTAAGCAAGCGAGGTCCAATCTATTTTTAGAGGGGATATTTCCATTTCAATGTCACAGACGTTGGTATATCACGTGACTGTTATCATTTTGGTTCGTTTTGTTTTCTTGTGCACGGTTCGCGCAATCAACATCCGATTTGTTGTTGTTCATTTGTGAGATTTTTCTTCACAGTTCGTGAACATTTTCAGTAACAATAAAGTTCAGACAAGTAAGTGTCTCAATACAAAACATTACAAACCCTTAAAACCAATAATTTTGCTAAGTCTTATGATATCTGGAGAGGGGATACAACCAGGACAGAACAGTTGGAACATGTCCAGGAGAGGTGAAACGAACGCACCCCAGTCTGTGAAATTTGTCGTGACTTAGGCATTGTTGTGCTTCGAGCGACATCTACCGGTGACATCAGAATACTAACTTTCAAAATTATTTCAAGCAATTGGGACATGGAGATTCCCATGGTATTTATCGATATAAAACCTGCTTTTTCACTCCATTTGATAAAAACGTGATCTAAGTGTGTTACAGGTTTGTAGATTAACCAAATTATAATTTATTTTCGCTGGATGGAACTAGGGTGTGCGGCTTTAATAATAACTGGTAACTCGTTTATTATCATCGATTTCTGCAAAACATTTGTCATTTTAAATTATTTATTTCAGAATTTCTAATTTTTCTATAACACTTGATACTTACCACTTCTCTGGCCAGAATAAACCAAGTTTTGAGCAATAACCTAACTCGGGACTGGTGGAATTTGTTCGTAGTTTTCACACTTATAAACACGTCACTCAATTCAGTTTCTTTATTATGTTTATTCAATGTTTTAAACTTTTTCGTCGCTTGTGAACCGAATCCATTTCTGTGCGTTATCTTAGCGACCACGAGCCTGTGGTGTTCGTCTGGCATCGATTTGGCACTTCTCTGTACTCTGTGAAAGTCCTGCACGGAAAGAGGTTTTGCACCCATATTGATATCAACAGGTCTATCTTTGTTGACGCCATACCTCTTTTCGTATGCTCCGAAACTGTCACCAAAAACACGTCTGTGCGTGTACTTTTCCCCATCACGATAAAGAACCAGAACTACATTAAAAACAAGTACAAGTCCCAGAATTATGGTGGCTTTTAGCACTTTCCGAAGAGAAAAACGCATAGTTTGACCCAAACTGGGTTAGTGGCGACATTGATCCCGCATAGCTTCACACTCGTGGGAACTTTTTAACTTGGGACCTGCCGCTGACAGTTAAAAATAGAACCAAACTAGGGTCAACCGAAAGGTCAGGTCACTTAGCGGTACCCTTTGAGTGGGGATTGCAGACTACTTACGAGCTTCGTATTCAAAATAATCCTATTATTAATAAAATGAATTTAACATCAGGCGATCCTAATATTATAAATGCATGAATTGTGTATGTAATAGACGGGGTGCGGTAGGAGTGTCTTCGCTAGATCGTTCTTGGTGGATTCTTGCGTATTTAATCAAGGATACACATATAATGTGCTGCCATGTCTGTCAGAACATATAATATATAAATACAACTTTTAGTATACGGTATAAGATCCCTTCTTACTATTTAATAACGTATGAACAGCAGAGGGACTTCTTTTTCCCCTATTTTTAATTCTATACCAAATATTGCAATAACCATCTATATATCCATCCATCCGTCAATCCAGCCAGCCAGCCAGCCAGTCATCGACCCATCCGTCCGTTCGTCCATTGATCCATACATATATCCATCCAGGGTTTCTGCCAGATGGTACTATGGGTAAAATTACGTACACGAATATCCTGGAAATTACTAGATACATTTAAAAATAATCTTAGAACGATTATAGTAAGAGAACTGTTGTTTAAATTTTGTCAACGTTCATTAAATACAGTGTCCAATTTGAAAAAAAGTTTCAAACCTATAACCACCTAGTAGAGGCACGTATGATCTTTTTTGTCTTTATTACCTACCCTCAAATTATTTTCTGGCAGAAAGCCTGTCATCCATCCCTTCATCCCTCCCTCCATCTATCCCTCTCTCCATCTATACCTCTCTCCATCTATCCCCCTCTCCATATATCCCTCTCTCCATCCAACCATCCATCCATCCATCGAAAGATTTGCCCATCCACCCATTCATTCATCTAACCATCCATCCATCCATGCATCCCCATTCATCCATCCATCCACCCATTCATTCATCCATCCCACCAAAATAACCATCCACTAGGGTTTCCACGAGTTCAAAATATTGAATTCGAGTACTCGAGAGTTAAACTCGACCCGGACCCGAATACCCGACACTTACACTAGATGATGATGGAATAAAGTAAAATTGCGTTATGTATCTTCATTCCATCGCTGAATAAGATGCCAAATCATGCCATTGTACTGAATTTAGAAACCGGTTGATATGTTAAGTGTTGTGACGGACGGCCAGTTTAAAAAGAGAAACTAGCGCATGGTCATATAATTATAGTGTAAATTATCTACTGCTGAAATCATTGTCCTACATTGTCCTACATTGTCCATTGTATTATAGTTAACCGTTGTATTCCACCTTGTACGGGTCCTCGAGTCCTGTAAACAGATTCGAGTCTTACTAGACTCGACCCGTGCCCGAGTACTCGAGTACTCGTGGAGACTCTACCACCCACCCTTCCATCCATCTAAATATCCATCCATTCATCCGTCCACCCATCAAAGCATCCACCATTCCGTCCGTCCATCCGTCCGTCCGTCCACACACACACACGCGCGCGCGCGCGCGCACCCACGCATCCACTCTTTCATCCATCTAACTATCCATCTAACTATCCATCCATCCATCCAACTATTTAACCATCCATCCATCCATCCATCCATCCATCCATCCATCCACCCACCCATCCATCCATCCATCCATCCAGCCATCCATCCATCCATCTAACTATCCATCCATCCATCCATCCATCCATCCATCCATCCATCCATCCACCCACCCACCCGTCCATCCATCCACCCACCCATCCATCCAACGAAAAAACACAACCCAAACACCTAAGTTTTATTTAGAAATACTTTGTAATGCTGTATGCATTAAAGGTTAAAGTTTAATATCTAATCCTATGATATACATTTCCAACCACATAGAAATCGCACCGACTTTCTACAACACACAATTTTTTTTTTAAATGTCTGGAGACTAGTTTATGCATATACAGTTATAACCATTTAAAGTGTTCTCACTGAAGTGTTACAGATCCTGAATATATAAAATTATAGATAATAACACATGAGATAATTTATCATTATGACGATTATGTAGCTGTTTCAGAGCCGCAGCTAGATGTTTTTTTGTATATGTGTGTGTATGTGGGGGCGGGGGTGGGGGGGGGGGGGGGGAGATGAATTCTTGGAACGAACGAGCATGGAAGGTGCAAGATACTAGTGAGTCCGGGGGCATGCCCACCAGTAAATTCCAGAGGCTCTAAGATACTATTTTCAGGGTGGTTACATATACTTAAAACGTCCATTTCAATAATCAGTAAATTGTTTTAGGGGAGCATTTGCACCCCGCCCCTCTCCCCGCTAGCTACGGCCCTGTCTTTGTATAAATTACTATAATTATATTACATATAGTTAGCAGTATATTATTATCGGCCGACTCCTCCGTCCAGGAACTGGGTCAAAACTAGGTCCCAGTAACGAGCTATTCTCGGCATACTAAGTTCAAAAACATATAGGGATCTATAGCTCCCTCTTTTCAATTCAGCGGACAGTTAAAAAATGCGCCCAATTTCCTTCGTTCAAATTGCGCACCTTTTCCCCTTTGGTATTAATCCTATGGGACATTCCAAAATCCATAGCACCAAAACCAAACCCCTGCCTGTTACCGATTGCGGTCGGGCTGCTGATGCTCTCTTGCACCTGCCAATGCAGGCGGTCTCTTAACCCACCCACCCCAACCCTTTCCTGTCCGGGCCCCGTTCCACGAAGCGATCTTAGCGCTACGATCACCTTAAGTGCATAGAGTAGTTATGCACTTACGGTGATCTTAGTGCTAAGATTGCTTCGTGGAACGGGGCCCTGAACGGAGAAGCCGGATGAGGCCGACACCTGTGCCCATGACAGGCGTGCGATACAACACCTTGCTCTGAATATGCACGTACCTTGCTCTGAATATGCACGTAAAACCCTCTGACCTGACCTGAACTGTCTGTGAAAAATTTAAATTATTGGTAAATTAAAATAAATTAAAATATATGTCTACACTTATATAATGATGTAATTATTTTACTCCAAACCAGCAAACACGAGAGTAGTACTTAGCAAAATATACTTCAGTACCGAAGGCCTAAATCTGTCTTCTGCATTTGTCACCTGCCTGTACATATATCGAAAACAGTCGAGCTCACCCGAGAGCGATGAGCATGCGTAGAGAAAACGATTAAGTTTCTATTTCACTTCCGTCAACAAAATGGCAGGTGACTCTTGGTAATTATTATTGACATTATTTTAATTAATATTGAGCGACCCACAAACCATATCCGATTTATTGATCTGGAGGATAAAGATCTACTCGCGTCAGTGGTTGTTAAATCGTCTCAACTTAAAATGATTACGATTTATTAGAAATTTTCTTAGTACAAGACACACCAAAAAAGTTTCAAATTCGTCAACTCGCCCCCTTCATAGACAAGTGACAGCGGACGCTTTTTGAGAATAACAAAACTTATTGTTTTTTTGTTTTTTTCCAGTACTGATGGAACGCTTTTCAAAGGACTATTTAAAAAAAAAAAAAAAAAAATAGAAGACGTTGCTCATAACCCTCCAAAATATTTTTTCCAATTCAGGGGAAGCAACTCTTTTTAGCAAATATTTACTAGTACTAAACATTTGGCACAGTGGAAATTTGTTAAATGTATGTCTTATTTAGGGTTAAAATACCTTTAGTAGAGTGAACCCTATGAATGTTTCTACTAACTGAGCCATTAGTTTGCATTTTATTTCATGTGGTACAGGCCTAACCCAGTTTTTGTCACAATCAAAATCAAGGCAACCTCACTCTTCTGAAATGGTGCTAGGCGAGAATTACAATTACATGTAAAGTTTTAAACATATTACTATTCAAATTTTCATTACAAGGCTATCAATTTGCTGGTGTCGTAAAAGAGACAAGAGAAACAAGACTGTTCACACTCCTTTTTCTGGCGAAGACTGAAAGTGAAACCCAGGCATTGAATTTGAGGATTTTTTTATATTATTATTCTTAGATACCAGAATTGTAAAAATGGTATAAAATTTATTGAAACTTGGGGATTCCATGTCGTAATCTTACACTTCCGATACCAAATCTGGGATTTGCGGAAAGACAAAATCCTGTTAAATTCATTGAAATTTTTTTTGGAGTGATGATTAGACAATTAAACCAAGTTCATTAGATACATTAGGTAACAGATACAATAATTACATTATATTATGTGTATGGTTCATGTGATCACAACATAAAGGGGCCATTCAACAGTTATGTAACCAGGTATTATGGATGCATTACAAAATGTTATGGGGAGAGGAGAGGCTGTTTGTCAAAAGTTATGAACTAGTAATGTTGTCAAAACATTTTTATTAATTAGCAATTAACACTTAGCCCATTACAGATTTTTATTAATAGTATAATTTACAAAAAAACCAAACCCCAAATAAAAATAAATGTATACAAATTTTTTTTACAAACAGAACACCATAATGTTGGAAGGGAGTACATGTATATATGTTGGCAAGAGCAATATAATTTTAGAATGGGGAGTTGTCTTAAACATTACAGTGGAGGTGGTGGTGGGGAGGGGTTGGATACTTGTTGACATTCCCTACATGTAAGTATATATATCTAATGAAGGTCATTTACATTGTACGTAATTCACCTAAAAATATTCAAGTGCATCTTTTTTTGACACCCAACAGCCAATGGTTTCTTTTCATGTTGGGGTGTTGTTAAACATTCATTCATTCATATATATATATTTTCTTTTTTTTTTCTTTTTTCGATGCCCTTGTAATGAGCTGATTCATGCACCCTTTTTCCCATTAGTCTGACCCCCTCCCCCACCCCATGCAAAAATATCCTGGATCCACCTGTGTAAAATCAACCAAATTGACTTTCTAGATGAACATGACCTCCACAAATGTGTACAAAAATTTAATTATAGTTTTTAACTTTTAGTTCTACATAAACATGAAAAGCTGTTGCACATGTGCATGTAGATGATGCATGTAAATTTATTAGTGTATGTGGCAGAAGACCCTATATTAGTATATTATTACGATTCTTTGATTTTTAAATTTTGTTTTTACTACCCTTCCTAGTAATACTCCTTATTTATTGTGTGAGCATGTACAATACTTTTTAAAATACTTCTTAATATTCATTGTGTGAGCATGTACAATACTTTTTAAAATACTCCTTATTCATTGTGTGAGCATGTACAATACTTTTTAAAATACTCCTTATTCATTGTGTGACCATGTAACATATTTCAGGTTATCGGACTATGACAACTGCGCCCAGCTAGGCCAGCAGATTATGGTGAAGATTAACGAGAGAAACAAGAATCAAAGAACCAGTTCAGCTTACACTAAGGTACGTTGTCCCGATCACATTCTGTAGATAAGATTAACAAGAGGAACAAGAATCAAAGAACCAGTTCAGCTTACACCAAGGTACGTTGTCCCCATCACATTCTGTAGATAAGATTAACAAGAGGAACAAGAATCAAAGAACCAGTTCAGCTTACACCAAGGTACGTTGTCCCCATCACATTCTGTTGATAAGATTAACAAGAGGAACAAGAATCAAAGAACCAGTTCAGCTTACACCAAGGTACGTTGTCCCCATCACATTCTGTAGATAAGATTAACAAGAGGAACAAGAATCAAAGAACCAGTTCAGCTTACACCAAGGTACGTTGTCCCCATCACATTCTGTAGATAAGATTAACAAGAGAAACAAGAATCAAAGAACCAGTTCAGCTTACACCAAGGTACGTTGTCCCCATCACATTCTGTAGATAAGATTAACAAGAGGAACAAGAATCAAAGAACCAGTTCAGCTTACACCAAGGTACGTTGTCCCCATCACATTCTGTAGATAAGATTAACAAGAGGAACAAGAATCAAAGAACCAGTTCAGCTTACACCAAGGTACGTTGTCCGCATCACATTCTGTAGATAAGATTAACAAGAGGAACAAGAATCAAAGAACCAGTTCAGCTTACACCAAGGTACGTTGTCCTCATCACATTCTGTAGATAAGATTAACAAGAGGAACAAGAATCAAAGAACCAGTTCAGCTTACACCAAGGTACGTTGTCCGCATCACATTCTGTAGATAAGATTAACAAGAGGAACAAGAATCAAAGAACCAGTTCAGCTTACACCAAGGTACGTTGTCCTCATCACATTCTGTAGATAAGATTAACAAGAGGAACAAGAATCAAAGAACCAGTTCAGCTTACACCAAGGTACGTTGTCCGCATCACATTCTGTAGATAAGATTAACAAGAGGAACAAGAATCAAAGAACCAGTTCAGCTTACACCAAGGTACGTTGTCCTCATCACATTCTGTAGATAAAGGTTAACTTTATAATAAAATGTACTAAAAACCAGACAAATCTCTTGCCAAGCTGTAGTCAAATATCAGGACATGCCATTATTTATATTTTCATTTCCAATAAGTCTGTTTTGATTTTATAAAAATTATTAAAAATCCTGCATTAAAATTGCTTTTTGGCTAAATTGAAAAATGACCCCAGAATAGTAATCAGTGTAATTGGGCTCTGTATGAGATAGGGGTGTCACAATACACCTACCTCACGATGCGATACGCATCATGATACACAACCCGTGATACGATACGTATCATGATACCTGATTCAGTGTTTTCCCAGTAAAACAAGAAATTAAAAATAAATTAAGTTAAAAACAAGAAATAATCTTGATAAAAGTGAAACACTGATTAAACAGTTTTAATGAGTAAATACTACATGTATCATAGGCATTTTTACATAAACTGGCACACATTCTTTGTCCACTTTACTGTTTTTCCGTGAAAAAAACAAACATGTTAATAAGTATACCTCAGTACAAATTGGTGTTGGTAAATAGATACGAAATTAAAATAGAATTCGATACATGGTGAACATATGAATCGATACACAAGCAAGGGTATCGTGTATCATATCGTTAGCAGTAGCATCGTGATATATGGATGCATCGTTGTATTGTGACACCTCTAGTAGGGGACATGTAAATATTGCTTTAGCGGTACTCTCATAATGCATGTTGAGAATACAAAATATACAGTAAAATAGATTTAAACTGTATAGTTCATACAGTCGTAGATCATAGGTTTTTGTTATTTGTTTTTTCTTTCACAAGCTAGCATAATTTTATTATAAAGTTAACCTTAAAATACTTGAGATTGCAGCTCTGTATGACTGAAAAAAAAAAAAAAATTATGTCCAATTAGCATATGTAAATTTGTGGTCAGATTTTACCAAAATCCAATTGAATTTTTGAAAATTTAAGTCACATAATCCATTCCCCATAATCCATTCTTTATGAGAACTTTCTTTCAAAACAATTCAGCCTCATTACAAAATAGCACAAAGACTAGCCAATCGTGTAAGAGAATATAATGATTTCCTTGGCTGCTATGCAATCAACTATTCTTGTATATATGAGGCACTCGTATTGTGTGGTGTGGCCAAGAGGAAAATGGCTGTAGTTACAGCATGCAGAGTAAATGTTATTTGCTGAAATGTATTTCACCATAGTATGTTAGCTTTTTGTTTGACATTCATAATCCAGGTGGATTGTGGTTCAGTTGTATGAAGAATGCATAAATGAAGTGTAGCATGGGTCATAGGATCAATCCCACTCAGTGGACTCAGTGCAATTGTTCTTACTGTATCCAGTGCTGATGCACTATATAATGTATTACACTGTAATTAAATTGTATATTTATATATATTTTTAAGTTAAAGCCCATCCAACACAGTGCAACCATTGGCAAAGCATTGGCAGTGAAGTGTCAATAACACCTACACATGTGCAGACAAAATGGAAACTGAATTGTATTTGAAAATAACACTGCTGCGTGTTTTTATGGATGTCCCCAAGTAAATATATCTACCACTGGCATTTTCAATCACTTCTGTAAATTCTGATCAAACACTGGTGGCCATTTCCGATCTTTTGTAATCCATTGATTGGATGCATGGATGACTCTGCACCTCTGTGATTAACTTGTATTTGTTAAAATTTAGTTTTGGCATTGATTTTTTTGTAAAACAAAACAAAATATTTGTCAGTGATTTCAAAATGTGGATGACGTGAAATATAACATTAGGTCATCACAACTTGTGCACATCAGAGCAGCAAGCACAACAAATTGCTCTTTGAAAACAGTGTCGCTTATGTGCTGTTGACATGCTGTGCTAATGGGGATATGTAACAGGAAATTCATTGGAAGAGATTTTGTGGTGTTGATATGCTGCTGATGCAGTGTGCTAGTGTTGGGTGGGCTTTATACTTTATGCAGCTATTTAATGGCAACTGTCCATAGCACTAAGAAAGTTATTTATTTAATGTATGATATATATTGTATATAGTAGTTACAAGCATAATTAATAGAAATCATATTTTATTCATTATTATACACTGTACAAGCATACCCATAATTATTTTTGAAAACAATTAAAAGATTTAAGTGTCAAAATAGTAGAGGTGAAAAAAGCATATTGCCAGAAAAAAGGAAGGAAAAACAGGAGGAAGAAACAAATATTTAATTAGATGACTCAGTCTGTACAACAAGTTTGAGAATATTAAGTTGAAGTGATTTTTGTGAACTCACTCTGTAATGACTTTTTCAGTAGGTGAGAATCTATTATTAAAAGACATGCATTTTGAGTGAAAGTGTTATTAAGTTTTTAAGTATAGAAAAATTAAATCTAAAAATCAATATCACTGTAAAAAGTAGCATGACATCACAATTCTTTATCAGCATCATTTAATATTAAATACTGAAATGATACTTTAATGTATTCTGATAATCAAATCTGTTATTATAATTTTTTTGGTGGCTTTATTACATAATAATGAAATTTATTCATTATCATTAAATTCATGTTTTAATTGTATTTTCTTGTCAAATATGGTCCAAGAAGTGACTAAGTCTGGCAAATTTGTTTTTGAAAAATGGCAATAAAAAGGATGTGAACATCTTACAGTAAAACAAACATTGAAGGGAACAAACTCTTGATACCCTATATTTTTTATCTTTCATGTTTCAGGTACAATGCCTTCTGTTTTAGAATCTGTGGAAAATCAGTGGTGACTTTCAAAGAAGGAAAGCTATATAAATTATTTATTATTTCAATATAAAGTATGAAAGTTATAAATTGATCAGACAGTTAACTCATTTCTGTGTAATAATCGTATATTTGAAAATGTTTTGCTTGTACTCATAATTCTACTGTTTTCTTTCCAGGTTCACCACACGGACAATGCTACTGTTTGTTTTTACATTACACCCTGTACTAAAGCTTGGTTGAAAATTAACATGAAAATCATGGCCGACAGTAGGGCCAATTGAAGAAAATTCTTCTGAAATTCAACAAGCCCTTCAATTATCACATTGAAATTGAACATTAGAATGTCCTTTGTTAAATAATAACCATATACTGACCGTATATAGTCCGTTTGCATCAAAAGGAAACCGATAATAAATAAATAAATAAAGTTAAAATTCATATAAAAACATGTTAAGTTTTAAACCCATTCCAACTAAAATAACATTTTGAAAAAGAAATCCATTATAAATAAAAATGTTTCTGTACAAAGTACCATTAAATTATATACAAATTAAATATAATGGTTAATACAGAGGTGAAAACAAAATGCTAGTACAGCCAAGGCATGCAGCTTGACTAGCATTGCCTAGGACGCAAAATATAATGCAGAATGAACTAAAGGTAGAACTGTGTGTGGTTTAGTAAAAGTCTGTGATTGGCAGTCCTCTGTGGCAATGCAAGAGGGATGGAATAAACTGGTGATGCAAGAGGTATGAATTTTCCAGTAAAGGATTTCCTTGTGAGTGGCTGTCTGCCTATAGACAAGGCACTAGATAGAGATCCATGGAATCATCCACTATTTTGCCAAATGCTCATTCGACTCTGAATTGTGCACAGATATGGCCCTGGTCATGTATTACGGTTTTTTCGTTCAGATTACCTTGCATTTTCCATTAATTGCCTTAAAATATGTATCAGAAAAGATTTAATTTTCTTTTTAATTTGGACTGATATTTTCTCCTCAAATTTTTTAGTTTGAAATGGTATGGGTTTGAATTAAAACTTAATAAATTAATATGTTTTTATATGAATTTTATCTTTATTCATTATGAAATTATATGCCAATTCATCGGTTCCTTTTTGACGCAAACGGACAATAGTCTCAAAATTAATGTGTGTGTGTTAATTTGGATATTTTAAATGCTGCAGTAGTAGGCTACTAATACAATAAATATCAAAAGCAAAATAAATCTGTGAAAAAAAAAATCAAAACAAACATTTTACTAAAATATACGATGTACTATTTTATCATACTACAAAGCACATAAAAGTGTATGTATTGTTTATTATCAAGACATTAGATCTGATCTGTTCTTGTTTAACTTTTATGTCTTTAGCTGCCAGATCTATAGTTCGTGCCTGAACAGAACCCAAAGCGTTTTGTCACGTTTGAATCCGTTTCAGTGCGTATCTTTTTTTTAACTGCCACCATATTCGCCAGACCCTAAAATCAATGGTCGCCCAATTTTGTAAAATTCTTAGTCGTCCTTAGCCAAAAAGGTCTCCATGGGCAACTGCTAATTTTCAACCCTGCTAGTATTTTCTTTTTTATTGACTGATATGTGTTTGTGTTTCATAGTAATTGTTTTTGTTTTGCAGTTATCTGCCCATGTCAGGACATCGATGAAACAATTTTCCGGTGATGTAAACAAACTGCGCCAGAGTTTATTGAGAGCATCATCATCTTATCACATGTATCCTTTAAACAGTTTAATTTAATTTAATTTAATTTAGTCTTTTAATCAATTTTTTTTTATTGATTTAGTTTTTTAAAGTCAAATTAGATTATTCATGAGTTTTACATCACCTGCACTTCTACGAGAGAGAGAGAGAGAGAGAGAGAGAGAGAAATAGAGAAAGAGAGACAGAGAAAGAAATAGAGAGAGAAAGAAAGAAAAATAGAGAGAGAAGAAAGAAAGAAATAGAGAGAGAGAGAGATGTAGGTGAGACATTTAATTCAACGAAATTCTTGTAAAAAAAAAAAAGAACAAGACAATATATATTTTATTATCCCAAAAATGTATCATGAACTTTTTTTAATATTTAATCACTACATCTTTGTCATTAATGTTAAATAAATAAAATAGGAGTGAAACGGTGCATGCTGTTACTGTTAAAAGCATTGAGTATCTTGTTTTTTAAGGTTGACTTATTTTGCTGTGCTTGAAAGAGTGTAAGATAAACATTGATGAGTATCAGTTGAGGCACAGACTTGCTGAGAAAAACAGCATTGTACATTTTTTTTAAAGGATGATTGCTTTGGCATATGAACAGCTAATAAAATGTCAGTATGAAGTATGTATATAAAGCATAATATTATATACATGTAGGATAATTATGTGGAAATAACATGCAGTAATCTCTTTAGATCAGTTATCATTATTATGAAAAACAATTAGGAAGGAAAACAGTTACTAAAATAAAAGCAGAAATGTATTTTTGTTGTTAAATAATGTATGCAAGATATATCTGGAACAGTCCGTTTTATTACATGCTGTCCTGGGCACACACAATCAGTGAGAGAGAAGTCTGTGTAGTGGTCTTGCACCACCCCTTGGTCCATTAAAAGTTACACTGGTTTAAATCTGGTATTGGAAAGCAAATATAAAACTGGACCTTGCCATTTAATAGGAGCTATCACTCTCGCTTTCCATCACTCCCCTGATACTAGTTCAAGGAGAGTGACTTTTAACTCCTCTTAATATATGAATTTATGTGGTATCAATACGGTAATATCTTAAATGGCTACCCACAGTCTAATGTAAGTTACTGGAGCAATTAATGACTCCCTTGATTTTGTTTTCACAACACGGTCTTTAAAACATGGTTCCAAAATTTAAGCTAAGGAAGCAATTAATCAAACCCCCCCCCCCCCCCCCCCCCCCCCCCCCCAGTTTTGTTCTACGGCAAGGTCTGTAAAATGTGCTATCCTCAAAATGAATGTGACTGAGGCAGGTTGGGTTGTTAGTTTTCCTGACTATATGTAGCACCCAGCGTGAGGTGGAGCGGAGACAGATAATGATTGACAGCTTGACCACCAAGGAGAAACAGCTTGACCAGGCCTTCAGAAACGAGTCCGGATCCTCCAGGTCAGTTGGTTTTGTTTAACAACACCACTAGAGCAAATTGATTAATTAAGAAAAAATAAAGTTTGTTTTGTTTAATCACATCACAAGAGCAGTGCACATTGATTAATTATTCATTGGCTATTGGGTGTCGGGAGTTTAATAGTGGTGACTTATAGGCACAAATTCCATTTCTCTGTATGTATGTGTATACGTATATACATAATCCATGATGCATAGTTATTGAATATACTCAGAGGCATACACACAAACGAACAGACACACATAAATGGAATCTTCTCCCCCTATTTGCATTGCAGTAAGGGAACTTTTATGCACTTTCCTACAGATAGGACAGAACATACCACTAGTTGGGCACTACCACCAGTCAAACCTAAGTATAGTGCAGGTCCATATGAAACATGTCCACGTGTGAGAGAGACAGAGACGGAGAGAAAGAATGAGTGTATGTGTGTGTAATACTAAGTAGTAATACCAATCATTATTTAAATGTATACTTTCAACTTGTCTACAATGTACCTGTAAACATGTAAATACAGATTACAGATTCATTTTGCTGTGTGTCTGTGTCACTGTATGTGTAGTGTAGATCTTTGTTCAAATATTTCATGTTGGTGTCTGCAGTTTTACTTTAACCCACCAAACCCAGATATACATTTCTGCAGTCTTTCACATCTGAGGTACATGTATGCAATCACGCTTGCGCACCCAAGTGCAGCTTAATTTTATCGCTGGAATTTTTTTTGGTCATCCATCTAAAATATTCACCAGCAGTTCAGGTCAGGTCAGGTCATAGGGTTTTACGTGCACATTCAGAACAAGCTGTTGTAGCGAACGCCTGTCGTGGGCACAAGAGCCGGCCTTGGCCAGCTCCTCCGTCCATGACAGGAAAGGTGGGTGGAAGGGAGAGGAGGGACCGCCTGCACTGGCAGGTGCAAGGGAGCACCAGCAGCCCGATCAAATCGGTAGCAGTTCATTCCTCTGGTTGTTTAAATAGAAGATGGTTTATTCCCATCATGCCCAATAAATTTATTGCATTGTTGAGTTATTGACCTGTCTGTGGGAAAGTGCATATAAAAGATCCCTTGCTGCATTAGCAAAATGTAGCGGGTTTCCTCTGATGACTATTTGTCAGAATTACCAAATGTTTGACATCCAATAACCAATGATTAATTAATCAATAAGCTCCAATGGTGTCGTTAAACAAAACAAACAATCTTGAGTTATTATTATTTGTTACTATAGTTGGTATCCTTTACATTTATATTTAAGTTTGTGCTATTCAAAGCTTCTTTTTGTCAGTGTGCATACTATACTCAACATGTTTGCTGTAGATGCCAATCACTTGCCCTGAGCTTTGAGGCGAGCGATTTATCATGCCTGATATATTTTCATATGTGGAGGACTGTTTCTGTTACTTCGTTGTACTGTTTTTCCACTGTGACAGTGTTTGTATTTGTTTGTGTTTGCTGTGTTAACCAGGATCACTAGTTCGAGCAGTAACATGCGGTGAGTTGGCATTCTTTATTTCATCTATATCTCCTTCCCTTTACCGCCTCAAGGAAAGCATAAGCCATACCACCCTGCAAGCTTACCATATTCAAAAGAACTACTTGTGTATTCAAACTTGAATATTCTGAAGCAGATAAACTTTTTTTTGTTGTTTAACGACACCACTAGAGCACATTGGCTATTGGATGTCAAACATTTGGTAATTTTGTTAACATATAATGAAAGAGGAAACAGCTGCCACCTCTTTAGGCTATTTTTCATTAGTAACAAGGGATCTTTATATGCAGCATCCAGCAGACAGGATAGTACATACTATTGCTATTTGTTAAGCCAGTTGGCTGAAACGATAAATAGCCAGGGCTCATCGATGGGCTGGGATTGATCCTAGACCGATCTGGTCACAGTTTTCACCACAGGGATAAATCCTGCCCCTTGACTGTTCTAAACAAATTAACATTGTCATTATTTATTCAGCTTTTGATATGAATCATCTTACCCTTAAACGACGGAATGCTTGTTTAATGACACCCCAGCACAGTGCATGTTCCAACAGCCTTTCTCACATTCAGAATAAAGCAATCTATCATTAGTGTGCTGAAACTGAAACGTTTTTGTTTTCTGAGTGCAGGAAGGTAGTTGTTTAGTTTAGTACTGTCATTAACAGCTTCTGGAGAGTTGTCAGTATTTAGAAATGAATTTAAAGTTATTTTAATCCAATTAAACTTAATATTTCAGTGGTTTTAAGGTGAAGTATTTTGAGGTCAGCATGTTTGTACTTTATTTGGGCATGATTATTTTGGACATAATCTATATTTTGGGCACAACGCTTATTACTGTAACTTTGATGCAGTCTAAAGCGCTGTTGGTACATACACAGGCATTGAATTTGAGGAAGCGTTTTAGGATACCATTGGAGTAGTAAAACTGATTTAATGTGGATATTTTGAGATTTTCTGTCATAATCTTATGCTTCCAACCTAAAATCTGGGATTCATAGAAACACATAATCCTGATAAATTCATATACTGATTTATGTTTTACTATACCTGTATGAGCCTGCCAATTTAGCACTGTTTACGTGCGTTACCACATCACTTTATATATACATGTACAGTCAAACCTGTCCTAGCGGCCACCTGTACACAGTGGTCACCTGCCGTATATATATATTATGTTCAGCTGTATTCCATCCTCTCTCTCTCCCCCCCCAGGAAGCCTTTCTGGAATAACACTAAGAAATGTTTAACTACTACATGATCATGGTTTCTGGCAGAAAGAAATTTTTGGGTATGGCACTATGGAATTGAATATTTACAGTGTCCCCCAGAAAGAAAAAGGGTTAGGTTTAGGGTTAGGGTTAAGAAAATCATACAGTAATGATAAAAGTAATTAATTTTGTCAAAAGGTTTTAATTTGCCAAAATATCTGGGTATGGTGCCATACCAATTTTACGCTCTGGCAGAAACCCTGATGATCATAGCATGTAAATACATGTACCACCTCTATAAAGCTATACACTACAGGAACAAAATTAATATAAAGTAGTTAAAATATGTACATGTGTTATAAAATGTATTATGCTCTGGACCTCTAGTATAATATATTTTTATTGACAAGTCTGCCTGAACTATAATACATGTATATCCTCGGCATTTTAATTTCTAAATGTTATGAACTCGTTTTAGCGAAGTTGTTAAAATATCAACGTAAGGTATTGCCAGAAAATGATGCGTTTCTTTATTGTGTTGATGCTAAACCCCACATGTATGCTGTATGTGTGAAAACTATTCCAAATACTCATTTTTAACATAGCTCCAAGTATTTTGTGTCTTTGTAAATGTTTTTTCTTCTGTTTAACAAAAGCAGTGTTGCCTTATTTGCACAGACATCGTTTGAAGTTGTTTTCTTTCAGAAAAGAAAACATTTTTTTCAATTAGTTTTTCTTAAATGAATCTACATGGCATGTGATAATTCTTCGTGTGTGATCTTTAGTTACATTTTAGTTCTACTGTAAACCTGTTATTTTTTGTAATGTAATGCAGTATATATATATATACCATTGGTAATAATATGAACTGTTTCATAATTTTGAAACAGTTCACTTTAACTAGATTCAGAATATAATTTGAATTAATTGGGCATGCACCTTAATGCACCATCTACTGGTAAAAATAGTTTGGATTTAAGCTTAACACATACTTTATTTAAATTTATGGTTCTGTTATGTGTCTCCGGTGGGGAGTTTACATTGTTCTGGTATGTGTCTCCAACTGGAAATTTACATGGTTCTGGTACATGTATGTGTCTCCAACTGGAAATTTACATGGTTCTGGTATTTGTCTCCAACTGGAAATTTACAAAGAAGGCCCAGTGTCTCCAAGACCAAGAGAAAGACCAAGATAACTGATTTTTAAACTATGGGTCAAAATGCACAATACGCTGTCTTATAATTAGTTCCACAAGCAACTTTTTCTTTCCACCTTATTTTGATCAATATTCCAAATATATCCAGAATTTCTCATTTAATTCCTGCATACATGTATATGTTATATTTGTCATGTCCAAAAATAGTTTTTATAAGAATTGTTTCTCATTTGTTAGGAATTTATCGATGTATAAAAGTCACAAATGGTATAAAATCGCGTAGCGTAGCGAAGCGATTTTATACTACATTTGTGACTTTTATACATCGATAAATTCCTAAAAAATTAGAAACAATTCTTATAATTATAAACAGTACAAGAAGTGTACCTTAAAACACTCAAAAATAATTTCTTTCGTTCTTACCGTCAACCATATTCTGTAAATAAGCGTAGGAATACATGTATACATACTATTGGAAATTGTCCGCTAAAAATAAAAATAAGTATTGAATCAACAAAAACAGTGTATATATCTTTATTATAACTTCTTTTTAAAAAATGAAACAATTTCATGTGCAGATTTGTCTTGTGTTTTTTCTATCGCAAAGTGACCTTGATATTAACTTTTGTTTACGTGTAGTGACTGTTGGTGTTGTGCGGTTATTTCGATCTTGGTCTTCCGTGATGACGTATTTTTATGAGGTTTATGGAAGGATAACGCTTGGGTTTTTAGTGACGTCAGCCAATCAGAATACAGTAAATCGTATAAATTCGGAAAGTTTGTAATTATAAAGTTATAATTCTAAATAAACTTAATTTGTTTTCACATTTACCACAACACAGATCTTTATTTTAACTAAAATTAATTGTGTAAAGAAGAAAGAAAGAAAGAAATGTTTTATTTAACGATGCACTCAACACATTATTTTACGGTTATATGGCCTCAAACATATGGTTACGGACCACACAGATTTTGAGAGGAAACCCGCTGTCGCCACTACATGGGCTACTCTTCCGATTAGCAGCAAGGGATCTTTTATTTGTGCTTCCCACAGGCAGGATAGCACAAACCATGGCCTTTGTTGAACCAGTTATGGATCACTGGTCGGTGCAAGTGGATTACACCTACCCATTGAGCCTTGCGGAGCACTCACTCAGGGTTTGGAGTCGGTATCTGGATTAAAAATCCCATGCCTCGACTGGGATCCGAACCCAGTACCTACGAGCCTGTAGACCGATGGCCTACCACGATGCCACCGAGGCCGGTTGTGTAAAGATGCAGTTGAATATCTCTAGTCCGTCCCATCATTCTCTTAAAATGTTTGTTTTTTTGGTAAATAATTTCAGTTTGGTTTAATGTAAGAAGAAAAGTAAAAGTGTTTTGGAAAAAACCACAAAAAAACCCACCTATTTTTGTGTGCAATTTTCAAATCAGTAGGCTTATAAATAAATAACTTGTAGTAAATTTTATAGTATGAGAAAAGGCGTTACCTATGGGACAGGCTATAGTTAATTTGATATAAATGAGTCATGTCAGACAGGTCATATGATAAGTGATGTCCTCCTTGTAGAAGTTAATCACTTCACTTCAAACAGTTGCTTTAATTGTTCAATACAAAGAGGTGGCAGGATAAGAAAACAAGAAAGAAAAAAAGAGTAAAGACTGTGCTACTTTTATGGCCAAGACTGTTAAACTTAAAGCTATGAGTTTTTATAAGCATAGGCCTAATATTACCATGATAAAAGATTTAGAATCAACGTTTATTAAGTTTGGTTGTACATCTTAAAGCCCGAAAACAACAACAAAGTAGCCCTACATAATCAGGGAATTTTTCCAGAGGGTAAAATGAATAAAAATCTATACCCTAAAATGTTCTGAAGGTACGGATGTTTATCCTTTAAATTGGAGAGTGTCGTATAATTGTTTTTAGAAATGTTAAAAAAAGTAGTTTTGACATTTTCTGTACACACCAGCATAACAGTTTTTAATCATCATTTATTTACCAGTAAGTATCCAGCATCTGTCTTCAAAAGTAGCGGGGATGAATGTCGTTGGTCACAAAAATAAAATGGACGAAATTGTGATACTTGGTACCTTTCTAGCTGAAATGCTGGGAATCTTCGAGATCTAACCCAGGTTTTCATGTTTTACCTGCCTGTAAAATTAGAGGCTAAGAAAGCGCATGGTTACTGCATTCATCTACAAAGAAAACGCAATAATTTTGACATTATTTGCAGAAAGTCGAGTTGGCTGTTTTCGCTCTATATTTAACAGGTTAGACGTCCGATAAATATTTGTCAGCTTTATGATAATTGGATGTATCACTCCCACTGAATGCGTTCATATTGGACTGCACACAATGGGCCGTTTTGGAGGTGTGAACAAGTCTTTGTGCGCGAAAGTGGATCTAATTAAATTGACCAAAATGAATGTTGGAATAGAAAAGAAAAAGATGGCAGCTAAGCAGCAAGTTAAACACGAGTATTGTAGGAGCGAAATACTCCTTGAGCTTCTGTATTCATTGACTAAGTTACTGTGTTTTGTTGTCTCGGGGGCCCTACCCGGTCTCTGCGAAAACACTTCTACCTGCAAAGTGACAAAACGAGAACCAATTGTGAAGTGCGTGATAGAAGTAACACCTGGCCTTGCGGTCATTTTTCATCATGCTTACCTTTCACACTAGCCGCTTTGACATCTATACAAATATTCGCCGACAATGTTTAGATACCTATGCGCCTGCATTGTGTGACTACTCGACAATTTTGTTGGAGTATAAAACCAACACGGCTGTGTGGCGGGTTGATCCCTTGTGCAAACACACGTCTTGATGGCTAATTGCTCCAAGTGCTGGAATGTGATCTCTTTGGTTAAGGGGATTTATCGCCAATCTTACAAATGTCGTAGTCTTTTATTTGCGGCGGATGTGATAACAGTCTGTTCGAAAAGTAACGGTTGCTAATTCTGTCAATTTTTATTCACTCGAATGGCATTCATGACATGTTTGCTCACCCAAAAGGTTTATTTCTGGTTGGATAATAGTATGTATATGCTGAATGTATTAATGTTAATTCTGATTCACAGGGAACATGTGTTGCATGTTCTCAAGGCTCAGACAATTGTGAGACCAATAGTTTTGTTCACACATTGGTCACACAGGTCAAATTTAAAGTAACCTATCTTTTTTAATTCACACACATCACGTGGACAATATTTCACAATCATTGGGTAACCAGAAGTTTTTCACTTGACTTTTACCTAGGTAACCAATTGTTCAGTTATGTGATATATATTATATGACTTAATCAGTTACCACAATCTTGACTAGAATCAGTTGCATGTATCTTAAATTAGCAAATTTTAATTTCAGAATGTGTAACAGTTCACTGTGTAATTGATTGACAGCTCGAATTAGTTTAAAGTTGCATAACCTAGACACGAACAGAACAAGGGTTACTATGAAATATTGTACCCTTCATCAAATAGTTGTATTGGTTACCATGAAATATTGTACCCTTCATCAGATAGTTGTATTGGTTACCATGAAATATTGTACCCTTCATCAGCCCTTGAAATTCGGACAAGTTTGCTACGGCAGTTAAATGCTGTTGTAAATCAATTTTGCAACAGCACTATGGCGGCAATTTTAAAGAAAAGGTTAATGCTGTCAAAATTATTCATCTATGATCCACTGCAGTAATATGCTAAAAGATGACATCTCAACTTTACTTTAGTACGCTTCTATACTGGAATAAACTGATTTATCTTAATTGAGGAAAAATTGGGCCACACTAGATTATAAATGCTTTTTTCTGGGATCTGTACTTGGACAGAATTCAGAGAAAAATGCCTACAGACTTTTCACCACTCTCAGATTTGCGACGGCAATGAAATGCTGTCGCAAATCAGTTTTGCGATAGCTTTTGCGACGGCATTACCGATTGTCGCCACGAATTTCGAGGACTGCTTCATCAAATAGTTGTATTGGTTACCATGAAATATTGTACCCGTCATCAGATAGTTGTATTGGTTACCATGAAATATTGTACCCTTCATCAGATAGTTGTATTGGTTACCATGAAATATTGTACCCTTCATCAGATAGTTGTATTGGTTAAAATGAAATATTGTACCCTTCATCAGCCCTTGAAATTCGGACAAGTTTGCTATGGCAGTTAAATGCCGTTGTAAATCAATTTTGCAACAGCACTATGGCGGCAATTTTAAAGAAAAGATTAATGCTGTCAAAATTATTCATCTATGATCCACTGCAGTAATATGCTAAAAGACGACATCTCAACTTTACTTTAGTACGCGTCTATACTGGAATAAACTGATTTATCTTAATTGAGGAAAAATTGGGCCACACTAGATTATAAATGCTTTTTTCTGGGATCTGTAATTGAACAGAGTTCAGAGAAAAATGCCTACAGACTTTTCACCACTGTCAGATTTGCGACGGCAATGAAATGCTGTCGCATTACCGATTGTCGCCGCGAATTTCGAGGACTGCTTCATCAAATAGTTGTATTGGTTACCATGAAATATTGTACCCGTCATCAGATAGTTGTATTGGTTACCATGAAATATTGTACCCGTCGTCAGATAGTTGTATTGGTTACCATGAAATATTGTACCCGTCGTCAGATAGTTGTATTGGTTACCATGAAATATTATACCCGTCGTCAGATAGTTGTATTGGTTACCATGAAATATTGTACCCGTCGTCAGATAGTTGTATTGGTTACCATGAAATATTGTACCCGTCATCAGATAGTACCCGTCGTCCCGAAATAGTTGTATTGGTTACCATGAAATATTGTACCCGTCATCAGATAGTTGTATTGGTTACCATGAAATATTGTACCCGTCATCAAATAGTTGTATTGGTTACCATGAAATATTGTACCCTTCATCAGATAGTTGTATTGGTTACCATGAAATATTGTACCCGTCATCAAATAGTTGTATTGGTTACCATGAAATATTGTACCCTTCATCAGATAGTTGTATTGGTTACCATGAAATATTGTACCCGTCATCAAATAGTTGTATTGGTTACCATGAAATATTGTACCCTTCATCAGATAGTTGTATTGGTTACCATGAAATATTGTACCCGTCATCAAATAGTTGTATTGGTTACCATGAAATATTGTACCCTTCATCAGATAGTTGTATTGGTTACCATGAAATATTGTACCCGTCATCAAATAGTTGTATTGGTTACCATGAAATATTGTACCCTTCATCAGATAGTTGTATTGGTTACCATGAAATATTGTACCCGTCATCAGATAGTTGTATTGGTTACCATGAAATATTGTACCCATCATCAAATAGTTGTATTGGTTACCATGAAATATTGTACCCTTCATCAGATAGTTGTATTGGTTACCATGAAATATTGTACCCGTCATCAAATAGTTGTATTGGTTACCATGAAATATTGTACCCTTCATCAGATAGTTGTATTGGTTACCATGAAATATTGTACCCGTCACAGATAGTTGTATTGGTTACCCCTTCATCAGATAGTTGTATTGGTTACCATGAAATATTGTACCCGTCATCAAATAGTTGTATTGGTTACCATGAAATATTGTACCCTTCATCAGATAGTTGTATTGGTTACCATGAAATATTGTACCCGTCATCAGATAGTTGTATTGGTTACCATGAAATATTGTACCCGTCATCAAATAGTTGTATTGGTTACCATGAAATATTGTACCCTTCATCAGATAGTTGTATTGGTTACCATGAAATATTGTACCCTCATCAAATAGTTGTATTGGTTACATGAAATATTGTACCCTTCATCAGATAGTTGTATTGGTTACCATGAAATATTGTACCCGTCATCAAATAGTTGTATTGGTTACCATGAAATATTGTACCCTTCATCAGATAGTTGTATTGGTTACCATGAAATATTGTACCCGTCATCAAATAGTTGTATTGGTTACCATGGAATATTGTACCCTTCATCAGATAGTTGTATTGGTTACCATGGAATATTGTACCCTTCATCAGATAGTTGTATTGGGTTGCGCAAAATGAATAATGTTTTTGTGTAAGGTGTCTTTTAGAACAGAAAGGAAAGGAATGTGTGGTTAATGACGTCAGTTATTTGGTGTCTGACATGATTATTTCAAACCTCGGTGATATAGTGGTTAAGCCATCATACATAAGGCTGATAGGTACTGGGTTCGCACCCCAGTACTGACTCCCACCCAGAGTGAGTTTTAACGATGCAATGGGTAGGTGTACGGCCACCACACCCTCTTCTCTCTGACTAACCACTATCAACTAACTGCTAACCCTTTGTCCAGGACAGACAGCCCAGATAGCTAAGGTGTGTGCACAGGACAGCATGCTTAAACCTTAATTGGATATAAGCATGAAAATAAGTTGAAATGAATGAAAGGAAAAAGAGAGAAAACCTACTGCTGCTATATAGATTACTCCTACCATAAAGCAGCAAGGGGACTTTTATGTGCACTTGCCATAGACAGGACAGTACATACCATGGCTTTTGATGAACCAGTCATTGGGCACTGATTGAAATGGAAGAAAAACATGTCAACCAAGGGCGATCGATCCTATGACCAATGGCATCTCAGAGAAGCACTGTACCAAGATTTACAAGTTTTTTCTTTATATATTTTTTTTTTTTTCATTTTTCTAGGAGTTCATTACTGGGTGCTGAAACATTTAGTTCTAATGATCCCTGGGGCATGAGTGATGAACCGGAACAGTTCCGTGGTGTTGGCAATGCAGATATTCAGACTCAACAGCAAGATGTTATTAGAGGTAAAATATCTCTGTTTTATTGTAATAACAAAATGTTATTAGAGGTAAAATATCTCACTGTTTTATTGTAATAACAAGATGTTATTAGAGGTAAAATATCTCTGTTTTATTGTAATAACAGGATGTTATTAGAGGTAAAATATCTGTTTTATTGTAATAACAAGATGTTATTAGAGGTAAAATATCTCTGTTTTATTGTAATAACAAAATGTTATTAGAGGTAAAATATCTCTGTTTTATTGTAATAACAAGATGTTATTAGAGGTAAAATATCTCACTGTTTTATTGTAATAACAAGATGTTATTAGAGGTAAAATATCTCTGTTTTATTGTAATAACAGGATGTTATTAGAGGTAAAATATCTGTTTTATTGTAATAACAGGATGTTATTAGAGGTAAAATATCTCTGTTTTATTGTAATAACAAGATGTTATTAGAGGTAAAATATCTCTGTTTTATTGTAATAACAAGATGTTATTAGAGGTAAAATATCTCTGTTTTATTGTAATAACAAGATGTTATTAGAGGTAAAATATCTGTTTTATTGTAATAACAAGATGTTATTAGAGGTAAAATATCTCACTGTTTTATTGTAATAACAAGATGTTATTAGAGGTAAAATATCTCTGTTTTATTGTAATAACAGGATGTTATTAGAGGTAAAATATCTCACTGTTTTATTATAATAACCACATGTTATTAGAGGTAAAATATCTCTGTTTTATTGTAATAACAGGATGTTATTAGAGGTAAAATATCTCACTGGTTTATTGTAATAACCACATGTTATTAGAGGTGAAATATCTCACTGGTTTATTGTAATAACAAGATGTTATTAGAGGTGAAATATCTCACTGGTTTATTGTAATAACAAGATGTTATTAGAGGTGAAATATCTCACAGTTTTATTGTAATAACAAGATGTTATTAGGGGTAAAATATCTCAGTTTTATTGTAATAACAAGATGTTATTAGAGGTAAAATATCTCACTGGTTTATTGTAATAACCACATGTTATTAGAGGTGAAATATCTCACTGGTTTATTGTAATAACAAGATGTTATTAGAGGTGAAATATCTCAGTTTTATTGTAATAACAAGATGTTATTAGAGGTAAAATATCTCTGTTTTATTGTAATAACAGGATGTTATTAGAGGTAAAATATCTGTTTTATTGTAATAACAAGATGTTATTAGAGGTGAAATATCTCACTGGTTTATTCTAATAACAAGATGTTATTAGAGGTAAAATATCTCTGTTTTATTGTAATAACAGGATGTTATTAGAGGTAAAATATCTCACAGTTTTATTGTAATAACAGGATGTTATTAGAGGTAAAATATCTCACTGTTTTGTTGTAAATAACAAGATTTTAATAGAGATAAAACATCTCAGTTTTTCCTTTAAAGGAACGTTCAGTTCATATACATGTGTATTAGCCTTGTGTGTTGGGAAGATGCATACCCAAACCACTAACACATACTGATAGTTTAAGAAATGAAACATGCTTAATTGTAGAATTAATAAAAAAAAACATGATTATTCCTGCTAACTGGGGGCAGCCATTTCTTTCTTTTTTTTCGTCACGTCCGGTATCTAGCTTGGAAGGGAAGTGATGTCAGCTCCTACTGCCGTATGCACTGTGTAAACAAACACAGTATCAATATTTCCTTTAATTACAATTTTTATGATCACTATTTCATTATTTTTATTATAATCAGTATATTTTTGTTGTACTATTATATTATGATCTCATTGCTTGATTATAATTTATATACTGGTATGCAATCTTGTTTTATTATAATGTACACACATATGATCAATGCATTTTGTTAATTGTGTTTCACATTACATCATGAGGATATACACCTTTCTGAAGTTCTATATCGTGACTGAAGTTCTATATCGTGACGAATAGCATCATGTAATCATGATGAATAGCATATATATATTATATATATTAGCTATAATTAATAAATATAGCATTGATGGGAAACAATTTGTAAATCATGATCTGGTCATGGATTAACTAGAAAGAATTATAGCATATATATTTATCAAAAATTGAAGTTTTTAACGTGTATTTAGGGCTATAGGCTATTTATTTATATTAAAGGCCAAGACTCTAGTTTTAACCCATAAAAAATGGACACTAAGCTTAGTTAATTACAAACCTGTAACTCACTTGGATAAAGTTACAACAGAGTGAAAGAAGAGTCTGACGTTAAAACAGGAAATATCCTTACTCGGATCAATAAACCGCTACTTCTCAGACACGTGCATTTTTTAAAATATGAAAAATGCAATTTTTGGTACTACAAACACCAGGATGACCAGAAACACTTCGGTTCTAGGGAAATGGATAATCTAAAGTATAAAATAAGTAATGTTTGATTTCAGTGATCATAAACAGCTCTAATAGTGAAAAATATGCTGTAGCGTTTAAAAACTAGGGTCTGTCCCTTTAATACAACTACATCTAAGATATATGTACAACATACCCCCTCTACCATGTCCCATCCACCATGTCCCTTCCATCATCCCCCTCTACCATCCCTCAAATCTTTCAATCATTTCTGAAACAGATTCATTAAGAAGACACATTTTATCGTCTTCTAACTAAAGTTAAATGAGGAACTGCAGTCACCACAGCATATGAGGAACCAGACATGACACACAATAGCTAAAGAGCCGAATCTCCCATCAGCAGTGAACCCAGGGGAATATTTCAATTCCATGGCTTGACAGCAAAAATTGATATTTACCAATGGCTTTTATTGGCTTGTGAGAGGGTTCATCTACCAGTGATTTCCGTGGCTCTGGTTCCAGGCTATTATCACCTAAGAATTGATTGTGCTTATCAAAAGATTTATGATGTTATAATGGAATGGACCAGGGACTTTCATTACAGAGACTGTCCGGAGTTTGCTGTCATTGCACAGGAATTTATCCAGGCATTATATCGTTCTGATCGTCGGTCCCTTCCAGTGAAAATTCCCAATTTCGGGACTATAAATTTCCAATTTGGTGATAAATTAGTAATATTTTGGTAATTATGTCTATTCTGATAAATTATTTAAACAAAGTAAATTAATTATAGAGTCTTTAATATTACAGATGCATAAATTCATTGGCCCGAACAAATTCCCAATTATGACTAAAATAGCATTAATTTTCCCAATTCTATCAGCGATGGGACCCTGGTGAAAAATCCTGGATATATCCTTTAACACATTTCTGATGACAATATAGACAGGGCCATGGTATGACTAGACGTACATGTTAAATGCATTTCTTGTTTAGAATATCAGTGTTTGACTGCATTTATAGTGTTTCTGGTCATCCTAATAATTTTAGTATGCCAGACTGAAATTCACCTCCAATTTATTTCAGACATAGGACATTTTGTTTTTACTGTATTAGGAAGTTGAATGAATTTTTAGTTGCTACAGCCATCAGAATGACCAGAAGCACATCAGACAACCAGCTCTGAATTTCTAAGGCTGTTTTAGTAAAAATCATCTGAACAATTACATCGAACTTGGGACAGTCTTTTTAATATTTGTTGTCACTCTTGTTTTTGGCCCATTGGGCTATTTCTCACTCCAGCCAGTGCACCACAACTGATATATCAAAGGCCATGGTATGTGTTATCCTCTCTGTGGGATAGTGCATATAAAATATTGCGCGCTGCTAATCGAAAAGAGTAGCCCATGAAGTGGCAACAGCATGTTTCCTCTCTCAATATCTGTGTAGTCCATAACGATATGTCTGACACCATATAACCGTAAATAAAATGTGTTGAGTGCGTCATTAAATGAAACATTTCCTTGTTGTGTTTGTCTCACCTTTACGAAGTGAAAAGGCACAATATAGGTATTATTTTTCTGATGGCTTTGGCAGTAGCAACCATGTCATTTTTTGTATTTATCTTAGTAATAAAGTTTTGCATTTCACTCCCGTTGTCACAAACTATTAGTCCTAGATCAGTGAAACTAGCTTTATAGTTGCATCTATACATGTTTATCATAGCGCATGTGAAAATGTTTATAGATATAGATATACATACTTGTATCTTAAAATTTTATTGAATTATCTAATAGAAATTTAGTTTTTAAGTGTAATGTTTTTAGGGACTTTTAAAAAACCCCACCATACATTGATCGATTCAACTTATTGTGCTAGAACAACCAAAATGCTATACAACCGGAGTCAAAAACTCCACTGCAGAATTGTCTACCCGCGCATGGGTAGACAATCAACATCGCCTTCATATTAGTTGTGCTAGCACTAGGTATATATGAATAATTATGAAAATTTGAATTTTTTTCGAAGTTTAAGCCAAAGAAAATAAATTTCTGGTTTCTAGTCAACCCTTGCGTATCAACATTTTTACTTATTTTTATTACCAATAGCATGACGTCAGTTTTTATAGGAGTAACCTGTGGGCTGTACATAACCCCCCGTGATACCGTTTACAAAAATATTTAGGGAACCAAGGCAAAGAAGGAGGCACCATGGCCATTGAGGATGGACTAAGGCAGATGAGGACGTAAAGAAACCTAAATATACCCACCTTTTCTGTGCAATCCATGCTTTAAAAAAAAAAAAAAAAAAGCAGAAAAAAAGCCACATCAATTCTGGAACATTGGTCTGACCAGAGACTGATTTGTTTTTTTCAGCCTTATAATAGAAGAGACATTGAATTTTGTGGGATTCTTGTTTGTGGTGTTATCTGTTTTAATGTACAGTGTGTTTTGTAGAACAAGACGAGGGACTGGAGGCACTGTCACATGTCATCTCCAAACAGAAACAGATGGCTGTGGACATTGGAAACGAAGTGGACGACCAGAACAGTGGGTATTCACTTAGCAGTTGCATGAATATAATTTTTTTTTTTTAAATTCAATTTTTATAATTCAAATTACATAATTATATTATTAATATAAAATACAGTGAAAGCTGTTTAAACCAGATCACGCCGGGAACCTAATATATATTTGATTTAGACAGGATCCGGTGTCTAGAGTGTTGTGTTTTAGAATTTAGAAAATGTCGGAAGAATGAAACTTGCCTGGTTTGGACAGGATTCTGGTTTGTTCAGGGTCCAGTTTAGACAGGTTTCCCTGTACTGTGGTATAAAAAGCAAACTCTTTCTTCAAGAAATTAAAACATGGAATAAGGGGAATCCCCATTCTGTGGTTCGACTATTTCCATCAGTAGTCGAATAAGGGAATTCTCACATTCTTTCTTACCTTAGTACAAACTATTTTGAATAATAAATAACATTTACTGATTCATCATTGAGAACTCACATATATATGTAAGCAGTGATTTCATTTATTTAAAAAAAAGAAAATGGCTGAAATGATCTACATGTATATTGAGATTCATGAAGTTATGAATGTGGTTACATGATATTATTTGGACCAGTCCAAGCATTTATAACAAAAGAATATAAATTTACAGATGGGTATTATACACTCAGTCTGATGTTATTAATTGAAGAGTTTTGGTTATATATACAGCAGACCTCACCATCTAAGGGGAGCTATAACTCTCGCTCACCATCACTCCCCTGAAACTAGTTCAAGAAGAGTCATTTTTAGCTCCCCTTAGCTTGTGAATTTATATGGTATTAATATGATAATATCTTAAATGGCTCTAAATCTAAGTTAAGGAAGCAATTTATCACTCCCCATAATTTATTTCATGGCAAGGTCTATAAAGTACACTCCAACCCAACATGGATTAAAAAAAAAAATTGTTTTTTTTTCCATTAGCAGCAAGGGATCTTTTATATGCACTTACCCAGAATATTACAAACTAACAGAGATACTTTGAAAATTTGAATTTTTATTAAATTTTAAAAAACCAAAAACCAAATTTAACATACATTGTACATGTTTGCTCAAAGATTCTTAAATTTGACACATGGATATTCTAAGGTGGTCTTTACAAATTATCCACTACTACTACTGACAATAGGCCCCTTGAATTGATATTAACTTTCGCTCTCATTGTATTTAAATTTAAACTACTCTTTTCTTTTGTTTAAATTATGAGATCTAATTTAAAATTGGTCATCCTACTGTTGACTAACTTGCACTAATTTCTTAATGTGAATACTTGTACACTGTTTTAATATAGATTTAAGCAAAAGCTGCTTGTAAAACTGATTATCAGATTTCTCTTCAACTTATTTTATCCAATTATGGTTCAAGCACACCGTCCTGGGCACGCATCTCAGCTATCTGGTCTGTCTGTCCAGGACAGTGGGTTAGTTGTTAGTGAGAGAGATGAGGGTGTACTGGTCTTATACCTACCCACTTAGTTGTTAAAACTCGCTCTGGGTGGGAGCCGGTACTGTGCTGCGAACCCTGTACCTACCAGCCTTATGTTAGTTGTTAGTGAGAGAGATGAGGGTGTACTGGTCTTAAACCTACCCACTTAGTTGTTAAAACTCGCTCTGGGTGGGAGCCGGTACTGTGCTGCGAACCCTGTACCTACCAGCCTTATGTTAGTTGTTAGTGAGAGAGATGAGGGTGTACTGGTCTTACACCTACCCACTTAGTTGTTAAAACTCGCTCTGGGTGGGAGCCGGTACTGTGCTGCGAACCCAGTACCTATCACCCATATATATTTCTTTTTTGTTCAGAAATATTAGCCACGTTATTGAAAAACAATAAAAACATAAAAGGAATAAAACTTGGAAATATAGAATATTTAATTACGCAGTTTGCTGACGATACAACAGTGATATTAGATGGAACAGAAAAAAGTCTCTATACCACCTTAAACACCCTTGCATTTTTTGCTAGTTTTTCAGGTCTTAAAGTAAATGTTGACAAGACTAAACTAATTTGGATAGGGTCGAAAAAACGTAGTAGATATAAGATATGTCGGGACTGGAAATTTGACTGGACAGAACAGTTTACTTTATTGGGGATTAACTTTGATATTGACTTGGAAAATATGATAGAAAGTAATTTTAGGGAGAAATTTAAAGCTATTGAATCTATTTTGAACATTTGGTCAAGTAGAACTCTTACTCCATTGGGAAGAAACACAGTATTAAAATCTCTTGTTCTTGGAAAATTAAATCATTTATTTTCCTCTATTCCAAATCCAACTATTAATGGTATTCAAGAACTTCAAAAAAAGTTTTTAAATTTTATTTGGAAGGGTAAACCTGACAGAGTTAAACGTATACAAATGAATTATACTATAAGAGATGGAGGAATTAAAGTACCAAATATTCAAACATTCATTATGGCACAAAAAATTGCTTGGATTAAAAGGCTTGTATGTATAGATTCAAAGTGGAGATCTCTTATTTTTGGTGAAGTCAATATGTTAGAAAATATTATGGAATTTGATTCAAAATATATAGAAGAAAATATTTTACCACCCATAAAAAATAATTTTTTGGAGAGATACTCTATCTTGGTGCATCTATCTTAAAAAATGTAAAAATAAAATTGTTAGTGAAAATGATGTCCAGTCTCAATATATATTGTTTAATGATGACACTAAAGTAAATAATAAATCAGTGTTTTATGACAGTTGGCACAAGATAGGAATTAGATTTATAAATGATTTATTAGATGACAGGGGATTATTTATTACATTCCCACAATTTAAAAACATTTATAATCTTGATGTCAACTTTTTAAAATACCATGGTCTTTTAGGTGCAATGAAGCAGTATTGCAATACATTTAAAATAAAATAAAAAAATTTAAAGTTGCAAAATCCTATTTTTCCCTATAATAATTCGAATCTTAAGATAAGTTGTAAAGGCAGTAAACAGTTTTACAATATTTTATTGGATTCGAGATTTTTAAAATATAAATTTAATTTAAAATGGGAAAAAGAATTAAATTTCAAATATGATGATGATGATTGAAAAACGGTAAATACAATACCTTTTCGCTGCACAGATAGTACAGAATTAAGATGGTTTCAATACAAGATTATTCACAGGATATTGCCTACAAATAAGTTTTTACATAACATAGGATATATTGATTCACCTCTTTGCTCCTTCTGTAAACATGAAATATCAACACTAATACACCTATTTTGGGAATGTAATGACGTTAGGCATATTTGGGAACAATTAAAGCTTTGGATGCAACAAAAAACTGGTATAATAATGAACTTTACAAAAGAAAATATAATTTTGGGATTTAAGACGAGTAACAATGATTCTATTAATGCTATTATATTAATAACTAAACAGTTAATATTTAAAAGTCATTTAAAGTGTCTCATCCCAGATTTTACATGGATACAAAAGGAGCTGAGTCTATATTATAATGTAACAAAAAGCGTGGCATTCTCTTGTTGCAATTATGATAAGTTTGTAAAATTCTGGTCTATATGTCACAATTTATTCAAGGATTAATTATATATATGCAGTCAAACGTTATTATCTCGATGTTGAAGGGAACGAACAAAATGGTCCAAGATTTGAGGTAACTGTGGACTGAGATGAAACTAGCCTGGAATAATGAGTTTACAGAGATCGAGATAACGAGATCCGACTGTATAGATCTTTTTAATTTATAATGTCCATATGTTGTGGGGGTGGACTTTTTTTCTATATTTTGAATACTGCTTTTAGGACTGTTTAAGGACAAGACAAGTATTGATATTGTTATTAGTATTTTGTGTATACATTTTTTTTATTTTATTTATACCCTAGATGTTTTGTCCCCTGGGCACCATTCCACAAAGCGGTCTTAGCCCTAAGATCACCGTAACTGCACAGCTAACATATGCACTTAAGGTGATCTTAGCGCTAAGATCGCTTTGTGGAACGGGACCCTGGTCATTTAGGACACGTTTTATGTTGAATTGTACATGTATATTATTTGGTCTGTCTTAGTTAGTTGTTTGCTTGGGGGATTTTAACCTGGGTTTTCTTTTTCAAGGGTGGGCATGGAATAAAAGTTAGACTTGATATTGAAGATCGTGAAGCATATTGATAGAAACATATTTATTTTTCAGCTGAATGCAAAATTAATACTTTTTATGGATTTTAATTTAATTATTTTTCAAAGCTTACAACAAATAAGAACTTTGTCCTTTTATCAAGTGACATATTGACATTGAGTTTTGTTTCCAAGGGATCATCTACAACATATACTTTAACTGAATGAAGAATATTGAGTAATTAAAAAGCATGTTTGAACCCTGAAAACCCCCAGTTAAAATTGCCCAAGCGAACAACAAACTAAGATAGATCAAACAATATGCATACATGTATAATTCAGCATAAAACGTGTCCTAAATGACCAGGTGACGAAACGTCTTGGAACGAAAGAAATTGTGTATGAAACATCCCGTAACCAACCACAACAGCCATTGTTTTATCAGGGGCTAACTGTTATCTAACAATACGAAACATCCCGTAACCAACCACAACAGCCATTGTTTTATCAGGGGTTAACTGTTATCTAACAATAGGAAACATCCCGTAACCAACCACAACAGCCATTGTTTTACCAGGGGCTAACTGTTATCTAACAATACGAAACATCCCGTAACCAACCACAACAGCCATTGTTTTATCAGGGGTTAACTGTTATCTAACAGTAGGAAACATCCCGTAACCAACCACAACAGCCATTGTTTTACCAGGGGCTAACTGTTATCTAACAATACGAAACATCCCGTAACCAACCACAACAGCCATTGTTTTATCAGGGGTTAACTGTTATCTAACAATAGGAAACATCCCGTAACCAACCACAACAGCCATTGTTTTACCAGGGGCTAACTGTTATCTAACAATACGAAACATCCCGTAACCAACCACAACAGCCATTGTTTTATCAGGGGTTAACTGTTATCTAACAATAGGAAACATCCCGTAACCAACCACAACAGCCATTGTTTTATCAGGGCTAACTGTTATCTAACAATAGAAAACATCCCGTAACCAACCACAACAGCCATTGTTTTATCAGGGGCTAACTGTTATCTAACAATACGAAACATCCCGTAACCAACCACAACAGCCATTGTTTTATCAGGGGCTAACTGTTATCTAACAATAGGAAACATCCTGTAACCGTTGTAGTTCATTAATCACACATTCCTTTCCTCACAGATTTCATTGGATAGGGCCTTGTATTGGCTGTGACTGCATTAAAAACAAATGACAATTTCTTATACCAGTGTTTCTACCACTATCCAGATACGGCCTTGTATTGGCTGTGACTGCATTAAAAACAAATGACAATTTCTTATACCAGTGTTTCTACCACTGTCCAGATAGGGCCTTGTATTGGCTGTGACTGCATTAACAACAAATGACAATTTCTTATACCAGTGTTTCTACCACTGTCCAGATAGGGCCTTGTATTGGCTGTGACTGCATTAAAAACAAATGACAATTTCTTATACCAGTGTTTCTACCACTATCCAGATACGGCCTTGTATTGGCTGTGACTGCATTAAAAACAAATGACAATTTCTTATACCAGTGTTTCTACCACTGTCCAGATAGGGCCTTGTATTGGCTGTGACTGCATTAACAACAAATGACAATTTCTTATACCAGTGTTTCTACCACTATCCAGATACGGCCTTGTATTGGCTGTGACTGCATTAAAAACAAATGACAATTTCTTATACCAGTGTTTCTACCACTGTCCAGATAGGGCCTTGTATTGGCTGTGACTGCATTAAAAACAAATGACAATTTCTTATACCAGTGTTTCTACCACTGTCCAGATAGGGCCTTGTATTGGCTGTGACTGCATTAACAACAAATGACAATTTCTTATACCAGTGTTTCTACCACTGTCCAGATAGGGCCTTGTATTGGCTGTGACTGCATTAAAAAAAATGACAATTTCTTATACCAGTGTTTTTACCACTGTCCAGATGGTTCCAATAGTTCTTTATATACTTGTAAATCAGTTCAAAAACAATTTAGAGAATTCTTGTAGCAATATTTCTACCATTGTCCAGATGGTTCCCATTATTCTTTATATATTAGTAATACTATTACTAGTCAATCAGTTCAAAAACAATTTAGAGAATTCTTATACCAGTATTTTTACCAATGTCCAGACGGTTTCCATAGTTTTTTTACATACTAGTAAATCAGTTCAAAAACAATTTAGAGAATTCCTGTACCAAGCATCTGAGCACCATCCAGCCAGACAGCTCTTGTAGAGAGTTTTCAATAGATGTTTAAGATGAAAGTCTGTGTCCCAGACCCTTAACAACAGTCTCGGACAGTAGCTGCGAGGGGTCAATTATTTCATATCACTTGTGCTCCGTCAATAAGATATTTGCAGGAAATGATGATGTTTGTGTCCTGAGGGAAGCAGTCTCGCTATTGTCGTCTTACGCTCATCAAAGCTTGGGAGACTTAATTGCCAAGATAAATTATTTCCAATACACAATATTATTGGATTTCCCAATAGGTTATTGACAGCTACGGGGCTTTCGTGTCAGTATTCGTGATTTGTATTGCAGCCCGGATTGTAGTGTGCACAGAACATTTCTGAGATATCTTACTATGGCAGAATGGTTTTCTAATTTAAAAAAAAAAAATTGTTAATATTATAATTATAGGGTGGGGTTTTTTGTGTGTTAAAACTCAATGGCATGTCATATTTTCTTAAATTTATGTGACGTTTGTGATGGTATCTGATATTAGAGAAATAAAATGAAATGATATTCCAGCACATTGTTTTTTTAATTTGCGTGTTAGCAGTCAAAGGTATGATTATGGTCATACATGGTCATAAGGTGTGAGAAAAACATTTTTGTTGTTGTACAAATTATTAACTCTGTTTTTTTAATTGTGTGACTTCATGGTCATGAGGTTAATGTCACAAACTGTGCAATGTGTTCCAAATTGACAGTATACACTTTGTGTTTTGTGTTTTATTTTATATGTAAGGGAAGAATGTAGGGTACCTACTTGGGATACCTATATGGTTTTCCCAATCCAACCAGGGTCCCACAAAGGCTACAGTTCCTGCTACCTTGCCTGTGGGAAAGTGTCTATACATGATCCTTGCTGTTAATGTTATATTTTTGGCCAGTGTTCCATGTCTAATGGCATTGGGAAAATTAGCGCAAGTAAATCATTGAGATATGTTTTCAGGCCACTGAATGATGCAGTACACCTCCGTTAAATTAATTTGTTACAACAGACATATATTTAAATACATGTATTGGGAATTTGTTACAACAGACATATATTTAAATACATGTATTGGGAATTTTTAGCATAGAAATTGGGAATTTTCAGTGCCACTTTCTTTTGGGAAGGGGCCTGTGTTCGGACCCACAAAATGCCTGGATAGATCCCTGAAATATACTCTTTTTTTCTGATTAAGTCAGTTTGTTGTTGTATTTGTGACAGTACTGATTGATGACATCACTGACCGCACGGACCGGACAGGTGACCGGCTCATGAAGGAAACGAGACACATTAAAATAGTCGACAAGAAGTCAGCTACTTGTGGTGAGTACCCTTCGTTTAGTTATCTCTTAAAACACTAATTTTCTTACATCTTCAGTATTTCATTACCAGTCTTTTAAAATTATTAACTGATTTTTTTATATTTTTTAATTAATGGGAATTTGTAAGCGATTTGATTAATAACCAGCATTCTTAGACTGGGAATTTTTAATTTTTTTTTTACTGTGCACAGAACTGACTGATTTTAATTGTGTGACTATCACACTGATTCTGTTGGCTGACTTATTTATATCCATATTTTAGACCAGTAAATCCCTGTACTCCAAAACTCCTATACTTTTAGACAACAATTTGGTTTTGTCTAACTGTGCAAAATAACCTATCAATCAATTGAAAATTTCATCCAGCGGTTTCACATGACGCATACCGCTTCCTACCCGTACCAGGGTTTCACATGACGCATACCGCTTCCTACCCGTACCAGGGTTTCACATGACGCATATCGCTTCCTACCCGTACCAGGGTTTCACATGACGCATACCGCTTCCTACCCGTACCAGGGTTTCACATGACGCATACCGCTTCCTACCCGTACCAGGGTTTCACATGACGCATACCGCTTCCTACCCGTACCAGGGTTTCACATGACACATACCACTTCCTACCCATACCAGGGTTTCTGCCAGAGGGTAAAACAGGTATGTCGCCATAACCACATTTTTTTAAGATTTTATTTTTTTAAGTTAACCTTTTGACAAAATTAATGACTCTTATCATTACTGTATATGATGTTCTTAACCCTAACCCATTTTCTTTCTGGGGGAGGCCCCCAATACCCCCTGTTGACTGTGGTTGCATTCAATTCCATAGCACCATACCCAAAAATGTCTTTCAGGCAGAAACACTGCATAAATACATACATTATGTAGTTTATTCCCCCACTTCACAAATTGTTGTTACAGGTCTGCATGCACACCTCACCCATTTGATTCTTTTCTCTGAAACTTATTTTGTGCTTGTTTTGTATTTTACAGGCTACTGGGTGGTGATAATCTTACTGTTTATTGCCATGATAGTGATAGTAGCTGTGCCTTACCATGGGAAAGCTTGATCTTAGTCAGGTGAGGTTACAATTACTTGTAGAATTCGTTTGTGTGTGTGTGTGTGTGAGAGAGAGAGAGAGAGAGAGAGAGAGAGAGAGAGAGAGAGAGAGAGAGAGAGAGAGAGAGAGAGAGAGAGAGAGAGAGAGAGAGAGAGAGAGAGAGAGAGAGAGAGACACACACACACACACACACACACACAGACAGACAGACAGACGAGTAGTACACCAAAAGGGACGAGAGGGGGTGGAAGGGAGGTTAGGAAGGAGGGAGACAGAGAGAGAGAGAAAAAGAGAGATATTGTATGCACACATGCATAATATTCTATATTAACATTAAACAGTTCAGTTTAACATGGCATGGTGGGCATAGAAATTTGCGATGAAAAGTGGTATATTTAAAGGAGGGAAAATTTTCTGGAGAGTATTAAAAAGTGTAACAGAAAGAGAAAGAAGAAGGAAATGTTTTTATTTAACAACGCACTCAGCACTCAACACATTTTATTTACGGTTATATGGCGTCAGACATATGGTTAAGGACCACACAGATATTGACAGAGGAAACCCGCTGTTTCCACTTCGTGGCCTACTCTTTTCGATTAGCAACAAGGGATCTTTTATATGCACCATCCCACAGATGGTGGATAGTACATACCATGGCCTTTTTTACACCAGTTGTGGAACACTGCTTGGAATGAGAAATAGCTCAATGGGTCCACCGATGGGGATCGATCCTAGACCAACCACGCACCAAGCGAACGCTTTACCACTGGGCTATGTCATGGCCGAAAGAGAAAAAAAGTCTATCACGTTTCTGTGCCATTCACATGCACATCCCAATCCTTGTCTGTTGAGCTGGTATGGTTGCTTGTCTCATGTGGCTGTTCATGTCATTTTCTGCTGTAAACTGAGTAAGGTCACTTTGCAAATGTTTGATGGACACTTCTCATCTGGTTACATCTGGAGTCTCATCTGGAGTTACATATCATCTATTTATCCGATAACTTACCCATAATATTCATGTCATAAACCCATTTGATATTAACTTGGTTAATAATGTTTACAGCCTACAGGACTTGTATACTGGAGTGTAACGTTTTGATGAGATTTAGTTAAAGTGCGTGACGTCAAACTAAATTTGTGCTAATCGCAGTGACATCATAAACTTCATAACATTGATTTATTAAATATTGAATTCAAATGTTATTTTAGAAGTGTTATAGGATAAATAGACTTCACTACGGTACTCGTGTTTTTAATATGTAAAATATCAAATATCAACCTCATCTAGTTAATTGGTATTTGTCTCGGCAGAGCCTTGACAAATACCGATTAACATAGACTTGGTTGATATTATCCATATTAAAAAACAGTTGTTATGAATCCTCTGTATCTAAAAATATTTAGCTATTTGACTGAAATTTCACTGAAGATATTTAGCATTTCTTTTTTTACAGTAAAATTACATTTTGCTTACAACTTCTTGATTAAATTTTACAAATTTTACAAATTCAGTGTGTTTCTTGTTATACTGGAGTTAATGATAACTCAAAATGCATTTTTAAGTGAAACACATAATATTAGAAAAGCCTGTAGTCATTGACATTAATAAAATGTAAACATTTCAGCATTTTCTACAATACACAAATTAGTATCAATTTAACAAGCCTGTCTTTACTTCACTTGTCTCAGAAATAGCAAACAAAAACTCTTTTTAAATTTTTTTATTAGCAGTCTTTTTTTTTTATTGAACTTACCTCCGAAACCGACAATTTTTTTTGAGCCCTGATTATGTTGCCAACATCCCTGTGTAGATCTCTTGTGAAAGCCAGGTATATTTTGTTGATGGGAAGTCTCAGCACCTGCCAGTGTATATATTTATATACATACACACGTGTGGCTTGGAACTCCTCTTATCTGCAGGCTTGTAGCATCAGCTGATGAAAGGAGGAGGTGAGACGAGCTTGATCTTGGAATGAGGAAACGTAGCTGTCCATCAGAACATTGTTTAATTATCAGCCGTTGAGAGCTAATTAAATCACGTCACTTTGACAAATGGTGAGATAGGAAAAGCATGCTGTCTCCACATTGCTGTTCAACAGCAGAACTTAGTTTTATCCTTTTTGGTAAAAAAAAAAAACTAGTTAAGGGGCTGTAGCCATTTTAAATGATTTTCAGCCAAACCAAACCAATATGTATTAACATGCTCATATACCACTTGAGTTTCGAGCATGTCTTTCACGGGTCCAGTCTCTGGATTTTCAGCAAATAAAATATTTTTATATTATTAATATTTACAATTTACTTACATTTTCTTGGACAATGTTTTGTAGTATATCAATATAGAGTTTTGTCTAAAATATTTTCATACATACAAATTTATTATTATTTCATTCCACGGCCAAATCAAATTTTAAATAATTTGACCAAAGGTCTTTCCAAATATTTTTATCCCTATAATGCTTTTTATTTAAAAAAAGGAAAAAACTGGATGTCAGTTTATTTTGTTGGGGTTGGGGGGTTGAATAAACTGAAGTGTTGCTAAGGCAAAAAACTGACGAGAGTCCCTTTAAGATATTTTTTTTATAGTACAACATGTAGCTTGTTTATGCTTCAATTATTTTTCAATAAATAATTGCAAAACATTTTGCAGTGAGCTTGTTTTACTAGTGATAAAACCATGGAAGTCTGTCTTCATCACAAAAATAACTTGGCTTGAAATCACTTGCAAGAGTGATTTCATTGCAACTTATTTTCGTGCTTATATCTAATTAAGGTTCAAGCATGCTGTCCTGGGCACACACCTCAGCTATCTGGGCTGTCTGTCGAGGACAGTGGGTTAGTTGTTAGTTGGTTAGTGGTTAGTAAGAGAGAAGAGGGTGTAGTGGCCTTACACCTACCCACTAAGCCCTTAAGAACTCGCTCTGGGTTGGAGCCGATACCGGGCTGCGAACCCTGTACCTACCAGCCTGTAGTCCGACGGCTTAACCACGTCGCCACCTAGGCCGGTGCAAGAGTGATTAGTGTGTGAGTAATAATGTTGTTAATACAATTAACCTGACCGTAATCAGGCATATATTTTGCTCTTTTTTTGTGTTTTTTTGTTTGTTTTAGTTTGCTTATTTGTTTAGAGTTTTGTTTTTGTTTTTTTCCCCACAAGTAAGACATGAGTTATTAGGTTTTATTATTAAGAAACAAAGATTCTTTTATAGATAATAATAGTTGAGCATATTTTAAAGACAGTAATTTGGAAGTGAGTAAAATACTATTTGCTGGATTGTTGTTCAGCATTTTTATCAAAGCCTACATATGTATATACATGCATATATGAAATGAAGTGTGTGGGGTCCATGTACAGTTCCACAGGTGTTTATCCAGGATATTTCACCACGGCCCCATGTCTGATGGGTTTCGATAAATACTTGGGATTTGTTTTCAGTCCACTGAATTTTGCAGTACACCATTGTTAAATTAATTTATTAAAACCAGTAGACAAAATTAAATATATTTATTGGAAATTTTTAGTACAGAACTTGCGAATTTTCAGTGCCACTTTGTTTTGAGAAGGTGCCTATGTTCAGACCCACAGAACCCCTCAATAAATCCCTGCCCCATATAAAAAAATTATATTTATATAAAAAATCAAAAAAAAATCATACCATATCTGATCCACCTTTTCAGCAAAAAACCCCATCTATCACATACCCCCCAAAAAATCCTTTGTGCGTGCCTGATGCCAGTGATGACTACTGATATAACAGTGTGCCGAAGTTTTTATTTTCCTTCCACTGTGTTATTGTTGATTCAGTTTTCATCTTAACCTTTACTAGATCATGGTTTCTGAAGAGTGTCAGTATGGCAATATTGAAACTGCATATGAATCATTTTCTTCTTCTTCTTCTTTTCTCCATCTTGTCTGAGCCTGCTTGGTTCCGTGAAGTGTTAAACGAGTGCTTCTTTTAAAATACACATTTGGTATTATCTGGTTCCCAGCCAGATCTCGTTTTTAACTCAATCTCAAACGGGAATGGGCATCTATAGAACAATCACAGCATGAGCGTGTCTGGAAAGACCCAAACCAAACACAGAATCCTCACCATTCATGACATTTTTACAAGAACTGTAATAATATTTATGGTTCCTTCTGATCGTATTGGCCATAAAGAAGATATAAAGTGCTTAGAACAAGTGGTTAAGGACCATTTGCTGGAACTGGGAATATTTTTCCTTCATCTGATAAGTTATTCGCAGATGTGCTAGATGGAAAATGTTGCTTTTGCAGTTTGCGTCTGCACATCTCTATTATGTTTTCAAACAAAGATGGCTGGCAGTTGTGTTTGGAGTAGCTGCTTATCTGAAATGAATTATCTATGGAAATAGAAAGATGGTCGAAGCGAGAATTGATTTGTTAAAATGTATTTGCTGATAAAGGAGTCAATTCCAAAGTGGAGAGTCAGTGAACTGCTGCGTGTGGACAGACAGCGAGACTCATTGCTGTATGAGCCGTGTTGATTTAATGAACCAGAGTCCATGTGGCAAGGGATGGGCAGCGGTGGCATGGGGCCTGTCTCTCCCATTATTATTATTAGGTTAAAATGCCATTCCTGAATTTCAACAAATCCAGATGTTCTCAGATTTATAATCATAATGTTGTAGCTGTCAGACAATTTAAAATGTATAACAAAATAACCAAAGCTACATTTGTTTTGCTGCTGCATCTTTAATGTCAGGGTTTTCATTCAGTGCACCATGACTGGTACATCAAAGAGTGTGGTGTGTGCTATCCTGTCTGGGATGGCACCTATAAAAGATCCCATTCTACTAATGGAAAAAATGCAGTGGGTTTCCTCTCTAAGACAGACCAAATGTTTGGCATTCAATAGTCAATAATTAATAAATCAGTGTGCTCTAGTGGTGTCATTAAACAAAAAATACTTTAACTTTAATGTCAGGGAGTAGGGTGTAGTTCAGTTGGTAGAGCGCTTGTGTGAGGTGCATAGGTCGTAGAAGTGCATTAAAAAGATCCCATGCTGTGAAAGCCATGAGTCAAAATTAGCAAATGTTTGACATCAAATAGCTGATATTAATTAATCAATGTGCTTTAATGGTGTTGTTAAAGTTGTGGTTTTTCCTGTCCCAACCAGTGTCCTGTATCCGATAGATCAGCAGTCCTATCTATGGGAAAGTGCAAATAAAAGATCCCTTGATGATTTTTTATTTATTTATGTTGTTGTTGTTGTTGTTGTTGTTGTATTATTATTATTATTATTATTATTATTATTATTATTATTATTATTATTATTATTATTATTATTATTATTATTATATTTATTTATTTATTTATAATTATTATTTTTTTTTTTTTTTTTTATTTTTTTTTTTTTTTAGAAAAAGCCTATATACACATATACATGTAACGGCAGCTGGTTTCCGTTGAACTAAGTGTAAAAATAACTTTATATTGGACACCTGTAACCTTCTGATGCCACATTTACCATCATTAAAATGTGTTTAGTGTGTCTTTAAGTTTAAATAAAACATTCCTTTCATCATTCCAAGTAGCCTTTTCTTTTTCACCCATTGTTTGGTAACTTATAATTGAGCCTTAGTACATGTGTGTGCTGTCTTGTCTCTTGGAAAATGGATATAAAAAATCTCTTGCTGCTAATTAGTAACAGTAACATGATAACCCTAATGTCTGGGTTGTGTCCCCATGTCAGTGTGTTTGAACCATAGCTTGACATAAATGTGAAAGCAAGTTATGTAAAAATCGCTTTTTATTATTTCCCATAATAGACTGCAGGTGTTCTTTTTGCTTAACACACCTTGCACACTGATAGCAATTCTGCAATAGAACACCCTTGAATGCAGCAATAAATAAATCCACAAGCTGCTTGTCCCATCAAACCATGCTAATTCTGTGTTTATTTGCACAGACGCACGGGTTTTCATCTTTATAACTCGACTCTTATCTAAAATTAAGTGATATTCACCAAGGCTCAGCCCATCTTTGTGGCGCGTGTATGGGACTGTTTTTCCTTCTTTATTTTACTGCCGCATTGTTTGTTGTTGTTGAAAATGAATCCTGACAAAGAACATTCACAATTTATTTTTCTGTTCAGAAATAGCCCACATAAGCTTCCTGTGGCTGTGAGGTTGCTGGTTTCATCTGGCGGCTGTTTTTTGTCCGTCGGCGGCACATGTGGCAATTTCATCAAACCCCCTCACCTGAGATAGAGCAGGCTTCAGCCTAGAGTTAGAGAGTGTACGGAAACTTTTTCGTGTCAGTGGTAGATCGTCTAGCTCGGTGCTACTGTCTGGCATAGTGATAGGGAGTGTAACATAATGGTAAAAAGTCTAGCGTAGTGTTGGGGAGTCTGGTTTAGTGTTAGAAAGTCTAATGTAGTGTTGGGGAGTCTAACATAATGTTAGAAAATCTAGCGTAGTGTTGGTGAGTCTTAACATACTGTTACAAAGTCCAGCTTAGTATTGGGTCATCTAACATAGTGTTAGAGGGTCTAGCATAGTGTTGATGAATTGAACATAGGTTTAGAAAGTCTAATGTAGTGCCTGGGAGTCTTAACATACAGGTAGTTTAACATAATGTTAGAAATTCTAACTAGTGCCTGGGAGTCTTAACATTGTTTAACATAATGTTAGAAATTCTAACTAGTGCCTGTGAGTCTAACATTGTTTAACATAGTGTCAGAACTTCTAACTAGTGCCTGGGAGTCTACATTGTTTAACATAGTGTTAGAAAGTCTAGCATAGTGTTGGGGAGTCTGACATAGTGTTAGAGGGTCTTACATAGTATTGGGGAGTCTGACATACCGTTAGAGGGTCTTACATAGTATTGGGGAGTCTGACATACCGTTAGAGGGTCTTACATAGTATTGGGGAGTGACATACCGTTGGAGGGTCTTACATAGTATTGGGGAGTCTGACATAGCGTTAGAGGGTCTTACATAGTATTGGGGAGTCTGACATAGCATCAGAGGGTCTTACATAGTATTGGGGAGTCTGACATAGCGTTAGAGGGTCTTACATAGTATTGGGGAGTCTGACATAGCGTTAGAGGGTCTTACATAGTATTGGGGAGTCTGACATAGTGTTAGAGAGTCTTACATAGTATTGGGGAGTCTGACATAGCATTAGAAGGTCTTACATAGTATTGGAGAGTCTGACATAGTGTTAGAGGGTCTTACATAGTATTGGAGAGTCTGACATAGTGTTAGAGAGTCTTACATAGTATTGGAGAGTCTGACATAGTGTTAGAGAGTCTTACATAGTATTGGAGAGTCTGACATAGTGTTAGAGGGTCTTACATAGTATTGGAGAGTCTGACATAGTGTTAGAGAGTCTTACATAGTATTGGAGAGTCTTATAGTGTTAGAGGGTCTTACATAGTATTGGAGAGTCTTATAGTGTTAGAGAGTCTTACATAGTATTGGAGAGTCGTATAGTGTTAGAGAGTCTTACTTAGTATTGGAGAGTCTTATAGTGTTAGAGGGTCTTACATAGTATTGGGGAGTCTGACATAGTGTTAGAGGGTCTTACATAGTATTGGAGAGTCTTATAGTGTTAGAGAGTCTTACATAGTATTGGGGAGTCTGACATAGTGTTAGAGGGTCTTACATAGTATTGGGGAGTCTGACATAGTGTTAGAGGGTCTTACATAGTATTGGAGAGTCTTATAGTGTTAGAGAGTCTTACATATTTTTGGGGAGTCTGACATAGTGTTAGAGGGTCTTACATAGTATTGGAGAGTCTTATAGTGTTAGAGGGTCTTACATAGTATTGGAGAGTCTTATAGTGTTAGAGGGTCTTACATAGTATTGGAGAGTCTTATAGTGTTAGAGGGTCTTACATAGTATTGGAGAGTCGTATAGTGTTAGAGAGTCTTACATAGTATTGGAGAGTCTTATAGTGTTAGAGGGTCTTACATAGTATTGGAGAGTCTGACATAGTGTTAGAGAGTCTTACATAGTATTGGAGAGTCTTATAGTGTTAGAGGGTCTTACATAGTATTGGAGAGTCTGACATAGTGTTAGAGGGTCTTACATAGTATTGGAGAGTCTTATAGTGTTAGAGGGTCTTACATAGTATTGGAGAGTCTTATAGTGTTAGAGGGTCTTACATAGTATTGGAGAGTCTTATAGTGTTAGAGGGTCTTACATAGTATTGGAGAGTCTTATAGTGTTAGAGGGTCTTACATAGTATTGGAGAGTCTGACATAGTGTTAGAGGGTCTTACATAGTATTGGAGAGTCTTATAGTATTGGAGAGTCTTATAGTGTTAGAGGGTCTTACATAGTATTGGAGAGTCTGACATAGTGTTAGAGGGTCTTACATAGTATTGGAGAGTCTTATAGTGTTAGAGGGTCTTACATAGTATTGGAGAGTCTTATAGTGTTAGAGGGTCTTACATAGTATTGGAGAGTCTTATAGTGTTAGAGGGTCTTACATAGTATTGGAGAGTCTTATAGTGTTAGAGGGTCTTACATAGTATTGGAGAGTCTTATAGTGTTAGAGGGTCTTACATAGTATTGGAGAGTCTGACATAGTGTTAGAGAGTCTTACATAGTATTGGAGAGTCTTATAGTGTTAGAGGGTCTTACACAGTATTGGAGAGTCTTATAGTGTTAGAGGGTCTTACATAGTATTGGAGAGTCTGACATAGTGTTAGAGGGTTTTACATAGTATTGGAGAGTCTTATAGTGTTAGAGGGTCTTACATAGTATTGGAGAGTCTTATAGTGTTAGAGAGTCTTATAGTGTTAGAGAGTCTTACATAGTATTGGAGAGTCTTATAGTGTTAGAGAGTGTACAGAAATCTCACATCAGTGTTAGATTATCTATCTCAGTGGTACAGCCTCTCTTGATGCGAGGTTGGTTTGGGATCGATCCCCGTCAGTGGGCCCATTGGGCTATTTCTCGCTCCAGCCAGTGCACCACGACTGGTACATCAAAGGCTGTGGTATGTGCTGTCCTGTCTTTGAGATGGTGCATATAAAAGATCCCTTGCTGCTAATCGAAAAGAGTAGCCTATGAAGTGGCGACAGCGGGTTTCCTCCTTCAATATCTGTATGGTCCTTAACCATATGTCCGACGCCATATAACCATAAATAAAATGTGTTGAGTGCATCGTTAAATAAAACATTTCCTTCCTTCCTATCTCAGTGATACAGTCTGGCATTGTGATAGGGAGTCCACATCATTCTTGAAAGTATTTCATTCATGTACTGTTGGGGAGCCTAATGTAATGTTAAGGATTCTAGCATAGTGTTAGAAAGTCTAACAGTGTTAGGGATCTCAATGTTGTGTTAGAAAATCTAAGTTACATCTAGGAAGACTGACATGGAGTTAGGGAGTCTTAGGTTGTGTAATGGTATGTAGCTCAATGTTAGGGACTTTGACTCAGTGTTAGTATTAAAAAGTCTGATGTAGAGTTGGAGAGTCTAACATAGTGTTAGGAAGTCTTGCTTAGGTTTGGGGACTCTAGAGTTAGGTTGGGAGTTTGGTATGTAGGTCAATGTTAAGGCCTTTGAATCAGAGTTAGTATTAAAAAGTGTAACATAGAGTTGGAGAGTCTAACATAGTGTTAGGACGTCTTGCATAGGTTTGGGGAGTCTTAGTGTTAGGGTGGGAGTTTGACTGTTAAAGAGAGCCAGACTCATAATGAGTCCATCTTGGTGTTATCTGAATTATTGGAAGAGAGTCAAGCTGAGTGTCGGACAGTAACTCGAGTGTTCATATCATATGTGATTTTCCTGTGCCAGTCAGATGAGATGAGAAACCCTCTCGCAATTAATGCCAACATTATTTAATACATTTTAACAGATAAAAAGTAAATAATAGTCTGGCCTTTTTTTTTATCTTTTTTTTTTTTATCTTTCAGAGTTTGGTACTGGATTTGCAAAATACTACCTTGGACTATTTAAACATGTATTGATGTAATAATACTAAGATGTCTCGACAGGTTGATCATTGTGCAATAACAGTCAACAAGAAACAGCTGATGAAGCTAGGCATTGTTTCTGTAATAAGTCATACATTTGTGTTTCATTCAAAACTAAAAATGACCCTACAGAGTTTTATAACATCTACCCTAATACCCACCCACACCCCCAACACCACAAAAATGGTTAACTTATCTTCCATTCAATTTAAAAAAAAAAACCCCACAATATAATAAATAATGTTTTTTGTTAAATTGAAATATTTCTTATGATGTATAAGCAAATTTATATATATATATATATATATATATATATATATATATATATATATATATATATATATATATATATATATATATAGTTATCATAATCAAGAATTATTGTATATCTTGTATTTTGTTTCTCTCTCTCCCCAACATCCACGTTTTATTTATTTTTTTATTCTTAATATTTAGTGTGTATATTTTCACTGCATATATGGGACTGTTAATAGTCCTGTATACAAATCGTGGACGCTGGATGCTGTGAATTAATGTTTTATACTGTCCAAATCACACTGTTCAAATGTGTGCAGGTGATTAAAACCGCGCCGACTTACACACTGTTATTTCATCGTATTTCATCATACTGTTCCAGTTTTGTATGCTGTTAATATGTTATAGTGGACAATGTACAAATGGTATGGTGACAGCAAATGGCAAAACTGTGTAATATGTAAGAGTTATTATATTTCTAAACATGAACCTGTAAAATAATGTTTAGCTGTACCATACATAATGTAACTGTGTAATTATGAAGATATGTTATTTTTCATAATAGATGTATGTAAGTACATCATATGGTTTGTTTGTTATTTTGTCATATGGTTGAAGGAAGGAAATGTTTTATTTAACGATGCGCTCAACACATTTTATTTACGTTTATATGGCGTCGGACATATGCTTAAGGACCACACAGATATTGAGGGAGGAAACCCACTGTCGCCACTTCATGGGCTACTCTTTTCGATTAGCAGCAAGGGATCTTTTTATATGCATCATCCTATAGACAGCATAGCACATACCACGGCCTTTGATGTACCAGTTGTGGTGCACTGGCTGGAACGAGAAATAGCCCAATGGGCCCACCGACGAGGATCGATCCCAGACCGACTGCACATCGAGTAAGCGCTTTACCACTGGGCTACCTGCTGCCATGTTAAATGTTTACGAATGCACAATTGCAAGCCCAGTTAAAAAATAAATTTAAAAATAGGAGGATCTTCCTCATTCTCCGAGGACCAATGTTTCAATCTGTGTCTGAAGATGACATTTATTTTCATATCACTCTGAAATATCAAACAAATAAAATAATTGTCAATTTTGCTTTTATCATAAGAAGAAAAATTGGAAGAAAAAGAAAGAATGTAAAAAAAGAAGAAGAAAAAGGAAAGGAAGGAAACTTGTGGCTTGTTAATAATACCCACGTACATTGTTAATAATACCCACGGACATTGTTAATAATACCCACGGACATTGTTAATAATACCCACGGACATTGTTAATAATACCCACGTACATTGTTAATAATACCCACGGACATTGTTAATAATACCCACGGACATTGTTAATAATACCCACGGACATTGTTAATAATACCCACGGACATTGTTAATAATACCCACGGACATTGTTAATAATACCCACGTACATTGTTAATAATACCCACGGACATTGTTAATAATACCCACGGACATTGTTAATAATACCCACGTACATTGTTAATAATACCCACGGACATTGTTAATAATACCCACGGACAATGTTAATAATACCCACGTACATTGTTAATAATACCCACGAACATTGTTAATCAACAAATGTCTGATGGTAGGTATCTGAACAGAATTGGAATATGGTTTTAAATATTAAAGATAAAAAACTTTAAAACAAGCAAAAATAAATAAATAAATAAACAACACATATACCCCAAAAAACCACCAAACCCCCACAAAAACCCACCACAACCCCCCCCCCCCCCCCCCCCCCACACACACACAAAATAAAAATAAAAACACAACAAAAATAAAAAATAAAAAACATAACTCGCCTCCAATAAAAATAAATAAATAAAAAAAATTGAAATATTGTTGTTAGGAGTCCAGTTAGACTTTCAGTTTCTGCAGACAAGGCAAACAATAGTGCATCTTGTTAGTCTTAGATCTGTTTCAAAGATTTTTCATGACAATGAATTGAGATGAATAAATATCTGATTCTAGCAGTATAATATCTAGCTTGTGGTATGAGACGAACCAGCTTTAAGCCCAATACACCAAGACAGGCAGGTCATACCTTGCCTTAATAACTGGGGAGGTGCATTAAAAATCAGGGAACGATAATATGCAATATTCTGCCAAATATAAATTGAAGAAAGAGAAGGTAACTTACGACCCCCCCCCCCCCCCCCCCCCCCCCCCCCCCCCCGCCACACACACAGACACACACACACACATAGTCTGTGGGCATCTAATGTAATATGGTAAGTACGACACTTGAAAACTTGATCACCCACCTAGATCCCGTTCCCTGCTCAGACAGAAAGAAAGTTATTAAAGCTCACTTATTATCTAACGCGTTCCAGACACATCGCAGTTGAGTCGATAAATGTCTGGCGAAACTACCTGCATAAATAAACCATTACTTTCATGTACATCTCGCTTGCTCCTTTCCCGGTGATTCTGCTCAACGTAGACACAGAAATGCACTATTCCAATAAGCGGCTGCAATTTTAGAAGATTATCCTCAACATGCTTTCGATTCTCTATCTTTGCAAGATTTATGAATTTACTACAAGTTTTCTGCGACGACAAGTGTTTTCGCAGTTAGTCTACTTCCACGCCCGTCTATTATTGTGGCAAGTATTAATTCTGCATTTATCATAATTCCTGAACACGTTATTGGATCCTTGTCTTCGAGTTGAGATGCTTCACTTCTGCTGGAAGGCTGTTTGATGGCAGCCATTTGATCTATATCCCACTTGTCGCGGCATCGACGATATTTGGAGTGTGTTTGGTAGGCCCACACACTGAACGAGAGAGAGAGAGAGAGAGAGAGAGAGAGAGAGAGAGAGAGAGAGAGAGAGAGAGAGAGAGAGAGAGAGAGAGACAGACAGACAGACAGACAGACAGACAGACAGACACACACACACAGACATATATGGGGGGCGGGGAGAGAGAGAGACATATGGGGGGGGGGCGGGGAGAGGGAGGGGCTCTGAGATAGTGTAGAGATATGCTTTAATGACGCTTAAGAGACAGAAGGGTAGGTGGATAGGTTTGTTTAATGACCGCTTGGGAAAATGTTTCTTCTTTCTTTTTAATTACGACAATTTGGTATTCACGATTATTTTGAACTTTTTTTCCAAAGAGAAAACTCACTGCCTCCACATACTCTACCAATAAAACAGCAAACGTGGCACCTAGAGTGAGGGCAAAGATGGCAGTTTTCACACATCGCCACCCCTAAAAAACACCAACAAATAAACGTATACAAAAAACCCCAAACAAAACACCCTTAAAAAGTGCTAGTTCTAGTTTTAAAGTTCCCTTTTTCTCCAGCCGGAGAATACCGTATATCAATGTGCCCTTATTGCTATATTACGCCCCCCCCCCCCCCCCCCCCCCCCCAGTTATTTTAGGCTAGGTACGGCCCTGGTATTTGTGTCTTGCGCACTTATTTGCATGTGTAGCGTAGTTACATGAATACTCTTCACATGGGTAACATTACACAGGAGATAAGATACCGTGGGTAACGTCGAATTTTACGAGACACTAGTTTTGGCAGCCTCCTTGGCAGTTGGTATTTGACACGACATTACAACGTCTGGAATACGCGCATTAATTGCTCATCAGTTACACAATTTTCTGAATTAGTTAAACCAGTACATTTGTTTAATTTTATATTCACATTATTGAAGAAATCGCAACCACTGTCGGCTACTGATAATGGAATAACCCACTTGAGGAAAAAAAAGTCGCAGGAAGAAAGGAAGAAAATGGTTTATTTAACGACGCACTCAACACATTGTATGTACGGTTATATGGTTAAGGACCATATATATTGAGAGAGGAAACCCGCTGTCGCCACTTCATGGGCTACTCTTTTCGATTAGCAGCAAGGGTTCTTTTATATGCATCATCTCACAGACATACCACAGCTTTTGATATGCCAGTCGTGGTGCACTGGCTGGAACGAGAACTAGCCCAATGGGCTCACCGACGGGGATCGATTCCAGACCGACCGCGCATCGAGTGAGCGTTTTACCACTGGCAAATAGGTGCGTGTTGGAATGTATGCAGGGGGTATGTCTAGACTGGCGAGCGAACTTTTTACGGGGGGGTCGAGTCGTGCTCCCCAGGAATATATAGTGAAAAAAAGAGAAGACAATTGGCTTTAACGGGGAAGGGGGTGGGTTCTACTCCAGAAACCCTCCCCCTGCCCACGCGCCTATACTTCGATCGTACGTATGTCAGTTGTTTTTGACGACGAGATTCAACAATTAGCTACCAAGCATAGCCAAACTGGTTCGCGGTGTGTTTGTAATGAAATAAATTGTGACCTTTTTCTAGGCAAAATTGTGACTTTCTTTGTGTAACTTTTTCCCCAGTCAGCATATCTATACCCCATTAATTTTGTTATAGTATTCCAAACAGCAGTTTGTTAAGATGTGCTGAGGTGTTGGTAAACAAATATATTTTTCGTTTCTTTGACCTTTGTTTTATTCTGATTGTTGTTTTAATTATCCCAAAAAAGAAAAAAGAAGAACAAAAAAGAAGAAAAATCGGTAAAAGACTTGTCAGTTCACTAAGTGAGGTTAACCAGAGAGTTTAGGATTCAGACAGAATTAGTTTTCTTCTGCGAATTGTGAAAAATGGCCTTTCCAGTCACTTGTGACATCAGCGTACTTCAAAACTAACAGCACTAAGAATGCCTCACAAGTTGTCTTCTTGAATATAACTGTATTCTTAAAATCCCCGTCTGAGGTGCTTGGGATCACAGGATCGAACATCCTCAGCAGTTCCATTGTTTCTTCCCCTGTCTCAACTCGCGACTGATATATTAAAGTCTGTGGTATGTGCTGTGCTAATATTGTTATTTCTATCCACCAAAATAAAGGTTAAACACCAAATTAGCCGAAGATTGAAATATGCTTATGTGTTATTAAACGATTATTCCTTTCATTTGTGACAATACTAAATACACTGTGTATTCAGTTTACGATTGATCCCAGAATCCTCGCCATTTGCGTGTGCTGTTCCTTATTGTAGTACAGTGCTTGGGTGGCGAAAAACGTCCGCTAGACTGGTTTATGCGCTTTAAGGTAAACAAATGGCCAATCTAATTAAACTTAGCTCCACTATTACATGTGGATCTAACACCAGCCAGTTGGAGCTCATGTCCACCAATCAAAACCTTACTTGCAGAATCATGTCAGTGATTTGAAAATAATTTGAAAATATTCCGAATTATCCTGAGGGTATACGATATGTTTCATGTGAATTACGAATGCCTTATTTAGACCAGTAGAACTAATTTTAATCGGATTGCTAACAACACTGCGTAGTCCCCAATGTCCAGGTTACATTTCGTCTGCAAATAATAATTTAAATATTGACCAATCACACTTCGCCTTTTATAACGTTATTTGGGAGCATACAAATTCTAAAAATATCGGGCGAGTCTATTTTAGTGGCCGCAGTACAGCGAACGATACCAATACATACGGGATGGGTTATCAGTCTTCAATTTTACATTAAAAAATATTTATTTATTTATATAAAAAAAACCCCAACTAAATCAGTCTTCAGTTTTGCATTACAAATTATTTATTTTATAAAATAAAACATGTTTTAAGGCATTCGTAATTCACACGAAACATGTATACCCTCAGGATAATTCGGAATGTTTTCAAATTATTTTTAAATCACTGGCATGATTCTGCAAGTAAGGTTTTGAATGGTGGACATGAGCTCCAACTGGCTGGTGTTAGATCCACATGTAATAGTGGAGCTAAGTTTAATTAGATTGACAAATGGCCACGTCGGGAACAAATCAAATAGTTAGCGAACAACGTTAGCGAAACATTTGCTGGCTGAACTTGGGGCTAGCAACATTAACTTCTGTATCTCTTAAATGTATTGTTTTTAGTTCTATTTCATTCATTTCATTTCAACTAATTTTCGTGCTTATATCCACGTAAGGTTCAAGCAAGCTGTCCTGGGCACACACACCTCAGCTATCTAGGCTGCCTGTCCAGGGTTAGTTTTTAGTGGTTAGTGAAAGAGAGAGGGTGTGGCGGTTTTATACCTGCCCATTGAGTCGTTAAAACTCGCTCTGGGCGAGATCAGGTGTAATAACCCTAAATACAACCCCCCCCCCCCCCCCCCCCCCCCCCCCCCCCCCCCCCCCCCCCCCCCTCCGTCAAACTATACCCGGGGTATAAACTGGATTAGCACAGAATATACCCCGGTGTATAAAACAGGTGAGGTTTTTTCATCATAATTTATATATTTTGGGCTAGAGAATATCGAAATATCTTCTAAAATGATTAATCTGTGATAGTTTTATTTTTATGAAAGCAATAGTTGCTTTTCTTTTAAAGCGTTTATTTTGTATACGGGTTAGTAATAAATAAAAAAATAGGATTAGGGGTATAAAACAAGCTAGCCCACTTATCTCCGGGTATAGTTTGGCGAGGGCTATGTTTTGGGCTGTTACACTGGTACCGGACTGCGAACCCTGTACCTACCAGCCTTATGTCCGACGGCTTAACCACGACACCACCGAGGCCGGTTTTAGTTCTATAAGCATTAGTGATGATTTTTCAAATATGTTTTTCGTTTTGTGTTGTATGTTGTGTAATTAACACAGCTCCATACATGTGTCCTTGTGTCTTTCATGAATGCGATTCTTTTACAGATGTTGACACTATTTTTGTCAATAAAGTTTGAATTGTTACATTGGTGCTGGTCACCACATACCTTTGTGTCTTTCGAGCTGGGGTGTCGTTATTAAATACTGATTCATTCAGAATCCTCGTACGTCGTGAGTGATGACGTGGTGACATGACAATGATGTAAGGTGTCTATCTGTCTGCCTGTCTGTCAGCTCGAGTATTCTTAAACTCCATCATGTTTAAATGTGATGATAGAGCTAGAGGACACTCGAGCTTTCTGTCTTTCTTTATGTCTTGACTGTGTGTGTCTGTGTGTAATTCCCCCTAACCAATAAACATGTACAACCTCCACTCACAATTATAGCCTACAGTAACCCTCCGAGTTATACGCCGCTCATTAAAACGTGTGATATAGCTGTGAATGAGCGCTGGCTTAGCTTACGATTCGTCGTAGTAGGTAGGCCAAACACTGGTATACCGAAAACCGTGGTATATGCCGCCCTGTCTGTGAGAAACAGCAGATATAGAAGACCACTTGATGTTATTCGGTTGGGAGTAACCTATTTGGCGACAGCGTGTTTTCTCGTAAACCAAGTCGAAATAATCGCATGTTAGACTCGATTTAGCCGGTGTTTAAAATACGCTGCTGCTGAGCCGTTAAATAAAATTTAATATTCCTTTCTCGCTTTGTAACTCCGACGTAGACCACCTTCCACCTCAACGAGGTTAAATATTTGACCTAACGGTCTATCATCCTCCTAATAACGTAAATCAAAAGAAATGCAATAAGCGAACTCAAACAACGACTTCCAAGAGTTGAAAACAAATCATAAACAGGCGCAATTTTGGCGCATTTTCTTCAAAAGCAGACGTCTTTTTGGAGCATACGAGAAAGTAATGTGACAGATGGCTGGAACATTTCAATAAAACTGTGAAGAAAGCCGGACCTCTTTGGTCCGGGTTTGTCCTGTCATTGATAGGTCCCTTTTGAGAATATTCTGTTAATAGAACAGCCAACATAACGGTTCTATAACTGGCTCTGTGCCACGCAATTTTCTACGTTTCCTGTTTGCAAGTTCCCACTTTCAATCAGATTTTTGTCCACGGACAATAAAATCGCCTTTATTCCTATGTAAACAACCAGGTGTGCGAGCCTTTCAGAGGAAACAAGAGCTGTCATATTTATTTGACGGCTCAAAGATCAGTGTTTCTTGCTAGAATGTATTCTGCTGAGTCGGTGACAATTAGGGTTAACCCGCACTCGCTGGTACGGGTTTAGCAGCCATTATTTGACTTGCAAATGGATAATTGCCGTGGCATAGTTTTTCGTTTTGTTGCCAGTTATACTTTTATAGGTTTGTGCGGCATTCAGAAATTCAGAATACTGCTACGCGCGTGTGTACAATCCCTTACATTCCATTTCAGTTATTTGATATTTCTTTTAAAGTAAAATTATTTTAACATATATTTGTGTTTATTGATACATTTATCAAAATATTTTTGTATTAGGAATGATTATAAGTTGACGGGGCAGCTGTCACATACAATCTAGACCTATAAGTTTTTTTAATTCGAGAATAAATAGCCTATAATTTATTGTAGATCTAATTATCAGTTTGTGACAACATATTTGGCATATTATTTGTAATTTTGGAGTGCCAAATTACAAAATGTTAACATAAACAAAACTTTTACCATTTATAAATCAAATGACTTTCAGCTATTTTACTTTGTCTTGGAAGATTATGGATTTTTCGACCTGAAAAACGTTAAATTTGTTATCAAAATGGAACAGCGGTGAAAACATTAAAACGGAAATAAAAGCAAACTGTTGTAAAAGAACTTATCATGTTCTAGATTGATTAATAACAATATTCAAATATCATAATTCTTTAAATAGTATATAACAAATGTCACACTCAAATGCATACCGGTACACAGAAACAAAAACAAACACACACACACGCACGCACGCACGCACGCACGCACTCTCTCTCTCACACACACACTCTCTCTCTCTCTCTCTCTCTCTCTCTCACACACACACACCTACGCAAAGACACGCACGCACGTACACATACACGAGCGCGCGCGCGCGCGCACACACACACACACACAAAACATAATTATACTGACACAATCCTTTATTGGTGAATACAGTGAACGTATATCATCCAGGGGTGAGTTCACGTTTCAGAGCCCATACCCCTGCATCCCTGCACTTGTTAGTCCTAAACAGGGCCGTACCCTGCGGGGGGGGGGGGGGGGGGGGGGAGGCAGTTGCCCCTTGTGAATCTCACTTTTTTTTTTACTCCAGAAAATAGCGTACACATCTCAGGGAATTAATTTGTATAGTGTTTCATTTGTTTATAAAGAGTAGTGCCCCCCACCCAGATTTTGATCAGGGTACGGCCCTGCTAAATGTTGAAAAAACTATTTTTAACTACGTCTACTAGTGCTACTACTACTACTACTGCTTAAGCTACTGCTACTACTACTACTGCTGCTGCTGCTACTACTACTAATACTACTATTACTACTACTACTACTACTACTACTACTTTGACTTCTTCGATTACTTATTCTACGACTAGCATTACCAAGGCAAAATAATAATAGAACGGTGGACGAAGGTCTAAATAAATATCTACGGATCTAGACAATTCGTAAATAACGATAATGAATCCAAACTAAAGTATATCTGAGACAGTCACATGTGATATACTGAATTCCCTTATTAACACCATCTATGTCCCATTTGGGGGTATATAGATAGAAAATAGGAATCCGTACGGACACCAACTGTGTCCCGCTACTCGCCGATTTGTGTCTCTATGCATATGGATCAGAATTTCTGACTTATCTGGTTAAATCAAAGCAAAGGAACCTCGCTAAAACTTTTAACTTTACATTCTGCTATGTTGATGATCTTATATAGCATTCAATAATAGCAGGATTACAGATTACAATTAGAAATAAAACAAATATCTGAAGGTATTAAATCGGTTTCACACCTCGATCTATGCGTAGAGATTCAAAGCGACACAGATCTCCAAACTAAGCTGTATGACAAAAGGGATGACTTCAACTTTCCAATAGTTAGTTTCCCCTAAATCGAGCAATTTACCCTTTGCTTCAGCTTTTGGTGTCTACATATCACAACGTCTAAGATAGCTTTGAGCAAGTTCATTGTATGCAGATTTCAAACAACGTCATATCATTCTGGCACAGGTCCCATCAGAGTTATTATGTCCAGGGACTCATGAGGACATTCAAAACGTTTTATGGTAGATATTTGGAGGCTATATCTACTAAATGCAATGCATCACTGACCAAAATGATGACTGATGCTATTTCATATTTTGAACTTGTTAATACTTTTTCATTTCTTTGGTGAAACTCCTGCACATTTTGTCATCGTTTTAGACGAAGTGACGGACTTGACAGCTGTGGTGGCAGTACTCATGACGGGTGCCACCGGTAGGGCAGGATATGCTCAACAAAAACCTGATTTCATTACTGTTTTGACAGTAATGCATAAGTGCATGTCATCCCAGCTATATTTATTCTACTGAGCTCTGTCGTGTGCTAGTTTTGATTCAGTAAACTAGCCTGGGAGTGGCATTCTTCATGTGAGCTGTGCAGGAAGAATGTATTGTTCTGTAAAGGATCTCCTCGGGAGTGACTGTTCTATAGACGAGACACTTGATAGATATTCGTGGAATCAACCACTATAGTGCAGAATTACCATTCGACTCTGCATTGCGCAGAGATACGGTTTTGATTGTGGATAGCGGTCCTGTCGTTTAGATTTATAAAGGAAAACTTCCTAAGTTATACACAAGGAAAAACATTGAGCATCCCTTGAGATAATGACGTCCAGCATGTCACCATGATGATTGTGACAGCGATGGTATTCCGTTGAAATGATGTAACCGTTCATAAGTGACAGTGCGCACACGGCACCACGACATGCACGTGCCGTATGCCACCTATGCTTGTTTCGAAATGCAGTATCCACACGTCACTTTGGTAATAAAGCTGTCGTGCAATGTGGGAACATGCCTGTCAATATGGCACGGAGAATGAGATCCAAGGTGTAGAGATAAATCGGTGTTCATACAACAGACACGTTCATCAGTGCTGTCAAACGACAGCTTTGGTTTTCTCACAAAGTAATAAATAGACTGGTATGTAGACAGGCAAATCAATGCTGTGAATGATCTTCCATTGTTAGGACGACTTCACTTGATATCACAGCATGAAGACAGGGGCCTAGTCGGTATGGGTATGAGACATGTTTAGCATGCTTACATCAGAAAACTGTTGAAACACGCCTGTCGTAGGCACAATCTTTGACTTCGCCAGAGAGTTCTGTCCATGACAGAAGGTGCCTACTTAGCATATTGGCTTGATGACTAGAACATTGTACAATCAACAGAAAGTAGCAGGCTTGAGATTTATTGTCTTCTGGCTTCTTGTAGAGCATCGTCAACGAATACATTTAGAAGGGTGTTTAATACAAGGTGCGTGGAGTTGGACGACCAGGGCCCCGTTCCATGAAGCGATGTTAGTGTTGCTATTACCGGCGTCGGTGGTGTCGTGGTTAAGCCATCGGCAATAGGGCTGGTAGGTACTGGGTTCGCAGACCGGTACCGGCTCCCACCCAGAGCGAGTTTTAACGATTCAATAGGCAAGACGACTACACCCTCTTCTTTCTCACTAACCATCTGTCCTGGACAGACAACCCAGATAGCTGAGGTGTGAGCCCAGAATAGCGTGCTTGAACCTTAATTGGATATAAGCACGAAAATAAGTTCAAGAAAGAAAACTTTTGCTATAATCACTTTAAGTACATAACATAGTTATACAACTAAGGTAATCTTAGCGCTAGAGATCGCTTCGTGGAACACCAGTCCATCAGTTTAATGAAATCGGGTTTCTTATCCATAACACGTGTGGACTGTTGAGAGTTTGGCGACATTAAGTTAACGTTTATATCCCCTGAAACGTCAGACGAACTGTCTCTTACAGTGGAGGTTCAGTACTAATTCTGGGTTGTGTACCATACGATTGCAAACAGAAGATGACCACCGTTCAAGGTGACCTCACAGGTGACCAGTACATAGTGTCCTGAACACGTTATTGCATCCCATCTCGACAATCATCACTGGCGTAGCCAGGATTATGTTTTGGGGAGGGGTCAACCACATTGTCTACAAGTCGTATTAAGAGGCAACAGGAAAATATAAATGGTGGTGGAGAAAGAGGGAGTTTGGAGAGGGGGTGCATGATGGGCCACTAATTGCGCTGGTACTACTACTAAAGACGAGAAAGAGGGAGTTTGGAGAGGGGGTGCATGGTGATCCACTAATTGCGCTGGATCTACTACTGAAGACGAGAAAGAGGGAGTTTGGAGAGGGGGGTGCATGATGGGCCACTAATTGCGCTGGTACTACTACTAAAGACGAGAAAGAGGGAGTTTGGAGAGGGGGTGCATGGTGATCCACTAATTGCGCTGGATCTACTACTAAAGACGAGAAAGAGGGAGTTTGGAGAGGGGGTGCATGGTGATCCACTAATTGCGCTGGATCTACTACTAAAGACGAGAAAGAGGGAGTTTGGAGAGGGGGTGCATGATGGTCCACTAATTGCGCTGGTACTACTACTAAAGACGAGAAAGAGGGAGTTTGGAGAGGGGGTGCATGATGGTCCACTAATTGCGCTGGATCTACTACTAAAGACGAGAAAGAGGGAGTTTGGAGAGGGGGTGCATGATGGTCCACTAATTGCGCTGAATCTACTACTAAAGACGAGAAAGAGGGAGTTTGGAGAGGGGGTGCATGGTGATCCACTAATTGTGCTGAATCTACTACTAAAGACGAGAAAGAGGGAGTTTGGAGAGTGGGTGCATGATGGTCCACTAATTGCGCTGGATCTACTACTAAAGACGAGAAAGGGGGTTTTGGAGAGGGTGTGCATGGTGATCCACTAATTGCGCTGGATCTACTACTAAAGACGAGAAAGAGGGAGTTTGGAGAGGGGGTGCATGATGGTCCACTAATTGCGCTGAATCTACTACTAAAGACGAGAAAGAGGGAGTTTGGAGAGGGGGTGCATGGTGATCCACTAATTGTGCTGAATCTACTACTAAAGACGAGAAAGAGGGAGTTTGGAGAGTGGGTGCATGATGGTCCACTAATTGCGCTGGATCTACTACTAAAGACGAGAAAGGGGGTTTTGGAGAGGGTGTGCATGGTGATCCACTAATTGCGCTGGATCTACTACTAAAGACGAGAAAGAGGGAGTTTAGGGAGGGTGTGCATGGTGATCCACTAATTGCGCTGGATCTACTACTAAAGACGAGAAAGAGGGAGTTTGGAGAGGGGGTGCATGGTGATCCACTAATTGCGCTGGATCTACTACTAAAGACGAGAAAGAGGAAGTTTGGAGAGGGTGTGCATGGTGATCCACTAATTGCGCTGATCTACTACTAAAGACGAGAAAGAGGGAGTTTGGAGAGGGGAGTGTATGGTGATCCACTAATTGCGCTGGATCTACTACTAAAGACGAGAAAGAGGGAGTTTGAAGAGGGGAGTGCATGATGGTTCACTAATTGCGCTGGATCTACTACTAAAGACGAGAAAGAGGGAGTTTGGAGAGGGTATGCATGGTGATCCACTAATTGCGCTGGATCTACTACTAAAGACAAGAAAGAGGAAGTTTGGAGAGGGGGTGCATGGTGATCCACAAATTGCGCTGGATCTACTACTAAAGACGAAAAAGAGGGAGTTTGGAGAGGGGGTGCATGGTGATCCACTAATTGCGCTGGATCTACTACTAAAGACGAGAAAGAGGAAGTTTGGAGAGGGTGTGCATGGTGATCCACTAATTGCGCTGGATCTACTACTAAAGACGAGAAAGAGGGAGTTTGGAGAGGGTGTGCATGGTGATCCACTAATTGCGCTGGATCTACTACTAAAGACGAGAAAGAGGAAGTTTGGAGAGGGTGTGCATGGTGATCCACTAATTGCGCTGGATCTACTACTAAAGACGAGAAAGAGGGAGTTTGGAGAGGGGTGTGCATGGTGATCCACTAATTGCGCTGGATCTACTACTGAAGACGAGAAAGAGGGAGTTTGGAGAGGGTGTGCATGGTGATCCACTAATTGCGCTGGATCTACTACTGAAGACGAGAAAGAGGGAGTTTGGAGAGGGTGTGCATGGTGATCCACTAATTGCGCTGGATCTACTACTAATGATGAGAAAGAGGGAGTTTGGAGAGGGGTGTGTATGATGGTCCACTAATTGCGCTGGATCTACTAAAGACGAGAAAGAGGGAGTTTGGAGGGAGGGGGGTGCATGGTGATCCACTAATTGCGCTGGATCTACTACTAAAGACGAGAAAGAGGAAGTTTGGAGAGGGGGTGCATGGTGATCCACTAATTGCGCTGGATCTACTACTAAAGACGAAAAAGAGGGAGTTTGGAGAGGGGGTGCATGGTGATCCACTAATTGCGCTGGATCTACTACTAAAGACGAGAAAGAGGAAGTTTGGAGAGGGTGTGCATGGTGATCCACTAATTGCGCTGGATCTACTACTAAAGACGAGAAAGAGGGAGTTTGGAGAGGGTGTGCATGGTGACCCACTGATTGCGCTGGATCTACTACTAAAGACGAGAAAGAGGAAGTTTGGAGAGGGTGTGCATGGTGATCCACTAATTACGCTGGATCTACTACTAAAGACGAGAAAGAGGGAGTTTGGAGAGGGGTGTGCATGGTGATCCACTAATTGCGCTGGATCTACTACTGAAGACGAGAAAGAGGGAGTTTGGAGAGGGTGTGCATGGTGATCCACTAATTGCGCTGGATCTACTACTGAAGACGAGAAAGAGGGAGTTTGGAGAGGGTGTGCATGGTGATCCACTAATTGCGCTGGATCTACTACTAAAGACGAGAAAGAGGAAGTTTGGAGAGGGTGTGCATGGTGATCCACTAATTGCGCTGGATCTACTACTAAAGACGAGAAAGAGGGAGTTTGGAGAGGGTGTGCATGGTGATCCACTAATTGCGCTGGATCTACTACTAAAGACGAGAAAGAGGAAGTTTGGAGAGGGTGTGCATGGTGATCCACTAATTGCGCTGGATCTACTACTGAAGACGAGAAAGAGGGAGTTTGGAGAGGGGTGTGCATGGTGATCCACTAATTGCGCTGGATCTACTACTGAAGACGAGAAAGAGGGAGTTTGGAGAGGGTGTGCATGGTGATCCAATAATTGCGCTGGATCTACTACAGAAGACGAGAAAGAGGGAGTTTGGAGAGGGTGTGCATGGTGATCCACTAATTGCGCTGGATCTACTACTAATGACGAGAAAGAGGGAGTTTGGAGAGGGTGTGCATGGTGATCCACTAATTGCGCTGGATCTACTACTAATGACGAGAAAGAGGGAGTTTGGAGAGGGTGTGCATGGTGATCCACTAATTGCGCTGGATCTACTACTAATGATGAGAAAGAGGGAGTTTGGAGAGGGTGTGCATGGTGATCCACTAATTGCGCTGGATCTACTACTAATGATGAGAAAGAGAGAGTTGAGAAAACAACAACCATAAAACATTGAATGACTTGTTTACGTTTATTTTTAAATATTATAGAGCTGAGATTTCTCAGTCCAGACATACATTACAAATACACACAGAAACAAAGAATGTGAAAAGACTACAACACCGCTCTGACGTCACAAAATGGATATATATATTTACCCTTCCGTCAGTTATTGAAAATCACAGTCGCCGTTTCATTGGATTTGCTGTTACTTGCAGCAGAAAATAATATTGTATTCATGTTTATAATCCAATGGATTATGATTACAAGAAAATTAATTTTGAAAGGGCAACACTTTATTAGACAGTATTTAAAAGAAATTCTAATGCTTTGTTATTTCGTGATATATAGCTTGTAGATTCCACGGTCCAATCGAGTAATACAGTAGCATTGTGACGTCATAGCAGCACCTGTTTTTTTTTCTTCTTCCCCCCCCCCCCCTTCCCCGCTAAAATGAAATGAAATGCCTGAAATGGTGATTATTATTAATACACACCAAAAACCAAATCCACCCCATCCCCGCAACAGAACAAAACGTCGACGGTATGCTTTGGTTTTTGAAAAAAGCAAGTTATAATTTTTAAACTTTGTAACTTTGTCAATCGTAGATCCACCATTGTTTAACGACACCACTAGAGCATATCGATTTATTAATCATCGGTTACTGAATGTCAAACATTTGATAATTTTGACATAGTCTACAAAAGGAAACCCGCTACATTTTTCCATTGGTAGCAAGGAATCTTTTATATGCACCATCCCATAGACAGGACAGCACATACCACGTCCTTGGTACACCAGTCGTGGTGCACTGGCTGGAGCGATAAATAGCCCAATGGGCCTTGTCTAAATGTACCACACCCAATACAAGCATATATACCAAATTTAATCACTTCTTTAAACACGGATAATATAATGCATTTGTTTGATCATGAAGTGGGGTGTAGCCCAATGGTACATCGCTCGCCAGATGCGCGGTCTGTCTGGGATCGATCTCCGTCGGTGGGCCTATAGGGCTATCACTCATTCCAGTCAGAGCATGTCGTGGTGTGTGCTATCCTGTGTGAGGTGGTGTTTTATATAAAAGATCCCTTGTTACTAATGGAAAACTGTAGCGGGTTTCCTTTCTAAGATTATATGTCAAATTACCAAAAGCCGATTATTTATAATTCAGTGTGCTCTAGTGGTGTCGTGGAACAAAAACGTTAACCTGTTTGTTTAATTATTATATGCAGATTTAGAGATTTTTAACGTCTTTGTGTAGCAAGGAGACTTAATTAATGGTAGAACTGTTAATAGTAAAATTGGTCGAGATACAACCACTGGCAGTAGTTTCAAGCACGGGAGTTCGGGTCCAGGTTGGAGTTTCTAAATGTTTGATTAGTACCAGTCGATGAAACTCATGTGTTCCAATATATGAACAAAGACAATATATAGCGTAGCGCGCATGGATGTTCCATCGACTGGTACTAATCAAACACTTAGAAACTCCAACCCGGACTTTCAAGATAGGTATAAGCTCCTCTGGTCAGGTCAGGCCAGGTCATAGGGTTTTACGTGCACAGTCAGAGTAAGCTGTTGTAGCGCACGCCTACCATGGGCACAGGTGCCGGCGTTGGTCGGCTACTCTGTTCAGGACATAAGCTTCTCTTCTGTTTCCCATAATTTGACTTTGGAGCGACTACAACCATCAGACCAATCCGACTCACGCTGGATTTATCAGGCAAGAAGCAGTGTTGTAAGCAACGTGCAATTTGTCGGTATAAGCAGCAGTGACCGCCGGAAATACCGACACTCACTAAAGACCAGGGTTCAATTTCACAAAACATCGTAAGCCAAGTTTTGCACGTAAACGTAAACCTACGACTAAACCACAATTCCTATTACTACTAACAGTACATTAATATAGTTTGACGAACACATATTTCAGTTTCTTTTGTCCTTAAAATGCTCCATCTTCCATAATGATGTATTTTTCTGCGTGAAATAGATGCCAAACACTTGTAAACGCAGTAGCGGATCCGGAGAAGGGGGGTCCAGGGCTCCGCCCCCCCCCCTTTTTGTTGTAAATTCAAGAATGATGTGTTCAGCTGTAAAAGGCGCGCTGTGTAAAAGGAGAGATGCATCATCACATTTGGACCCCCAACACACCACCTTTCAGAAATCCTGCATCCGTGTTTGAAACGTATGACTGGTGTAACTGCTAGTAGCAGACGTAAACCTATGATGTTTTGTGAAATGGACCCCAGAGTTATTGCCTTTAAATTAATAATGAAAGATGTGCCGTTGTTGAATTATGAATTCCCGTTTATAAAGCGGCGTACATGACTGCTTTTAACTCAACGGAATTACAGAGTATAAAAACCCACCACATACTCTACTAAACGCCAACGTATTGTATAGGCTTTGTTTCGATCAAATGAGTTCTCTACTAAATTACTAGTATGTTAATCTGAAATAGCATCTTACTAATGCACTCATGCTCAGTTATTTTGAAATCCATGAAATATTGTATTATATTAACACAGGTATAATAAAATGTTATCTTATAAAGCAGACGCATGACAGTTATACATAATCACACATCATTAACTGATAAACAATCAATGTTTTATATTATTATCTTGCAGTAACAAGAATTGTAAAATTATGTAACAATTATTTTTCTTCCACAAATCTTTAATTCTGACAGTGAAAAGTTAGCTTTGTTCCTTTTGAAGACAGAGGAAAACAGTATTTCACGTTTTTGAAATTGTTTTAAAAAAGGGAACAACGATAAACTACCTATTGTAATAATACGCTATGCCCTAAACCCCCCCCCCCAAAAAAAAAAAAAAAAAAAAAAAAACCCACCCCAAAACCCAGAAAACTAAAATAATTTTTGGTATTAGACCTACAGGGTTTCATCATAATTCCATGGCAGATTTAGAAAACAAAGCTAAATAATGAATCATGCCAATGCAATAATTAGATACAACGTTCAAATACACAATTACATACATATTTTATTTCTATATATACTGATAAAATATTCAACAAATCTTTAAGTATGTGGTTAACAATGAATAACATCTAAAAGACACTGAATTATGCAAATACATCCGCTAACAACTGTCTAGCTGTACATATATATTAACAAAAAAACACATCTTCGAACTATGCGTCTTAAAACTGAATTTACATGGCTAAGACAGAGATCTACGAAATGCAAAACTGAAAACGAAAGTTGACTACGATCTAGCGGAATAGTCAATAATACAACTGAAATATACACAAAATTCCGCCGTTGTTGATTCTTTATATATATAAATAACATGTACACGGACACAAAAACCAGATTTATATGCACGCCAACAAATATCAAGTTTTTAAACCGATTAAAACACAATATACCTGCCACTGGAATGGGGGAAGGGTGGGTGGTTATCCATTTCCCCCCACCCTTTCCTTTTCCAAGCCACAATTAATAATTCATCAACTGTTTTTCTTCCCTTGCTTAGTACTTAGTACCAGAGCCTGCGGAGTGTACTTTAAAGAAAAAGGGGTCACGCCACCCGGGAGATGGAAACTTGAGGGCCCGAAGGGCCCCTAACCTGTGTAAAAGGGGTCACGCCACCCGGGAGATGGAAACTTGAGGGCATGAAGGGCCCCTAACCTGTGTAAAAGGGGTCACGCCACCCGGGAGATGGAAACTTGAGGGCATGAAGGGCCCCTAACCTGTGTAAAAGGGGTCACGCCACCCGGGAGATGGAAACTTGAGGGCATGAAGGGCCCCTAACCTGTGTAAAAGGGGTCACGCCACCCGGGAGATGGGAACTTGAGGACATGAAGGGCCCCTAACCTGTGTAAAAGGGGTCACGCCACCCGGGAGATGGGAACTTGAGGGCCTGAAGGGCCCCTAACCTGTGTAAAAGGGTTCCGGGGAATGCTCCACCGAGAAAATGTTGAATTTCCAAGTGTTCAAATACAGAATTTCCTGCCTTTTGAACTCATTATCAGGGATTACTGAGGGAACCCTATCCCCGCCCCCTCCAAGTTCACGGCCCCTGGATATCCCCACGCCCTTCTCTCTCCGTCCCCGCTACGCCCAAACGAACACCACGGTCCCTACGTAATAACGACAATAAATGCAAGAACGAAATTACTATAATATACATTTTAAAAACATTAATGGAGCGTCTTTATATTAACTTATCTAAGATGTGTTAGATCTTCCATCAAATGTGCACCGTTCATGACTGTCTCATCAGAAGTCAAGAACCACCCCACTGGTTTTAATTAAAATATTGAAAAACAAATACAAACACAATTATTATCTCAAAACAATGATATGAATATTAATTTGTCCTCATTTCCAAATGTACTCCCCTTTTAAACTTGAAACCGCCAAAACACCCATATGCACCATCTAACGAATCTTACATCTATGATTAGGCTCCTTTAAAAGAACGTGGCAGATTCTTTCTAGAACTGTACAATATTATTATTTATACTGTAATAAGATGTGAACTTATTCCAAACATCTTTCTTATACATTTTAAGAATGTAGGCTAACTGAAAGTGTACCCTCTTTGCTAAAGTAGAGTCTGGTCTTTCACAGTTTAATAAGCATGGACCTTTGTCGTATATTTCTAGACCACTACGACTAACTACTCATTTGCATGTAACAATATTGGTACAAACTATGTATACTGGCCTCAGCGTGATTTTTCTTTTAACTTTAAACCGGAAATGCACTCAACTGACGTCTAGTTTCGTAGTTACCACGGTGTCACTTACCCGAATAATTGGTTTTAAATCGTTTCGATTTTTTGCGTTATTATCGTACAAAAATCGATCACATAAGACAAATCGTTCTTAAATTTTGCACCGTGTTGACACGCCTTAACTCACTATGAAACTAGTGATAGCGCCGCGTGTTTGCAAACATGATAATTGCACAGACGCGTGTGCAGGGGGTGGGTTTAGGATGTCTATAAACTTAGCTCGCCAGTCTAGACCCACCCCCTGCTAAAATTAATGTACAAGCGCCTGTTGCAGCTTTACTTTACTCTAGATATACACCGTTATGTTTCTCAATTATTGTGATGTATACCGATAGTAAGAAATGATGGTTCACACCATTAATAACAGCGAATAGTAACTGAAACTAAACCCTTCACCCACAGCGTCAGAAAGTCAAGTCTTAGATAATTACTGACATTCAATCAAACAATACAGCGTTTTATTTTGAACAGACAGTACGACTCTAACAGTGAATGAAATGTGGTCACTAGTGCATTATACCATATGTTCCATCATTTCTTTCTTTCAGTATACAATCTGCATCATCAATCGTATCACGATATACACAAGCCATACTTTCAATATTAAAGAGCAGAGTTACTGAATGACACGCAAAGTATTATGATAAAATATACATTTAATTTGTATTTTATTCATTCAGCTACATATTTTCGTTTATAATAAATTATGGCTATGTTGCTATAAATCAGAATGAATAAAATTTTGGGCTAACGATATCTGTGTAATATTTGTAAAACATTTTCTGGTAGCAAGCTTTAGCTGAAAAGGAACGTGCATATCGTGTATGTTTCATGTCAGGCAATTCATGTGACTCTGCCTTTAGTAAGTCAAATACCGTGTGACCGTGCCTTTAATTTCGAAAAGTAATAAGAGTAAAAATATATGTTTTCCAATGATCATACTTTCAAAGACGCATTGTCCCAAATATCAGCTGGGCGTACTTCCCAAAGTCCATTATGTGAGGTATGTTAGCAAAGTCAATAAAGATACATTCCAACATTAAATAAAGAATATAACTGATTTGCCATTTTTAAACAACCAAAAAACTCAATGTCCGGTTCTGTGATGATCCAATCAAATTCAGTCAAACATATTCAATCATTGGCATCTCGACTCCAGCTCGTCCAATGAAAATTGTGTTCCACTTTCAAAACAGGCATATTGTTGGACTCGTTTAACATCAGTCAGAATAATGATGCTGTTGTCCTCTCGTCTGTTCTTAGCGAAGTTCGCAAACTTGTACCAGCAAACAGAAAAACGCGTCACTTCACAACCAATAAATAGATAACATTATATGCAAATATACATTTTCGAGGTAAACCGTTATTATAGTTAATGCGTGAATAATCACTCGTTGAACTACAAACTGAAATCGTTGGCTGCACCGCTACCAAATATACAAACATGAAAACGCTCAACACAGTGACGGTTAGGTAGCCACAGTTTCATCAAATACTGGAGATATCTGCTCAAATGTTTCCCTTGTTGGGCAGATGGGCTCCAGTGATTTATAGAACTGTCGGTAAAATTAATGACGTCACTTCTTGTAAGTCTATTTTTAGACTCATCTGGATGATGTCATTGGTTCTAGGCCTATTTATAGACATATCAGTAAAGTGAATGACATCATATTTTCTAAATTTACTTGTAAAATTGTCAGTAAATCGAATGATGTCACTTCTCTTTCTACTTGGAGAACTGTCAGTAGAGCGAATGACGTCTCTTTTTCTGTTCTTATAGTGACATCACTTCTACGCCTACATGTAGAACTGTTAGTAAAGTGATGACATCACTTCTATATCTACTTAGTAGACTTGTCAGTGGCGTGAATGATGCCCTGTTCTTTGTTTGCCCTCAGAACAGTAAACTGTTAGTAAAGTTATTGAAGTCACAACTTCTATTTCTAGGTGTCTACCAATATGAGATTTGGTATGATGAATACAGATATACGCATATCACACCATAACAATCGTTGTACACTAATATCTTCTAAAACAGTGACCCAGCTTCCAAGAATAGACAGAACGGCTCTACTGCTGAATTTAAAGTCTAAATGATGACGTAATATTCTGGAAGAGTACCAGAATATCGTGTGAACCACTTATTTAAACGGTGTAATATGTGTTTTTCACCCTCTCAGAAAAATGTCACGTAATTTAGTATAAATATTCTGTTATCTTCCATAAATAGGTTCTTTACCTAGTTGACTGGTTCTGGTCTTAAATCGGCCATTCACTTTCGACATTTTCCCCTTCGCTCGTGTTTCACAAACCGACGCAGACGCCTCTGCCATTTGTCCTTCCAGCGTATCACAATGCTTGTCCGGTCGACGATGTACCCGCTTCTGTTTCCGTTACGCTTCAGTTTGCCGACAATCAGATAGCGCTGGCTGAGTCGAATCTTGGGACATTTGCACTTGAGGTCCTTCTTCGGAACCCACAGGTAGGTTTCTCCTCGACGGGTCCGGTCGCCCCGGCTCTGCTTGTAGAAACTGATCACGTTGATGGTAAACTTGACCCAGTCTTCCACCTTCTCACGCGAAACTACTTGGGCCTGGATAGCTGCAAATGTAAGAAGTATATTTTAAAACATAATGCCAACAGATCAGTATTTGTAGTTTTCAAGAATAATACAGAGGGTGAGGTAATGATATATCATCATCATAAGAACAAGAACATCTTAGTTCTACCCAGACCCGTAGAATATGTGAAGGATGGGGGTGTGTGGCGTAAGGACATGTGCTTCACAGAATTTATATAAATAATAAAAAAGAACATTTAGCTGAAGATTGTCATACAAAAACATTACTATCGTATTATTTAGATTCTGAAAAATAACGTTTGAGATAATTAAAAAAGCTAAATTCTTAGTTGAGCATGTCCGCGTACTCCCACGTATAGGCTTTGCCTTTACTTCAGATAGGGCTCCCACGGGCATGGTGGTTCAACTGATTAGAACTATAGTCCTGTTCAATTGTTTAAACCCTAAGATTTTTGCAAATGTTACGTTTAATTCCTATTCAATCCTTGTTTTCTTTACATTTGCATGAAAACAAACCAAAACCCCGACAGGTTTTATATACAATTCATCATCTAAAATTTGACTTATTTCCATTTTACAAAAATCTCTGTATGTTTTGAATGCAGGTTCTTTCTCCTAAAAATAACTAAGGCTATTTGGATAACAAAAACATCACTCTATAGTGTTTCAAACTAATATTCTTCACCTTCCTAGCGGAATATACTGAAGTATGACCTATATTTAAGAAACTATTTGGAAACTTTAAGTCAATAAAAAAACTCAGGCGCAGATTCAGACCGGAAGTTCAGGTGATACGCCCCCTCTATTTTTTGTTTTTTGTTTTCACGCATGTATTGAATAGGAATTAAACGTAAAATTTGCAAAATTCTTAAGCTCTAAACAACTGAACAGGACTATAATATCAAATGTCCAAATAATGTAGTAGCATTTGTCAAAATAATGTGGTATCCTAGACAAAGAAACAAGAAGAAAACAGAAAGAAAACAACTGTCATATCAAAAGATTAAATTAAATTAAACACTAAACTGAATTGATATATATCAAATTAAATATCAAATCAATCTGTTCTTCAAAATATGTTTAAGTATGAAGAAAGAGTTAACAAAAATTCGTTGTGCGAGACCTTTGTCTCTTAGAATCGGTGTTAGTCTAATGGAATTCAGTGGATGAGTCATGACATTGGTATGCTTCACGGGTAGATTCATAAAATCCAGTCATCATTGTACGTTATAATAAAATCTTGACCTCATCTATTACAAGATATAAAGCTTAGTCGAGATACAAAGTGACAACACCAGCCGAGACGAAACGTGCAGACGACATGAATAGCAGATGGCAGGAATAATTTATGGCATGGATAGCAGATCGGACGTGATTTTTTTTCCCCTGTAAATAATTGAGCAAATAGAAGATATCATCCTATCCCCCCCCCCCCCACACACACACACCTACATTCGTTATTTATTTATTTTAACATAATTTTCATGCTTAGTGCTTATATTCAATTACCGTTCCAACCAGTACACCACATTTGGTCAAAGGCCGTGGTATGTGCTTTTCTGTCTGTGAAAACGTGCATATAAAGGATCTCTTTCTCCTAATGGAAAAATGTAGCGGATTTACTCTGATGACTACGTGTCAGAATTACAAAATGTCTGACATTCAATAGCCGATGATTAATTAGTCTATGTACTATAGAGGAGTGGTTAAACAATTAGGTGGGGATTTTTAACTTTTATATTCAACTAAAGCTCAAAGAGCCTATTCCCAATAGCCTGGTGTGATCCCTACCCCGCTATAAATTATCGAACAAATAGAAGATATAATTTGTTTTCTATATTCGTTCTTTATTTTCATTTCAATATGATTTTCGACTTTATAACTATTCAATTAAAGGGACACTCCCTAGTTTCAGCCCATGAAAATGCACAATAAGTTTGGTTAATCTACAAACCTGTAACACATTTGGATAAAGTTACAAATGAGTGAAACATGAGTCTCTGACTTTGAAATGGTGAAATACCCTCTAAAAATAAAGTAAAACTCAACTCCATAGCTGTTATTTCTCAGACTCACGTGCGGTTTTAAAAATATGAGAAATGCATCTTGTGATATTAAAAACACCAGGATGACCAAAAACACTTCGAATGTACGGAAATGGATAATCTAACCAATAAAATCTAAGTAAAATATGATTTCACTTATCAAAAACGGCTATAATAGTAAAAAATATTCCGTAGTGTTTAAAAACTAGGGTATGTCCCTTTAAGGGTCAAACAAGCTATTCTGAGCACTGAACCAAGCTGTCCTGAGCAGGTTTCAGGGACACAAAACAAGACCCTTTAAAGGAAGGGAGAATTAAGGCATCTGGCCTGGTATGCATATTCAACGATATATAAAGCACATTATTGTTTAATATCAACAAGTATAATCATATAGTTAATTAATAAAACGCTTAAATGTGACGGCTATTATATATAACGGGCGCAGCCATTTTGTACCATCCCTGTGAATACGCACTCTGGCGAGCTGGTGGTTACGTAATACCTAATGTGTCACATCAGGAATTAGTCTTCGAACTGAAGAAACAAAACATACCTGATTTTTTGCAGATGCATCGTAATATTCTGTAATAATATCCATCCCAGTAAGCCGGCAACATAATACAGTTATTTCAACACTTTGACAATGGTGGCTTATTTTGCATTGAAAAATAATATATACTTGTTTTGTACATAAATTAACCCACGTACTGAAATAATAATCGGAGTGTGTTCTTGGTTAATTGGTCTTTTCTTTCCGTGGCATGTACCTGTGGTTCCTGATTGGTGTTTCGGGTATGCATCTTTCCAACACATAAGGCTCTTATTTGAGTTTACCCTCCCTTTAATATCGTGCACAGATTCTTTCTGTACTTCATGCCCCGGGTCCGATCCCTGGCCAAGCTAGAGACTGGACCCGGGATGGACATGCCCGAAAACTTCGTGGTATATGGGCACGCAATCTAATTAAAATTAGCTCCACTGGTTAATTACTATTACCTGTGGATCTAACAGCACCCCGCTAGAGCTCATGTCCAGTTGACCTTTCATTCAACCAATCAAAACCTTACTTGCAAGATCATGCCAGTGATTTGAAAAGAATTTGAACACATTCACCCGAATAGCGTTATAAAAGGCGAAGTGTGATTGGTCGATATTTAAATTATTATTTATAGATGAAATGTCACCTGGACATAGGAGTCCACGCAATTCTGTTAGATCTACTGGTAGAGCTAATTTTAATCAGATTAATGGTCACATTAATAGAGGTCTCACTCACTGTACTGCTCCCAACCCATTTACTTTACGCTATGTACAACCCTGACAGAACACCCCACCTCCCAACCTAATTCGTCCGAGTGCTCACGGTACTAGCACTCCACCTCTAGTGATTTGTCGAAATCTCCCTAGGAGACAGAATTTGTATACCTTTTTGGTATATGAAGGCTGAATTGAATTTTTTTAATGTTATACAATGTATCACTGGAGCGAATAACTTCTTCTTTACAGATCAATAGAAATATGACGTTAATGGGGTGCACCAGTAAAATAAATGAATACACGATACGCCACCCACGGGGGTGCAGACAGTAGGGCCTTCATCAGCACGTGTTGTATGATCCACTTGCCAATCATACATCTGAAACCGTCCACTTTCCGGCTGAGATGTGTGGTCCCCGTGACGCACAGAAATAAAAATGTACCGTCACACCCTTCACGTCCACAGGGACAAAAGCCACGCCGGAGGCAAGTAAACACAGCACAAAAGGTAGCGGACCCGGGAATTGAATGCTTCCGAGGGTCTCAATCCAAAGACCCTCATCATAAAAGGATCTATCACCCAGATGAGTCGCTAGCTGCCTTACGCGGACGCGTCGTTTTCATTGAGAGAAATACCCGCGATCGGAAACGAGCATTTGACATGCTTAATCTATCATGAGATAGATCTGCACCCGATTGTTATGCTAAGGTGTTAAGTTTTAGGAAAAGTTAAACGTCCGCAGTCGTCGTATATAGGCGTGCACAGAAAGCCGCCGCGTACACAAACTATTGTGGCAAAGGAGAAAGACTTTTTGTCAAAAGAGATTAGCAAGAAGAGAGAGAGAAAAGGCGGTAGCAATAAGTGTTTAGTTTGATACTCTTATCAGTGGTGAAATCCAGGCAAGGTGTGTTGGGTATGACTGGCTCGATGAGTTGTCTGCCCCCGTCAAGACACCGGCAGGCAATTTAACTCGACACACGTCATAAAGATAGGGCAGATTTGTGCGCTTGAAGCGTATCACAAGCCCTACTCCCCGATTACCCAATTTTCCACTTTGACGCCTCGACACCTCGCGAACATAAGCTACGACAAGTTTGACGTATTTATTTTGACGTACTGAAACTTCAAAGAGAAATTCACGTACATGTTTTGCCTTGAGAAGTGATTAACAAACGAGAAACTTGACGTTGAAAACAAATAAACAAAAGTAAAGTTTAAAAGTTTAAAAGTTAAAGACGTCTTCTGACGGTGTAACTTGTAGTAACATAGGATCAAGTTATACTGTGAAAATAATTGCAAAGTTGGCAAGTTATGGAAGTCGTCTAGCGCATATATATATTTTTTGCCACTAATTATAAACTGTCAGACAATCGAATCACTTGCTGAAAATCGTTACATCGCTATTAGTTACAATTTCGAAATTATGTATTTATTTATTATTTAACCATTTAAATCATTCTTTGATATGCTTTAGAATTAAAATTTATTTTGGATAAGGACATCACCGTACCACACTGATTAATTAATTAGTCATCGGCTATTGGGTATGAAACGTTTGGTCATTGAAAAACATAGTATCTAGAAAACCTCCAAACAAAAACCTCTACAGTTTTCGATTAGAAGCAAGTGATCTTTTATATACACTTTCCCGCGGCCATTAATTTACCAGTTGTGGGGCACTGGCTGGAAAGGAGAAAAGCCCAATACATCCGTGGAGGAGGTTCGATCGTACGACCCAAGAGACCAAAGCGAGCGCTCTATCGACTGTGCTAAATCGCGCCCCTTGATTTCCTTTAGTTACTCAGTAATTAAAGGTTGGTTTAGTTTAACGACACCACTAGAGCACATTGATTTATTTATCATCGGCTATTGGATGTCAAACATTTGATAATGTTGACATATAGTCTTAGAGAGGAAACCCGCTGCATTTTTTCACGTTAGTAGCAAGATATCTTTTATATGCACCATCCTACAGACAGGATAGCATATACCACGTTCTTTAATATACGGGTCGTGTTGTACTGGCTGGAACGAGAAATAGCCCTATGGACACCCCCCCCCCCCCCCCCCCCCCCCCCCCAATAGGATTCGATCCTAGACCGACCGGGCATCGCGCGAGCGCTTTACATCTGGGCTACTTTCCCCACCTACTCTCCTTTAGTTTAGATGCAGTCGTCAATTCGCCGTGGATGGACAATTTATAACCTTTCTTTTAAAAAAAATACAAAATACTGTTCACTAGTATTTAAAGTGTTTAAATAAGTATGTTTAGGCTGATTATATTATAGCTAAGTTGTGGGTTTTTTTTCTCCTCACCTCAGAACCCTACTGATTCGGCTACTGTCAAACAGTACTGAAGTACTTACCAAAATCTCTCTTACAGAACTTCTTAATATTGAGTCAGACAGTATTGAAGTACTTACCAAAATCTCTCTTACAGAACTTCTTAATATTGAGTCAGACAGTACTGAAGTACTTACCAAAATCTCTCTTACAGAACTTCTTAATATTGAGTCAGACAGTATTGAAGTACTTACCAAAATCTCTCTTACAGAACTTCTTAATATTGAGTCAGACAGTACTGAAGTACTTACCAAAATCTCTCTTACAGAACTTCTTAATATTGAGTCTTCTGCTTCGTTTTTTACACTTGCGACATCCCCCGTCACCTGAAATTTTACGAAATATAAAACTATATATCATCAGGCGAAAAACAAATAAAAGCTTTCTTTCTTCCTTTCTTTTCCTCTCTTTGTCCCCGTGTGTATGCATGTCTGTCTATGTCTGTGTGTCCATCTACATCTGTCTGTCTGTTAGTCTGTTTTTCTGTTTCTCTAGCACGTATCCGGATATTTTCATATAAGGTTTCTTTTTTTTCCCCGCTCAGAACACGAGCATAAAGAATTTTTTTTGAATATTGAACTAATTTGAAGACTAAAACCTGTGCAGCATTGGGCCTAGTAATAATGACTAAATTACACAGCCTTGAATCACTGTTATAGTTTTAAAGATATTTGTAACAAACCAAATGCTCCGGATGGAATAAACAAGAAAACTCTATGAAATGGCCCATCTGTGTTTGTTTGTTAGTCACTGTATAGTATGCGTGTGTATGTGCGCACGTTTATGTAAATAAATAAATGAAAGAAGAAATGAATGAATGAAATGAATGAATGAATAAACAACTAACAGCACTGCGTGAGATCAATTCCTGTACATGTAGTTGTTTTATAACAGAGGACACAGGAAAAACAGACACGTGTGCGCGTGCAATATGATCACGTATGTAGACCTCTAACCTCTAGACCTAACGTTGGAACCCGCGTACCTATTGCATTACAAGCCGTAATCTTTTATTCCCAAACAGACGTCCATCTAAATTACCGTTTGTCTTGTGATTGCACGGGGTCACCACTCTGTAACACTGATCAAACGAACCGACTAACGCAGCTTTGTAACTTGTAAACATAATTTTCACGACTCAGCGAGTGTTTTTCCCATGCCCAACCATCCAAGCCGCAGTCATGAACGGTAATTTACCGACATGTTAAAAGTATCACCTTTTGGGGGAAACATAAGCCTCCGTCTCAAAGAAAAAAAAAGCAATTGGTATTTTCCTCCGGAACATTGTGGGCCAAACAAAAGAAAACAACCGAATGCCTGGGGCGAAAAAAAGTTTTATTTCTCGTAAACTGAACAGCCATGACGAGTGGGTGAATTATTTCCAAGAGGCCGGCTCACCCGTGGAAAAAGAGATTGGCCGGTTCAGAAGAAACTGTTTGATATCAATGGCGGATTTAGAGGGGTGGTCACAGAGGTCCCGCGACAAAACCCCTTTTAATGACTTTTTTGTTTTGTTTTTCTAAGTGAATCATCCTCAATAACCAACACTAAACTGCCCTGAAAACGCAAATCTGGGAATCTATATTTTAAACTTTTCCTAGGAGCATGCTCCTGAATCCACACTCATCTGCAGATCTCCCTTCCTTTGCTAGCTCAAACTCATTTGCCTTCGACACACTCAAATTCCTCTTTTTAGAATTTTGTGCGCACAAAATCATGGATCCGCCCCTGGGTATGATACCGCTATCTTTGTTCCCTATATTTAACGCGCCGTTTGCAAATATATCAGGTGTGGTGATTATTTTAAGTGGCCGGACACCACCACAAAAATTTTAAAAAAAAAAGAAGAAGAAGAAGAAGAAAAAAAAGAAAAAAAACCCCAGGTGTTAAAGGGTCTTCATCCTTTTGGTATCTCCCTTACGTGTTGTCTTTGACGTCCGTGCGCCGGCGCCATCTAGCGGGGATTAGCTGAGTCGTGTAGATTGGACCCCTTCGGGCGTTCGCGCACGTTCTACCCTCACCGACCAAACCTATCTGGAAATACCTAAAGCTCATCGCTGTATTTATTTGTTTTCTCTCTTTTTGTGCCTATTGAATTTTGTTACGGACGCATTTTCATGTGAATTTAACATGTATCGAAGCGCAGCACTGTCAACAAGCGCTACCTGGTGATGGTACTGGAGCGCCGCCGCGGCACATTCGGTGCACAACCAGTAACATGCAATCCGTGACACAGAATGTGACAACTGTAGAAAATTTGACTGGAATCCCAAATATTGTATGATTGCTCGCCACACCATTTCCATTCAGAAACAGAAAGTTATTGTTCTTCTTCTACGTCTTCCTTTTCTTCTTCATCATTATCAGTTGACATCCATTAACCGATAATTAATAAATCAATGTGCTCTAGTGGTGTCGTTAAAAAAAAAAACTTTAACTCTTTTAACTCATCATCATCATCGTCATCACCACCACCATTATCATTATTATCACCACCGCCAGCATCATCATCATAATCATCATCATCACCACTGGCAACATCATCATCATACTCATCATCATCGTCACCATCATAATCATCATCGTCGTCGCATCATCATCATTATCATCGTCACCATCATCATCATCATCATCGTCGTCACCATCATAATCGTCGTCATCATCATCATCATAATCATCATCGACGTCGTCACCATCATCATTAGCATACTAATCATCTTCGTCACAATCATCATCATAATCATCATCATCATAATCATCATCGTTGTCACCACCATCATCATAATCATCATCACCATCATCATCATTATAATCATCGTCGTCATCATCATCATAATCATCGTCGTGACAATCATCATCATAATCATCGTCGTCACCATCATCATCGTCGTCGTCGTCACCATCATCATCATCTTGTTCTTCTTGTTCTTGTTCCCATGTTTTACACCTGGAGGTAGGTGTTTTTCTTGTACGTATATACATGTTACTTCATTAAAAAAAAAACACAAGAAAATCACATGGTACTTGTCGACTGGACTAGTCTACGGAGAAGAGGGTTCTCATATTGGTTCTATCCTCATCATATATTTGCCAACTGCACGACAGTTGAAAAGCACAGACAGGATGTTGTGGTACTTGCGACACTCCAGCATAGGTCAATCTATGGATAATAGGTGCCAAGATTTGTTTATTGCGATAGACGGCCAGGAATATAAAAGAAGAAACCTTATCATCTTCAGAAGAGACAACAAAAGATGCAAATGTCGCAAAAAGACAGCCACGGTTTTTGATGTAACAATCAAATTGGATATTGCGGGATTTAGGTCAATGGGTGTAGCGGTCGCCTATAGATGATCCTTGCCAATGGCCGTGCTAGATGCTCTCATGTCTGTGAGAAAATGCATATAAAAGATTCCTTGATACTAATATAAAAAAGTAACGGGTTTCCTCTGAAGACTATCTGTCAGAATTATCAAATGTTTGATATCCAATAGCCAATTATTAATTGAAATAGTTGCTCTTGTGCCAGTGGTGTCAACAAAATAAACTTTTAACTTTTCAACGGTTGGAATGGGAAATCCTTAGGGTCTTCATAGCTTAAACAAACCAGCGTATCTATGCGACCCAGCCTTTAAATAATGAAACTCAAGACAAACTGACATTGTCATCCATTTATATTGTGTAGACAAAATCTAACGGTTTTCTGCAGTTAGAAAGCAAAAACCACATAAAAAATAGCCCTTCAAAAAACTGGGCTATTTCTCGTTCCAACCAGTATCCACGGCTAGTGTAACGAAGGCCGTGTCTGTGATATTTTGCACATTAAGGATCCCTTTCCACCAATCAAAACGAGTAGCCCATGGAGTGGCGGCAATGGGTCATGGCTCATTATTTGTGTGGTCCTTAAACATATTATGCCCAACTTCATAATAAACAGTACATTAAAAAAATTGTTGAATGTGACTACATTACTTCTGCCTAGGTGCTACTCTGGGTTATGAACATCAAAATCTGACAATTAAAGTGAACCTAAGGCCAAATAATGGTGAAAATCACCGTTCTTAAAACGTCGCCATACTAAACCAAGTAGTGATGGAAATCTGCGTTTTAAAGGCCTTCAGAACGGGAAAGTGGACCCGACAGAGAGCGATTAGAAAGGCGAATCAAGTGAGGAGAGAACCAATAAATCTCGGACAAGAGAGCCGTGTTTCGTAATGACCTCTACACGACTCCCAGGAGAACCCTCGTGACGCTAGTGTCTCGATCGCCAATCTATCGAGAACTTAAATAGCGCCCTCCTCGTCCGATAACATCACCCTTCACACGCTCATAACAACAGCCATATCATGGCAAACAGCGCACTTCATTTCGGACCATCACACTATAGCTGTCAGGAAGACCTCTTAGTGGTCTTTAAAAGAGTTTTTATAGGAAAATGAAAAGATAAAAAGTCACCCCAACCCCCATCACCACCACCAGAAAAAAAAAACGAAGAGAAAAGAAACAAAACACCCCGGAAAAAAAAAAACCGAACCTCCCCCCCAAAAAACAAAACAAAAACAAAACGAAACAAAAAGACAACGAAAAAAATTGTGAAAAAACCCTGTATTTTTTATAATCTCTATTATCTATCTATCTCTTATCCACCACCCTTGGTGTCAACCCTGTTAATTACACCCATAAACACCCATGTCACAATTAATATCACTGATATCACTGGTTACATTTTACCATGCGGATATCAGTGCATTCCACAACTTATTAGTATCATTTCATTTTATATATATATATATATATATATATATATATATATATCTATATAAATATATTATAAATTATATAATATATATAAATCTTATAAACAATATTATAAATCATGCACCACATTATCAAACTGATTTGTGTGGATAAGCCACATATTCTCCAAATATAGCAAAGTCGTGGCGGGAGATGGCAGGAGACAGTTTGAAAAAACCAAGAACACCACACACACACACACACACACACACACACACACACACACACACAAAACCCCACACACACACCCGAGAAACCCACAAACACAATAACCCCCCCCAAAAAAAACACCCAACAAAAACACAAAAACACACAAAAACCCCACAAAAAACAACAACAATAAAAACCCGACCAAAAAACCAAAAATAAACCCGACAAAGAAAACAACAACAAAAATAAACCCAGAGGCAACCCTGTATTACTATGCAATCATTACTTGAAGTGGGGTACATTTACTAATCTTGTTTCACTCCCCCAATTATTTTAACCTAGAGTGTTGGTACCCTGACACCTTGAACTTTTCATTAAATCCGTTGATGATGATGATGATGATAACTAGTTTAACGTGCCCATATACCACTAGGGTTTCGAACACGCCCATCCCGAGTCCGACCTCCGATAAGATCGATGACCTGACTCGGGATGGGGGGGGGGGGGGGGGGGGGGTGTTGAAAATGGGCAGAATTTTTAAAATAGCAATTAGTAAAAAAGTTAATAGTTTAAATAAAAAAATAAAAACGTTACAAGCCAAAAATAAAAAAGAATTGACTGCTCGGCCGCATATTTATATAATTTGGAGCATTTTAGAAGGACAGTCCAAAATTAAATAAGAGAAAGAAGAGAGAATCGGACTATTTTAATAATATTAAAAAAAATTAAAAAAAATTCGACATACAATTTTGAACGCAGATCTAAACGTTTAAAGTCCGATCGATATGTTCACGCGAGTGGCCTCGTTAAGGCCGTTTGGGTGCACAGCTTAAAGGGACGAGATGGGTTGCATCCCGTCAAGAAAACCCCTAGATTGACAGTCGATAGACGTTGAAGGTGTAGTGCTGTGCTGAAATACAGACCTTGAGAAGCCGGATCCGTCTGAACGAGAGAGAGTATCAGACTAGGGTATAGTCCAGTCGACATGGGTTGGTATAGTGGTGCGGACGGGCCCGACTCCGGAGGATACGAGATGGTATCACTATAAAGCAAGGTAAAGTCTAGAAAAAGAGTAGTAGGGGCCGACCCGTTAAAGAATTTTAACAGTAGTGTGAGACCTCTCAAAGAAGTGGCACGCCACTATATTTCTCGCACTTGGGCCTGTCATAATGCGGATCAGTGATACCAAAGTTTTGTGACAAGTTCTCGCAAATAGTGGAGTCTTAGCGAGCCGCCTTTATGTCGATACAAGAGCCCTCGACTGAAAACCTAAATGAAATAATCCGAGAAAAATACCTCCATTCCAAAAGAGTTCTGGCCTGCGGGCATTAATGAGGGTGACTAGTGGTTAGTGTAACTAACAGCCACATTGTTAATTGTGATGTGGGTGTTTATGGGCGTGACTATCAGTGTGTACGACAAGGGTAGTGGGTGGGCAAGGACATTCAATAATTTTGTAAAAAAAAAACCACACTTTGTTTTCAATTTGTTTTGAACGAATTTGTTTGCACACCAAAAGCTTGTTTTGTTTAACGACACCATTAAAGAACATCGGCTACTGGATGTCAAACGTTTGGTTATTCTCAAACGCAGTCTTAAGAGAAAACCTGCCACATTTTTCCACTAGAAGAAAAAGATGTTTTATATGCACTCTCTCACATGCAGGACAACACATACACCAGCCTTTGATATTTCAATCGTAGTGCACTGGTTGGGACCGGACAAACCCGTCAGAGAAAAGGTCCATCAAAGAAATTCGATCCTTCGACCCAAACAATAACCAGCCCATAATCTACTCCTTACGCACCAAGTCTACCCCCCCCCCCCCCCCCACCCCCGCCCCATGTCAGAGAGAGACTATGTTACAACCCGAGCGAGTCGAACAATGAGGCAGAGAGAAAGATATGGAGGAAGAAGGGGAACAAATTAACGACGTACTTCAGCACATTCTAATTACGGTTAAATATGGCGTCAGACATATTATGGTTAAGAACCACACAGATAATGAGATGAAACTCGTGTCGCCACGCACACCATGGGCTACTCTTTTCGATAAGCAGCAAGGGATATTTTATATAATTACCGTACCACAGGTAGGACAAGACAGAGGCCATGAGACAGATAGAAATGGAGACTGAGATCGAGAAATTGAATGAGACAGAGACCTTCAAAAGTACTCAGTGGAGGTGGTGGGTAGGGGGTGGGTGGGAGGAGGTGAGGCATGTTTGGGTAACGAGATACAGACATAGATAGCGCACTGTACGCCAATAGTTCATTCACACGAGCGGTGTTTAACATGTTTGATTTTCAAATGCCTTCAATAGCTGCGAGTGGAGGAATTTACAACAGAATGTATCTAATCAAAACGCTTGAGCCGCATAGACCGGTACTTCACACGTTTCCTGACAAGGGGCTTTGTATCTGTCGTTTTATTACGCCGTTCGTTTCTCGCCGGACCGAGAGGCGTTGTTTACTTAAACCGTCTCGTGTCAGGGGTCACGTGAGCGTGTGAAGTGGGCCACCCCGCCGACAGATACCCGTCAAGACGGATTTCCAGCCACATATATTCAGTTTTCTATATCTCCGATAATAGTCATAATGCGTGCAATGGCGGGTCGAGGAGGAGGGCCCGTGGCACAATTTCACTGATGGGATTGTACAAAGACTGAGATAACCCAATACAAGAAGTGGATGTTTAAACTAAACTCGTGTTTTTCGGGAAAAGAAACGGACACAAAATCTTGAATATTTGCTTAATGGGCCCACCGACGGGGCTCAATGGTAGACCGACCGCGCATCAGGCGAGCGCTTTACCACGGGGCTAGGTCCCGCCCCTTGAAACAAAAAAGGACATTCGTATTTTTCGGAAAGCTAGACAGACACAAAATCTCGAATCTTTGTTTAAAGAAAGTTAACTAATTAGTTTTGTTTAACGACACAAATAGAGCACATTGATTTATTAATCATCGGCTATTGGTAATTTGGTAATATTGTAGTCTTCAGAGGAAAGCTCTACATTGTTCCATTAGCGTGAAGAGATCTAATTTAAGACAAGTGCGACATTTGGTCTGGAGAGTGAGAAGAGAAAAAACACAGCCGTCACATAAGCTACTAATACCGAATAGCAGCAAGGGCTCGTTTACATGCATTTTCTCATAAACAGGACAGCACATACCACAGCCTTCTGGTTGTGGTATTTCTCGTTGACGCCAATGCTCCACATAACAAATAATGTAACAAAGACCGTCGTAGGTATTATCCCGAATAAAAGATTCTTGCTGCTGATCGAAAAACGTAGTATCCTTTGAAAGAAGACGCTTTATTGTGTTCCCCGATACCTTTCACTCACAGCTAGTTATTTTGGGCTGGATACATCTTAGATACCATAAGTCCACCCCGATCATAATGAGATTGATAAAAATCAAGAAAAACTAAACTATCAGTAACCATAACTACGCTGACTGATACAATTTTGTACGAGATATACCACTGTCTCCAAGAACGTGTCTTTGATCAGTATGTGTTGTAGAATAATTATGGACACTGTCGTGAATTTGCTACTATTATAACACGTTTCCGACAAACAGAGCATTTTTAATATTAACTAAAATTATACAAGAAATGCATTGTCAATATTAATAAAAATTACATAAGAAATGCATTTTCTTATCCAGAATATCAGTGTCTGAATATACAATGTGTGTCTGATCGCCTGAATGTTTACAGAAGACGAGACTACATTTCACCTCTCAATAATTCCGTACATACGAGAGAAAAACAAATATTAGGAACAAGGAAGAAAAAGGTTTATTTAACGACGCACTCAACACATTTTATTTACGGTTATATGGCGTCGGACATATGGTTAAGGACCACACAGATATTGAGGGAGGAAACCCGCTGTTGCCACTTCATGGGCTACTCTTTTCGATTAGCAGCAAGGGACCTTTTATATGCACCATCCCATAGACAGGATAGCACAAACCATGGTCTTTGGTGTACCAGTCGTGGTGCACTGGCTGGAGCGAGAAATAGCCCAGTAGGCCCACTAACGGGGATCGATCCCAAACCGACCGCGCATCAAGCGAGCGCTTTACCACATATATTAGGAAGTAAAATGAAGTTTGAGCTACTACAGACATTACAACGACCAGAAACACACTGAATAAATTAACACACTGAATAAATTGACACTAACATTCTTAAACAATTGTATTTAACGCGCAATTTTACTTGTAAAAAAGGCTCTGTTACCCAGAAACACACTGAATAAATTGACACTGACATTCTTAAACAATTGTATTTAACGCGCAATTTTACTTGTATTAAAGGCTCTGTTACCCAGAAACACACTGAATAAATTGACACTGACATTCTTAAACAATTGTATTTAACGCGCAATTTTACTTGTATTAAAGGCTCTGTTACCCAGAAACACACTGAATAAATTGACACTGACATTCTTAAACAATTGTATTTAACGCGCAATTTTACTTGTAAAAAAGGCTCTGTTACCCAGAAACCCACTCCCCCCAAAAAAAACCCCTCAAAAACAAAACCCCACCCGCTACCACCACCAAAAAACCCACCCCAACCCAAACAAAAAACAACAAGAAGAAGAAAAACCATAACAGAACCCGAGTTGTCCACTTACCTGATGGTTTAGGCTGCGGTCGAGTGGTCGTTGGTTTGGGAATTTCTGAAAATAAATATATATGCATTTAGTACTTTAAGCATGGCAAATCTTAAAATATTATTTAATCTAAATTTGTCTAACAATTCGAAAAGTATAAACTGATCATATAATATTTCCCTTGTCACTTTTATGTATTTAATTAATATATCGAAACTGCTTGTATTCATTAAAATAGTATTGCATTTCGATGTTTGATTGTCGTACTATACGACTTTCAACATTAATATGTGTTAAACTGGAGGTATGAGAAGTTTGAAATTCCAGAAGCAATAATTACTAGTTATTTCCATTTTTTTAAATGTCATAAAAATGTAATAAATTCAGAATAAAACAGATTTACAAATGGGCAAAACAGGTTTGTTAAATACGTAACACGTCAAAACCAAGCAAATGTGTTTGAAACGAAACTATTTTCTATTTTATGAAAATGATGTTTTGTATCAGGTTTTGTTTTCTGGTATTATTAACGATTCGTATTTGCTGAAGTAATAAAGTTTTAAAACTGTCCTTCTATTTATTACTAGCACTAACGTTTTTACTCGTTTGGTATTTTAATTTACTGCTAACAATCCAGTTTTTTGCACACCATCGATGTTTCGAACTGGTCACCTTTTTAAAATTGTACACTGGCCATCTCTGTTATTTTGACCTGACCACCTTTTTATATTTTACAACCCACTACATTTTTTGATGTCTCGAACTGATGGCCCTTTCGATATTATCATATGCGTCCTACTGGTATAACAGATTCTTAATTGGCCACCTTCTGGTATTACTAATCATAACTGGGAACTCTGTAATAAAGACGTTTAATCGCTTAAATCTCACTTTGACAAAGGCATTTTGTAATTCATATTCAGTACTGAATTTTTCATAATGTTTCAACTAATTGTTAGTAACAACACTTTGAACTGACGACTATTAAACGACAATGGTTTTAAAACAAGTTTTATGTGTGTAAACTGTTGTCTGGAACTCTGTTAGTAAGAACACTTTGAACTGACGACTATTAAACGACAATGGTTTTAAAACAAGTTTTATGTGTGTAAACTGTTGTCTGGAACTCTGTTAGTAACAACACTTTGAACTGACGACTATTAAACGACAATGGTTTTAAAACAAGTTTTATGTGTGTAAACTGTTGTCTGGAACTCTGTTAGTAAGAACACTTTGAACTGACGACTATTAAACGACAATGGTTTTAAAACAAGTTTTATGTGTGTAAACTGTTGTCTGGAACTCTGTTAGTAAGAACACTTTGAACTGACGACTATTAAACGACAATGGTTTTAAAACAAGTTTTATGTGTGTAAACTGTTGTCTGGAACTCTGTTAGTAACAACACTTTGAACTGACGACAATGGTTTTAAAACAAGTTTTATGTGTGTAAACTGTTGTCTCGAACTCTGTTAGTAAGAACACCATCCATGCAAAAAACACAAGATTTGCTGGTTTATTTTAGAACACAATCAAACCACAAATTAGATGGATATCGCTAGAGAAATGAACGGACATGCGTGGTTTAGTCAATGATGGTTGGTTGGTTTTCGTAGTCTCGATCAAACTAGATTCGGCCATTTTGGTAGCATTCCCACCCATTATAAAGCAACCAGTGAAACAAGAAGTTTAAAAGATAAATAGTTTGCGTTATACTATGATACTGTTCCCGTTGTTCAAATTCCCTTCCACAAAACGTTAAATACATATTAGATAACTATTTTAAAACATAAATTTACAAATGGAATCTCCCAAACTTATTTACCACCTGAGGTCAAAATGAATTTTAACTTGTCCGTTTGCTAATAAATATTTTACTTCAATCATGTAATCACCGGAAATGACCAAATCTATTCAAAATAAGACTACTTATGACGTATACCGGTTGTACCGAACAGTGCGCTCTCTATAGAAATAGTCTGCGTTTGTTAGTGAAATAATGCATGAAACATATTTGGTTGAATTTGAAGGGAGAGGGAGTTAAACAAATTATAATATTCAGTCTAAAAATGTTCTATACAAACAATAACAAACCCTCCAAACATAATGCTCTTACAAAGCGAATGACAAATGGCTATAATTTAGTAGAACAATGTGTTATTTTGTAACACCCATAAAATTATATTATGAGATGGTTTGGATGCTTTTTTTTCCTAAACCAATATAATATGGCTCTACATCACGTGGACGGTATTTCGATTTGTCTGGTCTAGAGCAGGGTCCAGATTCAAGGGCGTTTCCTTGAGGAAAATTCCAGAGATTTAACAGGAAGAATTGACACGTTTAGACCAGGCCCTAGCTTAGAAAAAAAGGCTGAATACAAGACTTAATAGTCTCGATATGACCAAATCTTAATTCTTAGAAAGTGACTGGAATGAACAAGACTATTTTGGTTCAAATTGACAATACAGGAAACCACTTCAGGGTTCAAGAAGTAGAAGATTTCCTAGAAAATGCACTGTGTTAGTTAAGCACACGGTATAGGTCACGCAAGATAAACATGCCGCATTTACTTTCTTTGTCTTTTACGCGGAATATTACTCCAACTTTTGAACCGGTAGAATTTGTTTCCTTCTTCATTTCTGAAATACAATATTCACTACACATTGGGAAGGTGAAAATAACAGGAAATGGTTGAAAGCGAAATATCCATTATATAGTTTAATATGAATCTTCCACCGTTCACTGACCATCTTTCTCTCGTTTTATGTCTGTCTTTATTTCTGGTTTCTTTCTTTTGTCTTTATTGTTCTTTTTTTTTCCTTTTGTTATTTTCTTTCTCACTTTCTAGTTCGTTCCGCCTCTCTCCTCTCTCTCTCTCTCTCTCTCTCTCTCTCTCTCTCTCTCTCTCTCTCTCTCTCTCTCTCTCTCTCTCTCTCTCTCTCTCTCTCTCTCTCTCTCTCTCTCTCCTCTGTCTCTCTCTGTTTGTGTCTGTCTGTCTGTCTGTCTCTCTCTCTGTCTCTCTCTGTCTGTCTGTCTGTCTGTCTCTCTGTCTCTGTCTGTCTGTCTCTCTCTCTCTCTCTCTCTCTCTCTCTCTCTTCTCTCTCTCTCTCTCTCTCTCTCTTTTCTGTCTCTCCGTGTGTGTGTGTGTGTGTGTGTGTGTGTGTGTGTGTGTGTGTGTGTTTATAACTTCTTGTCTCCATGTTTCATATAAAATTTTATTTGAGTATATCTCAAATATCTCTCTGTCTGTCTGACTCCTATTTACTCTTATTTAAATCGTAGAGCCGGATGTGGTGTCGTTGAACATTCATTCATACATTAGTGAATGCTCGTCTGCGTATGACGGCTCGTAGGATCGATCCTCGCTGATGATTCTGACTGTTCATTTTAATCTTCACCAGTTAAACGAGACACAGAAAATACGAGACACGGGTACTTACTTATGCATGGAGCGATGGGGGATTTGCTCTGTTGATAACCCTTGGCACACCTGTTGCAGGTAAGACCAGTGACGCCATCTTTGCACGGACACTGGCCTGTTGTCTGGTTACAGGTTTTACCTAGCGCTCCCACAGGATGGCAATCGCAAGCTGTAAAACAATAACAAACAACAGTATTAATCGTGAAAACAACTTTATTCATTCTTTCATTCATTTTTAATAGTTATTTTCGTGCTTATATCTAATTAAGGATGGAGCACACTGTCTTGGGCACACACCTCAGCTATCTGGACTGTCTGTCCAGGACAGTGGGTTAGTTGTTAGTTCTTAGTAAGAGAGAAGTCGGTGTAGTGGTCTTGCACCGACCATTTCACAATTAGTATTACATAAGTCACGTTTGTTTTGTTTAACGACACCACTAGAGCACATTGATTTATTAACCATCGGCTATTGGATGTCAAACATTTGGTAATTATGACTCGTAGTCATCAGAGGAAACCCGCTGCATATTTCCTAATTCAGCAAGGGATCTTTTATATGCACTTTCCCTTTGATGTACCAGTCGTGGCGCACTGGTTGGAGCGAGAAATAGCCCAATGGGCCCACCGACGGGGGTCGATCCCAAACCGACCGTGCATCAAGCGAGCGCTTTACCACTGGGCTACGTCCCGCCTTAGTCTTACTTAGAACATTACGTTGTGTATATCACGTGTTCCTGGTTGTCCAGGTCTACGTCCCGCCTTAGTCTTACTTAGAATATTACGTTGTGTATATCACGTGTTCCTGGTTGTTCAGGTCTACGTCCCGCCTTAGTCTTACTTAGAACATTACGTTGTGTATATCACGTGTTCCTGGTTGTTCAGGTCTACGTCCCGCCTTAGTCTTACTTAGAACATTACGTTGTGTATATCAGGTGTTCCTGGTTGTCCAGGTCTACGTCCCGCCTTAGTCTTACTTAGAACATTACGTTGTGTATATCACGTGTTCCTGGTTGTCCAGGTCTACGTCCCGCCTTAGTCTTACTTAGAACATTACGTTGTGTATATCACGTGTTCCTGGTTGTTCAGGTCTACGTCCCGCCTTAGTCTTACTTAGAATATTACGTTGTGTATATCACGTGTTCCTGGTTGTTCAGGTCTACGTCTAGCCAACCATGGGTATGTTTATCCAGTCGTTTGTCGCTAACGTTTGCTAAACTGCTTTTTACGCCACACGTTAAACCGTATGACCAATGCGGGAACCAGTCAAAATAATTTACAAATGTTTTGCAAAAAACGGCTGGCTAAACGTACGCCATTTTTTGCTAAACGTGCAAACTATTTTGACTGTTTTTCGTAGCAGACTTTTAGTTTAATGCGAAGCGTAAAAGCGTGAAGCTGAAATAACCTACCCCCTAATTTTTATAATAACTCAATACTGTCTAGATGAAATCGTTTTGTAAATACCTTTTAGTAATAGTATACGTCCTACTGAATCATCAATGCGTCTGCCAATTCAGAACTTCAAATGATTAGAATAACTCAATACTGTCTTGATGAAATCGTTTTGTAAATACCTTTTAGTAATAGTATACGTCCTACTGAATCATCAATGCGTCTGCGAATTCAGAACTTCAAATGATTATAATTCCAGTCTGTAAGTTCTCTTTTGTTATAAATGCTTAGATTGGTCCAGGTTATAACACGTGACTTACAAAATAGACATCCATAACTCCATGAATCTCAGTTTGGCACTACTTTTAGCAATGCTTAAAAACTAAATAAATCGTTTTAGCTGTTTTCTTTATTGTTTAAAGGTATCAAAACTGCTGTATCAGTAAATGATAATATTTATAGACCCCCTCCCCCTAAACAAAAAAAACCAACAACAAACAAACAAACAAACAAATCCCCCCCCACCCCCCAAAAAAAAAAAAAAAAAAAAAAAAATAATAATAATAAGAAGAAAAAACAAGAAAAAACATGCATACATATTTTTTAATTGTTGTTTGTCACAATTTGTTTTTAAAATTTCTCATTCGGCTACTGACGAACAAAACCGAACCGTAAAATGGTGTTTTCCCCTTGTGCCGTGTATTAATTTTCTCAAGGAATACGATTTTTATTTGTATTGATAGTAGTCTACACTTATAAAAAACCAAAAGTGATAATTTGAAAGAGAGAAATAAAAACCCCTGATCGTCTCGTCTACTGACACTTAATTAGCTTCGTTGAGTATATGAGAATGCAGTACCTTTAACAGAGAGAGAGAGAGAGAGAGAGAGAGAGAGAGAGAGAGAGAGAGAGAGAGAGAGAGAGAGAGAGAGAGAGAGAGAGAGAGAGAGAGAGAGAGAGAGAGAACAACATTAGTACTGTATGTACCTATCTTCTTTCTTCCATTCCGTATACATTTGACTTGGGCAGTCTGGTAGGATAAAGGCCACTTCTGGTAATTACGTAGTCTGTTTATGTCGTTAAAATTATAAACTTAACTTTCGGAGATAAATCTTTAGGTTGTGTGTGTTTAATACTATCCAGTATATATATATATATATATGTAATGCTAGGTTTGTCTTACAAACTGAATTATTTCATGACCGATAATACGAGATGGCTATAACTGACTGACTGACTGACTGACTGACTAACGCAGCTGCGCACTGATGCAGGACTGATTGTCTGACTGGCTCACTCTCTATGGTTAACCGACCGACCGACCCAACCGACTGAGTGACTGTATGACTAAGTGAGTGAGTGACGGGCGGGCAGATGGATGGATGGACTGTCTGACGAACAAAGTGAGTGAATCACTGGCTTACTGTCTGAATAGTTTCAGCACAGAAAAAACAGTAAAGAAAATACATTACTTAACGAATTTCAGTTTCCTATAGTAATTTGTGTACTTTGTAAATATTGACACCATTACGCGGAAGATGTTACCGCATGACTAACAGTTGATTAATAGAGTCTAGAACTAGAACATTTATCACAACTAAACAAACAAGACACGATGTCTTCATGTTTACTTTCTCACGTAGTCTGTGCACTCCTCATCAACAAAAGACAAGACAGTCTATGTGCTATGGCGTCTCAACAATGAATGTACGGACACACAACGCCGAAAGACCGGTACGAATCGCCGGTTTCAGTAATTATGGTCGAATTGTAGATCAATGTCAAGGCGCACGACTGGGGTACGATCAAATTAATCAATCAGAGGTCGTAGGATCGAGATCTTTCGGTGGACCCATACGTATTGCCCCATATCTAGACAGTGCTACGTAATAAATTTATTTACCCCCCAACCCCCCAAAAGAAAACCCCCAACAAAAAAACAAACACCAAAAAAAAAAAAAGAAAGAAAGAAAGAAGTGTTTTTATTTAACGACGCACTCAACACATTTTATTTACGGTTATATGGCGTCAGACATATGGTTAAGGACCACACAGATTTTTTTAGAGGAAACCCGCTGTCGCCACATAGGCTACTCTTTTACGACAGGCAGCAAGGGATCTTTTATTTGCGCTTCCCACAGGCAGGATAGCACAAACCATGGCCTTTGTTGAACCAGTTATGGATCACTGGTCGGTGCAAGTGGTTTACACCTACCCATTGAGCCTTGCGGAGCACTCACTCAGGGTTTGGAGTCGGTATCTGGATTAAAAATTCCATGCCTCGACTGGGATCCGAACCCAGTACCTACCAGCCTGTAGACCGATGGCCTGCCACGACGCCACCGAGGCCGGTCACCAAAAAAAAGAAGAAAAAAAAAAAGAAAAAAAAGAAAAAAAAAAGAAAGAAAAAAAAGCAGAAAATAAAACAACAAAACAAAACAAACCCAACTAGAACTGAACCAGAAAATTAAAGCTGTCTGTTCACGATACTATTTGTGGTAACGATCTTTTTATTATAGTTATGGTCATTTTGTACTTTGAGGCCGTTTAAGACACACCGACTTTGATTGCAAATCATAGGTGTGGGGAGAGTTTGTTTTGTTTAATGACACCACTGGAGCACATTAAAAAATTAATCATCGGCTATTGGATGTCAACAATTTGGTAATTCTGACTCGTAGTGAACAGAGGAAACCTGCTACATTTTTCGTAATGCAGCAAGGGATCTTTTATATGCACTTTCTCACAGACAGGAAATCACATACCACGGACTTTGACCAGTTGTGGTTCAGAAGTTGGAACGAGAAAAAAACCAATCAGCTGAAAATGGATCCACTGAGGTGGTTCGATCCTGCGACGCATGCACCTCAGACGAGCACTCAACCGACTGAACTAAATCCCGCCCCCTGTGGTGAGAATCTAATCCTAGCGACGTCGCAAACAAGTCAGATTGCAGATCATCAGTATGACGTACTAGTACTTTAAGGATTGGTTTCAGCAGCTCAAGACATAGAAGTGACTTGGTTCGGTGGTTACTTGATTTCTGGACGAGGAGGAGTACAGTACCCCCCCCCCCCACACCTCCCCCCAAAAAAAGTATCGACAAAAAATAACATTGGTCTTGTACAGCCCCAAAA